>NC_045430.1:244491248-245091248 GCF_902635505.1 Sarcophilus harrisii
TGAGGCATTCTTCCCTAATGGTGGGTTACTGATTTCATGATCCATCAGGCAATCCTATCCAAATTTAAAGCTCAAAACAATATTAGTTACAGTCTCAAAAGATTTCATCTCAATAGCAAGATTCACTCATCAGCTCTTAGATCCTAAAGTATCCCATGTGCCTGCAGATCATACCCAGAGCTAGATGCAGGACTGTCAGGTTGGAATCCTGCTCTGGGGACTTCAAGAAAGCCATATTTCTTATCCTATTCAACAATGAAACCATTATGTACTTTAAAATTCAAATATTTTTCTGAAGATAGATGGAGAACTTGATAGAAATAGTCATCTTCAGACAACTTGTTGTAACAACCCTGTGAAAAGTTTTTTGCATTGCTATACAGAAGAATTTTTGATATAACATTGAAAATGACTCTGCTTTCATGCAAATAACTAGGATAAGGTTTGCAATCCTAAATTTTCAATTATCAAATTTTCCAATCACAAACCTCCAGAAACCTAAAGGTGAAGAGATTAGAACTCCATACCCTGGAGATCTCTCCAGGGTTTTTTTGAAACCTACAATTTCAGAAAGCAGGGACTGAAGACTATTTTCCTGGCCTGTCCAAATCCTCCCCACAAAATCTACTCCTTGGCCATCCCGTGGCTACTGGCCTTCCCTACGTCAGTTCACCAAGGTACTCCACCTTGTGGTATCCTTGCCTTCCCCTATACTATGTGATATCTCTTAATTCCTCTAGGCTTTCCAACCCCACTTCTCCTCCTTAGAGCTAACTCTCTTAGGATGTTAAGTCCCTTTCAGGATGTAGCCTGCCACCTAATGATACAACCATCCTCATGGGATGCTTCCTTTCTCCTGGCAAATGGCAAGTTCCACTAAAGAACTTGCCCTTTCTTTCCCTCATTAATTATTAAAACCCCTTTCTATGTTCTCCCACTCCACCTCATATCTACCACTGCTGGTGTCCATTCCATCCCTCCATTTTTGGGTCTTGGAACCACTTTTTGATACCAATCAAAACATCTGCTCCAAGACCAGGAGATCATTATATACTTCAACAACTATACTATATGATGATCAATTCTGATGGACCTGGCAATTCTCAGCAATGAGATGAACTAAATCAGTTCCAATGGAGCAGTAATGAACTGAACCAGCTACACCCAGCAAAAGAACTCTGGGAGATGCCTAAGAACAATTATATTGAATTCCCAATTCCTATATTTTTGCCTGCCTGCATTTTGGATTTCCTTCACAGGCTAATTATATAATATTTCAGAGTCTGATTCTTTTTGTATAGCAAAATAATGGTTTGGACATGTCTATTTTGCATTTAATTTATATTGATATAAAATTTATATTATTAAAATTTTAATTTAACATATATTGGTCATCCTGTCATCTAGGGGAGGGAGTGGGCGGAAGGAGGGGAAAAATTGGAACAAAAGGTTTGGCAATTATCAGTGCTGTAAAATTACCCATGCATATGAACAAGATGAGGTGAGATCTTTCAAGACAGTTGTGAAAAACAAGTAAGGCTTCATCTACTTCAGAGTTTGAGTAGGACTGAAGGACTTTAAGCATTGAGTCAAGGGCATACCTAAGTCCCCTTCCTGCAATCCTCCCATGACAGCAGAGCCTCCCTATTTCAGTCAAATATGGGCAACTATGTACTTATTGGTCAAGTTCAATTTCTTGGGTAGTTCCCGCATTTAGAATGTAAGATCCTCAGCCAATAAGGATGAGGGTCAGTGGTGGGAGGGGTGGTTGCGTTAGGGATTAAAAGTGTTGACCCTGCCCCCAATGGGGCTTCCTCCCTTTGATTGTCTGCTCTATGGGTGGGACGGGAGAATGTATAATAAACTGCTTTTCTTCTAGAGAACTCTCCAGCTTTTTTATTAAAACAGTGATCCCTCACCATTTCTGAACCACACACATATAACTTGTAAATAAAAAGCTATTAAAATTAAAAAAAAAAAAAAAACATCCTGCTCCTCTCTGTGCCCTCACATCTCCTGTCTCCCTCTCCCTCTTTCTAACACATCGTCTCCCTCATTCTAACAACCTATCACATCAATAATCCTTAACAATTTTCTGTTTCAATGTTATGACAATAACCCCTACTTAATGAGCAATTTCACAATTTTCTTAAGTGATAGCCAGATAAACAGAACATAGCTTATCACAAAAATGGATAGGAATCTCATTTAATTTAGCTTCATGTCCAATTTTAACATGCACAGCAATTAAGTTTTTTTTTTATAAAATCAATACTTTACACTGTGATATTCTAACCAGATGTTCCATTCAAACTATCAATTCCTTCTGCAAAAGTCTTTCTTGTCCCTTGTTTTTAAAACCACCCAGATTCATAATATAGCTAACATCTAAATAACTCTGAACCAGATTTCATAAAGCTTATACAAATGTTCAGCCGAGCTGATAAAATTTTACAGCATAGCTCATAATTTTTACAAATTACCCAATTACCCTCTGAGAAAGCAACATATTTCATCTACTTAGGGCATACAAACATATGACCTCTTAAGATAAGTTACTGTTATGCCACAGTTCTCTTTAATTGTTCTGATTTGGTTTCTCTGCACTAGTTTCCTTTGTCTCAATTCCTTAAAACTGTAAAAACCCCTTCTGGTCCATTAAGATTGAGAACTGTTTACTCTAAGGTAATTGTTAGCAAGATAAACAAGAGAGCAGACTGTCTGACTCTTTCTGTCCTCAAGAATTTACAATATCCCTCTAAAATATTCCAAGATACCTCACTGACATCTTTATCTCTGTGTATTCAGACATCCTGTCTCTGGGCTTTTAGGATTTATGGTCTTCCCCCATCCTGACAGAAGTTTTCCCGAGCTTCTTACCCCTTCTTTGTTTCTAAAGAGTATTTAAGAAGCTGGGTTCCTCCCATTCATTGCTGGGGGCTGTATGACAGTCTCCTCCAGCCCTGAGACCAACATGGTTTCCTTGGTACCAGTATATCTTTATCTCTGTCTGACTGGATAATTTGAGACGAGAGTCCTGTCCAGTCAATTATACTCTCCAATTAATAAAATATTGAAAACTCTCTAATCTCTCTCCTGCCTCAGTTTCTCCAGCATTGCATTACCAGAACTTTGTTTTAATAAGCTGTTTTCTAAACTTAAAAATCATATCAAATACAGATTGAAATTTCCACTAGTAATGTTTCAATATCTGCACACAAATGCTTTAAGTAAACAAATGCACAATTCTAGCACATGCCAGTTAATAGTGATTATCTCATGTAATTGTAATAGTAAGAGATTCATCTTTTAAAATTTATAACTCATCTTGATATCTAAGGAGGTGGCTGGAAGCTCAACATTCCTTTATCTTTAGAGAGTGTTCCTGCTTACCACGGTTGGAGATTATCAGTAAACTCATCCCTTATTGGAACCTATGTAACTCCAACTAGTTATTTCTCAAGGATGATAACCTTATTTACAAGATAGTTTTAAGAATCTTAACAAATTTACAATTTACTTTCTTTGATTGACATCAGCTTTCCTGGTTCTCTTTTACCTCCATGCATTCAGAACTGCATACTCTCCAGGCTTTTGACATGCAAACCTGATCCACATAAGGTTTGGTGCTGCTGGTGATCTCTCTCTCTCTCTCTCTCTCATTTCCCTCTGTGAATCAAAAAAGGCTGGCCGACTAGGCCATTTGCTGCCAAGTTTTAAAAGCAGTGGAGCTCTTTTCTATTTTTCCCAAAGAACAATCAGTACAAAGAGATTATAATTTATATAAAACTGCTTTCACTATCATATCTCAACAAATTTCACTTAAGTGAATGAGCATATTTTCTCCCTCCTTCCCTCGCCCCTCCTTTAGTCTATGCACTATCTTCCTTGTGGAGACCTTAATTTAGTGGAATTTGCTTCCAGGTTACTTTATACACACAAAATTTATTTATCTCAACATTAGTATCTATTGTATGTTGGTCACATCTAAAAACCCTTATCAAAAAGGAAGCAATTAAATCCACTAAAGAAGTGGACACTCATATAGCATTTGTTTTATGCTAAAGCCCTTTTGCAATCTTGAAATGATCAGCAGCCCCTCCCACCCCCCACCTCCCGGGCATTCATTGCTCTCAAAAATGAGCTCACTTTTGCTGTTGCCCCCAGCTTGGACAGATTTGAAGTCCACAGGAAAAAGTCAGGGTTTTGAAATTTTTCTTCACAAAATCTAGCTCATAGAAGAGACATTCTGCACAAAGACACAAGCACAGACACAGACAGAAATTACACGGAAGAGGGGCGTCCCTTCCCCACACACAAAACGGCAATGTCTCACCAAGTGCACTTTGGCACCTAAGGGTTGGGTCTGGCCTGCTCCTTCCCCTTTCCCTCTGGGGAAAATCTCGTGGTTTGAGATCCTGTAATACACAGAGCCGACCTCTCCCCTCGGATCCCCAAGCCTTGACGACCCCAGAGTCCGCTTCAGCGCAGGGGCAGCCCAAGATCACGGGCAGTGCCCCGGGGAGAGCCGCTCCCATCTCTGGACTGCTCCTTCCCTTCCCTCTGGTGCCCAGGGGTTACCTGACTGCTCCTTTGCTCTCGGGCTCGTCTTCTTCAGAGACCTGGGCTCCTTTTTGTGTTTGGGTGCCTCTCCTTCAGGCCCATACTACCTGGAGAGGAAGGCCAAGGGTCTGATCTTAAGGATGGTCAAAGAAAATCCAAAATGGCGGCAACCTCAGTATCGGAACCCAGCCATCTGGCCCCATAAACTGTGTGGGCCGGGGGCTGGACCCTGACCTAGGGGCAGCTTCAGATTCAGAGGAAGCATCCCTTTGGCCCTCTCCAGGAGAGGCCCAAGCACTCCCGAGCAGAGCCAGAGCCTCTCGGCCCCCATCTGCCAGCACTTGCTGACCTGGCCAGCCAGAAATAGTTAATCAGTTAAGGAGCAAAAGACTCGGGTTCATTGGACGGACTGACAAGGAAGTAACCACTGACCAGTGGTCAGCAATGCTGTCTGGGCCCTGTGGGTCACACAGTTTCCTGAAGCTTAGGCCTGGCTTCTGACTGTTCCTGCCCCACAGCCCTCTGAGAATAGGGATCACACGACTTCCTGAAGCTTAAGCCCCGGGTCTGACCCACTCCATCTCAGACTTTTGGAGAAGTCCTCTCCCTGTTCCTATTGACCCACAGCATGCTTTCTTGAACAATCAGGCTGGACTATGAGGAAGACAGAAAGCATCCAGAGAATTTATGGGAAGCCCTGGTGGATTGAGCCTGGGTCCTTCCACACCAGGATGCCCCTCCCCCATTCCTGCCCCTCAGCTGAACAAAGCTAAGGGACAGGAAGTGACAAGCTGATGCTCAACCGCCTTTGGCTCAGTTTTAATGGCTGAACGAGAATGCCCGACTTTTTCTGTTTATAGTATTGGAAGCTTTGGAAACCATTTCCCACACAACTTCTGCTCGGTACCTGCTCCAGCATGTTCTCTTTGGACTTGGGGACAGGAGCTCCTGTGAGACTTTTAAGTTACTGCTGGGCCCAAGGTCCCACAGCTACAACAGGGCCCCAGATGGCCCTGCACCCATGTGCTAAGCTTCCACTCTGCACAGCATCATTATTATTCTCTTATAAAGATGAAAAATCTGAAGCTCAGAAGGCTCAAGGGATCAAGTTTCTAGGGTCACTTGGCTACAGGTCTGACTCTCCTTCCATGATGCCTCTCTGCCCTCAGTGGGGACTCATGTAAAGCTTTAGAAAAGTTGGTTCTTCTGTTCGGTTCTGCACGCATATATTGTATCTAGGATATACTATAACATATTTAACATGTATAGGACTGCTTGTCTTCTGGGGAAGGGGGTGGAGGGAAGGGAAAAGTCAGAACAGAAGTGAGTGCAAGGGATAATGTTGTAAAAAATTACCCAGGCACATGTTGTCAGTAAAAAGTTATAATAAAAAAAAAAAGTAAAAAAAACCAAACAAAACCAAAAAAAAGAATCTTGAGTTCATATTTGAGCTCAGATATTCGTGACTCCGAGTCTAGTGCTCTGTTATTCTACTTAGCTGTCTCTAAAGGATCCTTAAGAAAATAATTTAAAAGTAATATAGATTGCATTTTTGATTTCCTTCACAGATTAATTGTACACTATTTCAAAGTCCGATTCTTTTTGTACAGCAAAATAACTATTTAGACATGTATACATATATTGTATTTAACATACTTTAACATATATAACATGTATTGGAGTACCTGCCATCTGGGGGAAGGGACGGGGAAGGGAGGGGAAAAATTGCAACAAAAGGTCTTGCAACTGCCAATGCTGAAAAATTAACAGGCATATAACTTGTAAATAAAAAGCTAATAATAAAAAATTTTTTAAAAAAGTTGGTTCTTAGAAAAGCTAATAACCCAAGGGCTATCAGACTGTGCATACCCTATGACCCAGCAGTGTTTCCATTGGACTTATACCCCAAAGAGATCGTAAAGGGACCCACGCGTGCAAAAATGTTGGTGGCGGCCCTCTTTGTGGTGGAGAATGGCTGAATAAATTGTGGTACATGAATATTATGGAATATTATTGGTCTGTAAGAAATAACCAGCAGGATGATTTCAGAAAGGCCTGGAGAGACTTACATGAACGGATGCTAAATGAAATGAGCAGAACCAGGATATCATGTGCACAGAAGGTTACATGATGATCAATTCAGATGGACTTGGCCAATTCCAATAGTTTTGTGATGGAGAGAACCATCAGCTCCCAGAGAGAGGACTGGGGGGACTGAGGGTGGATCACAACAAAATATTCTCACTCTTGTTGTTCACTTGCAATTTGTTTTCTTACTCATTTACTTTCCTTTTTGATCTGATTTTTCTTGTGCAGCAAGATAAATTGCATAAATATGTTTACATATACTGGATTTAACATATTTTAACATGTATAATATATATTGGATTCTTGCCATCTAGGGGAGGGGGTAGGGGAAGAGGAGAAAATTTGGAACACAAGGCTATGCAAAGGTCAATGTTAAAAAATTATTCATTCATGTTTTGAAAATAAAAAATTTAATAAAAAAAAAAAAAGAAAGAAAAGTTGATTCAGGTTTTTCATCCCCTCCAACCACATATGCACAGCATACCCAATGTAATTTTAAAATCTTTTTTAATACTTTACAATTTTTTCAACTCATTCAACTCTTTACAGACAGTACAATTTGTGGGAAAAAAAAAAATTCTCAAACAGGAATTGAAAGTAGCACAGAAAACTAAGCCACGAATTACTGATGCCTTCTTTGAGCAATGCACAATTCCTCCAATGGGATTCAACAACAGTCAGTGGTAAATGGGAGATGCAGATGTTAGCAAGCATCAATGTTCCAAGCTCCAGGATGCACGGCGCCCTTGGGACAGGTGTTTCCTTCACATTTGACATCAGGAGTTCCTGTGGCCCCAAAGAATCCACTCCCTGGTGGCCAGCGAGCCCTGGCCCTTGGCCTTCCCTGCCATGACTACATGCAAAGCCTCTCTTTCGTTCTTCACTGGCACTGCCTTCAATAATGAGGGTCTCTGCATGCCAGGCCAAGACCCTCGTTTCCTTAGCCGAGGTAGAACTGGGAAGAGGTACAGGGAAGTTGTGACTGGGCTCACCCCTTACCCCCTCAGGCAGTGCTGAGGACAGGACAACCAGGCAGTGAAAACAAAGGAGGTTGGACAGCAGTCTCCATGCTTTCCTCCTCCATGAAGAAAATGATAGTGATTTTCCTACTTCTGAAAGCTGTATTTTTGTTTAACTTTCTTCCTTAACTAGTACTAATATATGATGGTTTGATTCAATATTTAACAGATGTAGAAAAAAATGCCTTTTATAGATTGAACAGAGATCATTAAACATCTACCATTATACAGTTCCGACTACTATAAGTCATGTGGACATGCCACCATGGTATCATGAAAAGAACCTATCGTCCGATGAGTAAGATGATGTCATTTATTTCCAAAATAGTACTCTGAATCATGGGGTCAGTAGGGAGCAAAACAATGAACAAATTTCCAAGAAACAGCTGAAGTGGTTGCTATCAATGATTTCCAGAAAATACACACGACAAATTCTAATGTCTCTTCAGACAAAGGGACAAATAGTTAGATACATCATTCATCCAATATTATTTCATTAAGTGCTTAATATTGGTTTACAGGACATAAAATACAGAATGCAATTTTAGAAATAAATTATTCTTCAATATTAAATAGCAAGTAACCCTGGTCACTAAATTAACTTTAATGCTACCAAATCTGTCATTGTCTTGATTTGTTAAGTTAAAGGGAAATTTACAGACACCATTTATAAAATTTGAGTGCAGTGGCACACTACTTCTTGATTAAAAAAGAAAATGAAACGAAATATTAAAAGTTTACTTTTATGCTAATGTTACTTTTTGGCCTGGTCGAAAAGCTGTTGCACTTTGACTTTTCCTCTTCTTTGGATTCTGAAAGTTATCATAGCTATGGGAAAAAATATACATAATTAGTGCTTTTTAAATTTATAACAATATTACCACTGATAAAGCTGTAACGCTGTACAAAATCAGTTCTCCATTTTAAAAGTTACAAGTATGACATTCTAGTCACACTTTTAAGTGAGAAGGTAAAGAGGAAGGATTCATTTTTATGTCAATTTTAAGTATTTCAAAATTTTCTGCAAGCTCTATTACCTCTTTTTATGACTTATAAGCAATTAAGATAAAACAGGTTAATTAAAAAACAATCCCATATTCACCCTATAGGAAAAGAATGATTCTGACTTTTTCCCTGTGCTGTTGGATATATTCATGTGTTCTAGGCTCACTTTTTCCTGAATTGGTCTGAAAATATTAATTATAATTTCTGAAATAAACTGATTATACAAAACATTTCAAATAATTAAACTGAGTAACGTCAGGAATATTAATATCTAAATTTCTAAATCAAAAGTTACCACTTACAGATCAGCAAAATTCTTCCAGTCATCTGGACTAATGGATGGTCTTGTATTACTGAGGGCAGTAATTAAATGAGCCTGGCTAATAGTTAATGTATTCTTAACTGGTCCTGGTTGAACAACGGTAACATCCTCCTTAATTAGAAAAATAAAGATAAGACAATGACAAAAAGCTAAATTAGTGACACATATTTCCAAGATCTTATTTTGCAAAAGGTCATATATATATATATATATATATATATATATATATATATATATATTCATTCATATACTTTAAAATATCATAGATTATTGGAATTATAACAGACTTTGGAAATCATCCTTGTTGCCTCACTTTATATATGAGAAAGCTCCTTTCTCTTAAAATTTTATAAAAAATACTTTGAAAAATAAATGTGAAAGGAGTTAAATTCATGATTAATTTGATTTTTCCTTCATTCATGTGACTACTGTCATTAGTAATCAAACTATGAGAAAGAATATTTTTCCTGAACAAAGTGACTGCTCTTCTGTACAAAAGAGAAACAACACAAATTCAATAGGAATTAATTATAAAAGGCATACTCCATTCTGGCTCCTGTATCTCTCTTTGATGGCACTGATTTCTGCTTTCATTTGCTCTCTTTGATCTTGTGTGAGCTCTTGCAAACCTTCTTGGGATGACATTCTGAGCATTGGGGGCTGTGAAAGCACCTGATCTCTCCCAGTTACTCCAGTAAAATCATGAGATGTGGAGCTGGGTCCTGACAGACACTGAGAGCTCTGTAGAGGTTAAGTGGGAGATGAGTTAAAAAAAAAAAAAATGTAAACAATTACTGAAGTTTATGGCATCTTTCAAGGAAAAAAATTTCTAACTTAAGTCAAACTGAGTATTTTCAAACTGTACAGTGTAACTAAAAATGATTAAAATACTTTCTTGTATATAGAATGGAACTAGAGATTTCTTTTGGGGGTAGAGGTCTTTGCTCTGTAGTCAGTTCACAGGTAACAGACATATCACAAGGTCTTTGTAACTTAACCTCTGGGTTATATTGGAGTACAAATGGACCTATGTTCCCCCAAGTTTTAGTTTTATAGTAAATAGTTAAAAGTTCACTTATAGTGCCACTTATAGTCCTACACAGCAAACAAAACAACACCATCCCCCCTCCACACACACACAAAAATCCCAGAAATATGAAAATGCTTCTAATCTTCCTGATAAGAAAAACAGTCAATTTTTCAAAATTTACATTCTCACATAAAATGTTAAGAGGGAAAACAAAATGTTTTGTGTCTCATGCCAAGAAACTATATCTAACTGGCCTCTTTGGGGAAAGTGCTAAGTCATTGCTGTTCTAACTGAATTTAAAAAATGTTTTCTTAGCATTTAATCTGAAAGAAGATACTTTTTATACCTTTATCTTTTTTTCTGGTATTTGGCCTAAAAATATGAAAGAAAGGTAGAATTTTCTGACATTGTAGGTTGCTTAATGATTCTATAAAGATGCTAAGCTAACTATTAGTATTTAAGGAAAGATTTTTCTTCTGGAAAATTAAAAAAAAAGTTGAGGAGATAAAAGTACAAATACAAATCAACACAACAAAATGTTGTTTAGATCACACAAAAAAGAGGCATTAAAAAAAGTTAGAGTGAGTCTTAAAGACCCAATTAAACTGGCTTTTTGACTGAATTCATATCATAAGGAATGCCAGTGAATTTTTCCCTTCTAATCATTTGAGGCTTTACAAAAATAGGTGAACAATTTGTCTTATTCTTGCTTTTGTATCTCTCTGGTTGCTTAATGGTCACAGGACTTCATTATTACTTTAAATTTAATTTTTTACATTCTTTATACAATTTTGAAGAATCCCCAGAAGAGATTATTTTCCTTTCATTAAGTTTTGCTTTTGAATTAGAATCTATTAATCTTTGTATCTATTTTTTTAAAAAACTGTCTTAGATTCAAAGTTCAAAGAGAATAAGGGCCAAGATAATAACTTTGAGTTGACTCTTTGTTTAAGCAAATCTTCAGGGAAACAAACTTAGGAATAACTTAGAAATGTTGATGTCATTTAGCAAAGTCTAAATCAAGGTTCCATGCCCATTCCCAATTATCTAAGGAAGTAAATATTTAGGAAGCCACGGTTTTAACATTGTCCACCTAGTAGCTCAGCTTTCACCCAGAGGGCGATAACCTGACTTCATAAGCAGTGAAAATGACTAACTCGCAGAAAATCAATCCATCAATCAAAACTCATTCACTCAGGTGCACAACTAGATATGCAGAGGTGATAATTTTCTTAACGTGATTGCTTCACAGAGGAGGAGGATGGTGAGAGGAAGAGATCAACAGCCATACTTCACACACAGACTATGGTCTCACATCTGGAAGCACCTAGTACATGAAGGTATTTGTGAGCTCAATATGAATAGGCCACATTTAATCTGCACATTTAGAAAACAAGAATGGCTCCCCCAGATACCAGTTCAGAAGAAGTTCCATTTCCTAGCTCCGATTCATAAGAGCTTCCAAAGTAAAGCCGATACATATTGAATTTCGATTCTTCAGGAAGCAGATCAGACATCTCTAGGGAGACAAGAGACTGTTCTAGACCACATTCTCCATCTCCAGCTGAATCATCAGAGCCACTGCTATGATTAAGGAAAACCATTGAAGACAGACTGAGGTCACTATCAGAACTGGAACCAATATCCTAAAAGGAAAAAAAAAAAACCATATAAAACAAGAAAGTCTTACAATGATTTAAATAATTCTCATCTCTATAATAACCACTAGTACCATTGAAGACAGACTGAGGTCACTATTAGAACTGGAACCAATATCTTAAAAGAAAAAAAACCCATATAAAACAAGAAAGTCTTACAATGATTTAAATAATTCTCTTCTCTATAATAACCACTAGTACAGACATGTAACAGAATAATTAAAATTCAAGGAAATAAAAGAATTTCATATGCTTTCATAATATTCCCCCCTTCCCTTCATTCTCAAATACTTCAGGGTAAAAGGAAATCAAAAGATGAACTACATCTTTTTTTTTCCTAACTACATACTTAAAGAGACTTACCCATCTTTACCAAACTAACCAATGGTAAAACTTATAGACAATCATCTTGATTTTTCATATTTAATGGCTTAGCTAATTATTCTTTTTGTCATAATGGAACAAAAACTGTTTTGTTGGGACTTATGTCCAAACAGGTGCTGGGGTTTTCACTATTCTGTTAACAATTTATGAACCAAGAGTTATTAAGTGCCCAAAATGTACCAGACAATGGGTGAAACTATGAATACAAAAGGGAAACAGACCTTTCCTTAAGGAACTTAAGTTCTACTGGGGATACATGTTCATAGATGAATATTCTGATGCATACAAGAAAATTTATACCATGATTTGAAGAGCGTAAGAAGGAAATCACTGGAGGCTATCAAGAAAATACTCTTGATGGTAACAATACTTGAGCTAGGCCTTAAAGGAAGCCCTGAGCTCCAGAAGGGGGGAAAGCATTCAAAGGATAGGAACACAGAGGTGTGAGAGGGAGTATGATGTGTGGCTGGAATGTAAGTATATGTTATGAAATTATCTTGGAAGAAACTGGACTGTGAAGGGCTTTAAAATCCAAATAGAAAAGTTTCTATTTTATGTTAAGAGCCATGGGGAGCCAATGGAGCTTTCTGAGAATGGGAAAGATGGTTAAAATTACAGCATGAAAAAAGAATAAAATCAAATTCATAAGAAAAATTGTTTCATGCAGAGATTTTCCCAAATAAGACATTTTCACTAAACTTATGTAGTTTTATTACATTTAATGAAGGTTATTTCTTTCAATGAATCATTTCATAACAACTATAGAAATAAGTGTCGATATAAAAGGCTGTGCTAACTTTTCTCTCTCTAGTGACCTTACTTGTGACAAGCCTGATGCCCGCCTGCCATGGATGGCCTCAAGCTGAGCATTGTAGAGCAGAGCTTTCAGATCTGCGCCTGTAAACGAAGCAGTCACTGATGCTAAATGCTCGAGGTCTACATCATCTGTCAGAGGCAGAGAACCACTAAGGACTTTTAAAATTTCAAGACGAGACACCTGAAGGGAAAAATATAAGCCAATGTGAGAAATGAGAAAATTAGATAGTCTTAAGCCTATTTTTTTTTGCCCATTTCCCATTTTCTTGATGTTATCTAATTACAAATTGCAATGCAAACAACAAAACAAAAACAAAAATAGGAGCAGCTAGGTGATGCTGTGGATAGAGCAACACCCCTGAAGTCAAGAGGAACCCGAGTTCAAATCTAGCCTCAGACATTTAACACTTCCTAGCTGTGTGACCTTGGGTAAGGGTTAAGTGACTCACTTAACCCCAATTGCCTCACTAAAAACAACTCCCCCAAGACTGCAGTGAACCCCAATGTCCCAAGAATTAAAGTTGTCGGTGGCCCAAAGAGCATAAGGAGGACACAGGGATGGTATTCAATATATGCTTGTGACATCTTGAGAAACCGCATAGCACTTGGGAATAAAAGGTCCTGGGTTTGAATCTCAGAGAGTTTGTGACTTTGAAAAGTGATTTAATTCCTCAGCCTCAATTTCCTCATCTGTAATATGAGAAGTCTACACCTGAAATCCCCTTCTAGATCAAAATCTAGGATCCTAGGAATGATGATACATATAAGTAGTGGCATAAAAGAGATCAACTGAAAGGGAAAAGGAGAGGAGACATATAATGAACTGACAATAAAGAACTAGAAGCCGTCTTCCCATGTACTGGATAGCAATCTGGACAGCTGGAGAGATTTAAAGAAGTCTAGATTTTTCAATGAGATTTCAAATCTTAAAATGTAAATTTCTTCTAAGTGCTATCTGCACATCAATATGAACTTATCAAAAACGAACTGAGTAATTTGCTCATATCCTTATAATCTTTAGGTTTAAAATGTTATCAGAGCTATGTGCTTTTTTAAAAAAAGATTAAAGATCTTTTAAGTTGGTATTTGTCATTAGGACAGTGATGAAAGGCCAAGACCTGAGTTCAAATTCAGCTTGTGATCCTGGGCAAGTCACTTCATCCTATTTGCCTGTTTCCTCATCTGTAAAATGAGCTGGAGAAGGAAAAGGCAGACCATGACAGTATCTCTGCCAAGAAAACCCCAAATGGAGTCCAGAAGAGTTGGACATGACTGAAAATGACATAACAACTCTAGTCAATTAAGAATGTGAATTAAGCCAAAAGAACTTGAACTGAAGAGTAAAAATTGATTATGGAATCTGTCTGTTCTAACTGGTCAGCAATTCTGGAGTTTTTAGTTTCCTAAGGAAGCTACTAATAAAGAGACTTTACATCTTTCCAGATAACTCAAATGTTCTAAGTATTTTCTGTTGTTCGATTGTTTCAGTTGTGCTTGACCCTTCAGAACTCCATTGGGGATTTTTTTTTTAGCAGAGATATCAAGAGTGATTTGTTATTTCCTTCTCCAATGGATCCAATCTGTCCAGTCATCAGAGATTAAGTGACCAAGTGTGACACAGCAAGGAAGCAGCTAAGGCTGAATTTAAACTCAGGTCTTCCTGCCATCTGGACCAGGGCTCAACCCACTGAGTCAATAGCTTCCTCTTGGGGTAGAGTTCTAAGTTGCCTTAAAAGCTTAGTTGCTGCTAAGATCTCAGTTGCCTTGTAAGGACTAGTGTTGATAGTAAGAAAGATAACCCTCTCAACTAAGTACAAGACTACCTGGTGGAAATAAAATTCACACGTGAACAATATAGAATTTGTTGGTTTGGGACCATAAATAAAAGATTATCACCTCATCAGGAGGAGGGCAATACACACATTTGTCTAGACGACCAGGCCTAAGGAGGGCAGGGTCAATCAAGTCAGGGCGACTAGTAGCAGCCAGCACATAAACACCTGAAGGAAGTAAAAGAAAAAATTTTATTATGATCAAGTAATGTTTTTGCGTGTGAAAAAGAAAATAAATTTGAGCACTGACAATGATTACCCTCTAAGCCTTCTACTCCATCTAACTGAGTTAGTAACTGGTTAACAACACGGTCTGTAACGCCTGTGTTATCATGACCTCGTCGAGGAGCAATGGATTCAAATTCATCAAAGAAAAGAATGCAAGGTTTGGCAGCCTGTGCCCTGAAAGAAACAAAGTAATAATAATCATCAATTCTGAGAAATTAAAAGTACTTTTGGGGTAGTAAAGAACTAAAAATAAAGGAGATGCCTATCGATTAAGGAATGGCTAAACATAACTGGGGTATGTGAATGTGATGGAATATGACTGTGGTATAAGAAATGATGACCCTGTGGAGTATAGAGATGCATGGAGAAACCAAGATGATTGGATGGAAAGGGAAATAAGCAGAGCCAAGAAAATAATATATCAATGCAAGTGAAAAGATCACAAAACAATAAAACTGAATGCTGTAAGATTATAAAGAACAAACTTGGCTCCAAAGAAGCCCTAGGGGGAGACAGATCCTCTAACTCCTTTGCATAGGAATTTTTCTTTTTAGAGAGCGAGGTTTCACAGGTATGTAACATTGCAGACAGAATCAATTTTTTTTTCTATTTACTAATCAGTTTTGCTGATTAGTACATCTAGTACATAGATTTTGCTCTATGAAAATAAGAAAAGGAAAATATAAGAGTAATTCACTTAGTATAAAAATGAAAGATTAACAAAAATGACTAAAAATAAATAAAAATGCAAATACAAATTAATTCGTGAATCCTAGTACCATAAGGTTATCATGGAAGATAGAACATATGCAAATACTAATAATTTGAAGTTTAATTTTTTTTCACTTTACCAATGGAAACTCTAAGGTTCTGTAGCTTGGTCTACAATACAAATGAAAACTTAGTACATGGTAAAAAGTCTGTCTGTACTAAATATAAATATAATGTCAATTTACAAATAACATCTAATAAAATACAAGGATCTCTGGCACCCAAATTAGTTAATAAAACACAGATTATGAACACTTAACTCTATAAAAAGCACGTTATAAAAAAATTCTTACCAAAAATGGACTATTGGTAAATATTTCTTAACTTAAAATATGGCAAAACACTGAAGAACCAACCTGAAAAAACTGGAGAACCAACCTGATAAAAATATCTCGAACTGCTTGTTCACTTGCTCCAATATATTTACTGAGTAATTCTGGTCCCTATCAGGGAGGATATAATTCTATTAGCATTCAAAACAAAGTTATTACCTCCAAATGGAATTTTCTAGTTTATCAAAAAGTATTCTTAAGAGAACCAATACAGATTTAAATATCCAAATATGAGATAATAGAAAATTCAAAAAATAAGAACACATTAGTTGGTCTCTCCTATATTTAATGATTATATTCTTTTACTAGCACATTCATACTTAACAATAAATACTTATAATTTCTTTGCTTCACTGAAGTGATGCCCTGTGGTACTCTATCCTTGTGTGGAAGTGACTCTGGACTCCTTAAGACTGTACCATTAGTGCACAAGCCTTGAAGCTCAACCCAAGTTGGGAAGCCCTCAAACATGGGCCCCACGGCTATGGTTTGCTGTCTGAAGATAACTATAGCTAAGTTTGGAGAAGCTTGATTACCAGGTGATGACTACTGTTGGCCACAGTATCTTATAATGGTGTCCATTCTAGGATGGTGGGGCTGTGGTTTGCCGTGGTAGAAGGAATACTCAAAGTGATGACATCCTCCTGCCTGCTGCCAGAGGTGCTATACATGTCAGCTTCTGTTGCTAAAGAGACTCACCCTATTAGAAAACTCAGGAGATTCCAATTAGCACGAACAGATGCTGAACTGTTTGGCTAGCATCTTCATCTACTGATACCAATGTAGGTATGTTTTAAAAGGAAAAGGAAGATAAAGTACACTTTTCTCTAAAAGTAAACTGTTTTAAACTCAACAGTTTAACAATTTTAAAAGTAAAATAAAATGCTTCATTTGGTAAATCAACAATGTTTATTTTATTCTACTTTTATTGTATTGGGACTATCAGTATTAAAAATGATCCTTCTTTAATATTAATTAGAAAAAAATTGTCAATGCTGAAAAAAAATACAGAAAACTTGTCATTATTCAAGAAAAACTTAGAATATAAAATTTCTCCTAATTTTTGATATTCTTGATTTTGTTAATGTAACATTATTTATGTGTAGCCATACAGATACACAAAACACAAACATATTCCCTTTCTGCATTATTAACTGGCTTAAAACTTGCCTTCTGATTTGGGCCACCCAATATTAAAATGTTCTCAATGTAGTCTATGAACAAAGAACTACAAGTTTACAATTAAGGCCTACATCACAAGAAAGGATATAGCTCTCTGTGACAGAAATTAAGGATTTTCACCCTAAAGATTAGATTAGCTACTTCATGTAATCTTCCTATTAATAATCCATCCTACAATACAATTTAGAGATTTTGGGTGGTGATACTTACAAGATTCTTCCCTATAAAGGAAGAAGCAAAATCAAAAATGCAGTCAATATACAACAAAAAGCAAACCTGCAAAATATGATATATCAGAAAAAATATTGCAAGTGCAAATAAGAAAAATGGGAGTCTGGAAAGAGAAAAGTAGAAGAAGGGGGATTTGTTAGAACCATTCAGGATGGGGGATGCTCATTGGCTTTGCAGACATATTCCAAAGGGTAAATATATATATTTTCTTTCTGACATTTATCAGCCTTGTGGGAGCATGTATTATTGTCCCATTTTCTTTGAACCTAAGTAAAAGTCATATCACTCAACACATACATATATGCACACATACACACACATCCCTACATCCACACGTATGTCTACATACAAACATATACGTTATCTGATTTTTCATTCAAGCAGTCAAAGAGTATAAAAAGGGAAACAATCAATAATTTGATTTCTCATAGTAGAGTGTCATTATAGATAAGAAGCTTTTTAAGGCTGACTCACAGTTTCCCATGCACATATCATCCTGTACATTTTCAGCATACCTTGATACTGATAAAATTCATCCCACTCTCTCTTGCAATTACACCTGCTATTAATGTTTTTCCTGTACCAGGAGGACCATACAGCAGTATTCCTGTCCTCTGTCGGATAGGCAAGTTTGAAAATAAATCCGGGTACTGAAAAATATGACAAAAGACCTGAATTCTAAAACTGAAATGACTAATCAGCAGTTAAAATACATTTTATAAAAAAAAATGTTCTTCAGATTCAGTCCAAACTGTACCACTGTCAAATGTCTTTAGTGGTATTATTTGTTTAAATGCCAAAGCACAGCAACAATAAGATACTCATGTGAGGAGGCGAAAGTTTTTAATGAAACTGACAAATAATATTTTCTACATGTAAAAATATAGAAAAATATATTAACTAGCAGTACTTGTTGCACAAGAATTAAGAATGGTTCAGTTAACATTTTCTATCTTACCCTCTTTTCTTCTCAGGTTATATATGGAATACTTGAAAATGAAGCATAACATTAAGAAAAAAAAAAACAAAGTCTATAAGGCAAGACTGTATTCTTAGTATAGTTATTTTTATCCCTCAATGCTGGCATTTAGTAAATGGGTGCTCATGAATCACTATCAAATCGGCCTTGGTAGCCAATGGTACAGTGGTCAAGGCCTGGTTGGAGTCTGGAAAGCCCGATTTCAAATCTGGCCTCGGATATCTACTAGCTGTGTCACCCTGGACACAGTTTGCCTCCATCTCACCATCTGTAAAATGGGGATAATAAGAGCACCTGCCTCCCAGAGAGGTTGAGGATTCAACAGGATAATATTTGTAAAGTGCCAGGCACTTCATAACAGATACTTTTTATAAATGTGAGCTTTCCTTCTGTGAGCTTTCCTTTTCCTCCCTCCATGACTAGTACGGTCTTCTGGCACCTGATCTCTACTTCTCAGGTACAATGTCTGAGTTGTGAGTCCTGTTGACAATCCCTTCAGTTGGTGCTTGGCCCAGGGCCTGGCACACAGTTATAATTAAATCTTAGTAGTTGTCTGCTGACTTGATCTGCAATCTTGGTAGCGGTGGGCTTGTGGTCCTCTCCTGTGCCAGCTTCTTTCCAGATTCCTTCTTTCCTAGGCTCCTGGCCTCTCTCTTCAGACCCTGGTCTTTGCTACTTCAGCTTCTGAGTGCCTCTGCTCACCATTTTCAACCCAGTGACTCTCCTAGATTCTGCGGCATGAGCTTAGAACAGCTGAACTACACAAACCTAACTTGACCATGCCTTCAACCTATTCTGCCTGGTATCAACTGCCTGAGATTCCAAATCTGTCCTGAACTCATATCTCTCTCCAGCTCCTAGTCTGTGCCCTCCTGCCTTTGGCAAGTCTGAGTGTTGACAGTTCCATTTGCTGAACAAAACTGAAATTGTACATTTGCCTACAAGAAGCCTTCTTCTGAAATAATAATTCATTCAAACTCTTTAGAAACAAAGCCAAAATCGGTACTTTGTAGTTCTTCTGGAAATAACTTCTTCCAATTAAAACAAAAAAATACCTTGGCTGGTAACTGGATGGTATCCATGAGAATCTGCCGAACTTCACGTAAGCCACCAATCTTGTCCCAACCTACATCTTTAGGCTTATGCAGGTTTACATTTCGCAGAGATGTTGGAGTAAAGCCTTTGAGACCTTTTTGAAAGTCTAAGGTTTTTAAAAGTAATCCTGTTTTAAAAATAACAAATAAAATAGTTCTGGTACTTTGAATTGAACAAAAATTTTTAAAGTATTTGATATTGAACAAAATGAATTTTCAATACACTTTACTTGTCTTTAAGGTTCACAGTGCTAGCTAATCAAATGCCTCCTAAACAAGTAAAATGAAAAACAATTATTCTTGATGTAGGCTAACTGCAATTACATTTCTAGATGCAGGAAAACACAGTCCTCAACTATAGATTTTGCCAGTAACATACCCTCCTTTGTGCACACGTTCCGGCTGGAGATACAGGCATGGACAGCTCGATCCACAAGCATTGTGAAATCTCTAGCTACAAAACCTTCAGTTTCTTTTGCAATACAACGCAGGTCAAGATCAGTGAATTTATCTACATCACAGTTAAGTTTATTTTTTATTACACAATGCAGAATTTCCTGTCTTTGTTCCTGGGAGGCAGGGGGAAACATAATTAGAATTCATAATTCTAATCACATCTAAATTTTTTGCACATAATTTCTGAGAAAATTCAGTGTGATAAAAATAACAATTATTTGTACTCCTTTAAAAAATATTTTTCTTTGACAAATCAAATGGAAGTATGAATGCAATACAATTATTTTCTCAATCTTGAAACATCATAACCAAAAATTAATATAAAGGGAAATTGATATACTACTATTGCAAGCCTAGTATTACATGAGCATAGGTAAAAAATTTTTTACTTTCAATCACTGTTACTTGGCAATCTATGTTTCAGTCTGAGCTAATTTGTATCACTAAGACATATTAAATATGTTTTACAAACTAATTTGTATAAGCACAGATTCAAAGCTTAAAAGAAAACAGTCCAAGCCTAGGGAAAAATAAGGCATTGACAAAAGTTTAAATAAAAAATTAAAATTCAACTGCCAGTATAGGAACATTTATCTGATGCTTCATTTCTTGATACTGCTAAGTGGACTGGGTAATACAGAAAGGTGAAAAAAGTTTAGGTTAACAAACCATAAACAGAAAACCATCTACATTTTTTAATACTCCCACTCCCACAGAAAAAGAATATTCTCTAAGATAAGTAGTTCCCCTGGCAATCATAAAGATAACTGGAAAGTATGGTTTTCCTAAATACATTTCTGCCTTAGGCTGAATTTGGGTTGTTATAATTCAAAATCGCCATTTATTATCCCATGAACTTTCCTACCTTCTAATCCCAAATCTTAATAGCATATAAAATTGGTCTCATAGAAACTCATCTAGAAATCAACAGAATTTTTCATGGGACTATCTTAGGATACTTTATTCAATCTCAATTAATGGGCAGGAAGCTTCTGTGGAAGAGTAGAAAAAACAGTGCCCTGACAATTAGCTGAGCCCCTTGGGCCTGCTCCCAAATTCCTCTTATACAGAGTAGAGAAGTGAAAAAAGAGCTTAATTTTGGAAGATGTTCTCAATCATAAGTATATTAAACCCCTTAAATTAAACAACTCATTCTCCAACTTGCCTTCTAACATAGAATACCAGGATTTATTGTTCTTTTTACCCAGAGATAGTCACAAAGAGTTTAACCATTTCTTTCCCAAATGTTGTTACCTGATCTGGAGCATTTATAGGCTGGAAGCTTTGAAAGAGATGGATTCCTTGTGCAGAGACAAGTAAAGGATGTAAAGAATGCTGAGTCTGGCTTGTGGCAATCAAAGCAATCAAACTTCCCATGGCAATAATCTCCTTGATCATGTCTCTCAAGGCTAAATATAAGCAATATATCTCTATTAGCATAAAAAATTTAATAACTACCAAAAAAATCTCATGCTCCATATGCTTTTAAAATTACAGTGGTACATAGATAATTTCGCATTTGGATATATGCTCATAGCTTTCTGCAAAATAACTTCACAACTATTAAAAAGAATCTAATGAGAGCATGGGAGACTGCAGAAATAAACAGCTTGTATTTCCCACTCCATGTGGCTAGTAATGCTCCTTATAGTGAAAGCTGGCAAATTTCAAGAATGAATCAGATACTATGTACAAATATTTGGGGGTCCCTAATTTCTTTTTTATAGAATAAGCAAAATTTTGGTTCACAACTTCTGGAGGTGACTGATCAGGCCTTTGAGATTAAGTTCTGCAAATTCTGGTTCCCTTGACAAATTTGCAGTTAATAGGTGACAATACTGATAAATGCAAAATTACTTGATATTTATACACTGGGTTTGTCTCAGAATTAAAGCTTTCAACCCTATTAGGGGACGCACTAAAAAACAAGGCTTTTCCATATCTGATATTTCAAAATAAGAGCATTACAAAAAGTTACTAATACCTCAAAACCCCAAGAACTAGCATACTTTATCGATTTCGATTTTAAAACTGAAAGAAAAAAAGAAAAAAAAAAAAACTGAAAGAAACCACTTTACACAAGTCAGGGATGATAAAAAGGCTCTAACCAAGAAACTTAGGATCCATGTCCCATTGTGTAAGTTCAATAAGAGAAAACTACAGTGTTACACTGAGATCTTAAGACTATAGCATATTGCACAGGGATGATATATATATCTCATTTGATCACAGTTCAGGGGTAGGTGGCTCATTCCCTTTTACAGCTGAGGGAAGCCAGTAGAAATAATGCGCTTGCCTGAGGGTCTGGGACAGGATTTGAATATGGATTTGACTCTCATCTACGATGTCCCAGAAATATTTACATAGACCAAACATGGCAGTGTAGGGCTGCAGAAAATCCCCCTTATTTTTAAAGCTCTTCACGAAAATGGCTTGGACAAGACAGCCAAAAAACAAGTTTTGTGGCAAGGGAAGGTTTCTTCCAAAGCAACCCCTCATGTCCTCACCATATGCCAATCGCTGACTCTGAACTGCATTAGGACCATGCTCCTGCTCTGGCATGGCTGATACACCAACAATATGATCCAGGTCATCCAGGAGAACAACAGAAGGCTGCCTCCATATAGCTTCTGAGAAAGCTGACTCCAAGGCTTTCTGCACGTTTTCAGGTCTTTTCCCTGTAACAGATGACAAGAAATACTCCAAATCTAATTTACTGCTGCAAAGACTTGAAGGCCTCACATAAGTGGTTTTTGTTTTATTGTGAACCTGTGATTTCATGGGTGCAAGAAATTCTCAGTGAGGAAACCATCCACTATGTAATCCTCTAAGCAATTGCTAAGGAAACGAAGCTGGAATTCAATGATCAAATCCAAGATTCTAGAGGAGACTGCCCGACAAGCCGCCTTCTAGAAACTTGCTCATTGTGAATGTGGACGGTTAACAGTGAACAGGACAGTCTATCAAGAATACAGGCAACTTAATTACTAGGTAAGTAGATTCGTAAAGCAGAATAAGAAAACATACTGTCCAAATTTCGAGAATTTTTTTTAGGACTATGGAAAGATGCCAAAAGATAAAAACACTAAAACATTTTAGAATCTAAAGAGATATTAAGAATCACTCAATCTAACTTTCCAAAGTAATTTAATCATAGAACCTACAGTTGACCTGACAGATAGACTCTTCATAGGATAAAAGTGGGTTGGAAACATTTTGGAATAGAGGCAATCAAACCCATTTTAATATAGAATACTGTATCATGCAACACGTTTTGATAACTTTGATATATATATATATATATATATATATATATATATATATTTATATATTCTAAAAGAAAAATATTACCACCAACAGAATTTTCTCAAAGACTAATTCACATTTAGCAGAGCCATCACATTTCTCAAGAAAAAGACTGAATTAGAACCTTGAGCTTGTTTTCTCCTTTTGCTCCACCATTTCTTGAATGAATAAATAAGGCTGGGAGGAGTGGGGTGGGGTGGGGTGGAGGGGGGTGTTAAATCACAAGCACAATAGCAACTCTGAGTCAATAACAGCACTGTGAGTGATTCCCAATTGTCTGACTTCCTACACGGTTTCTTTGGAATCACAGGGCCTTCTTTCAATAATTCTAATAATAATATACTACTAATAAATTTTAAAATTCAAATGGATCTACATTTTCTGAAAGAACCCCAGCTTGACTAATCCAACAATTACTTAGGAGATTTTTCTCTGACTGGTCATCTGTAGACTAATTTTAAAGAAAAGAGGCAGTGCCCTCCTGTTCCTGAGAAATGTAGAAAATATGCTGATTAAAAACATGGAATTTGTGGACAATTTTTTAAGGACAATTCTTTTAAAAATGAAAATCTATTAAAAATAAAATTTCTTATTGCTTTCATCCCAAGTGAATCAAAAGCAACACAGAAGTTACCATTAAAAAAAAAAATGATTGAATTGAATCTTGATTTTTTTTTTTTTCTACTAGTGGACAGGATTCCGCAAATACTTTATTCTTAAGTTTAGCTATAAACCATTCATAAATAAGAGAAATATGCATTTGTGGAAAACCTAAATTGTAATTAAAAGTAAAGAAGCTATCAAGAGAAATACTTGGAGAATAAATGATCAGGGAGATATTAATTAATCTTTGTAATTATGAACCTAAAACAGAATCTTGCCTATTTTAATATTAAGAAGTAAAAGCAAACCAGTCTTTCCTACAGCTGCAGGAATATCTGCTCACATAGAGGAACCACTTTAAGATTTATAGAGGGCTTTATTGACATTTCTCTTTGGCTCAAAATATAATCTGACTCCCTAAAATAATTACAAAAATCCCCAACCATGCCAACATATACTTCTGATAAACCTACAAGTAATATGTATAACATAATTCTTATTTCAACTTAGTTTATATATATAAATTCTTATCCATCATACAACTAAGCAAAGACCATAGGTACATATAAACATATAAACTTGGTTAACCACCCAGGGAGGAATTCTTAGCCCCAAAGACAAAGCTCTGAGGGGAGGTTATTTACTTGCTGGAACACCGCCAGCCATTAACTCAGAGCAGAAAACTCAAAGCAAGAAAACTCACTTTTACCCCCAAGAAAAATGAAGTTTCTACACATCCTTCAAAGTAAAAGAGCAAAACAAAAATGAAAAAGGACTAAGTAGATTCAACACAGAAAAGGTAAACTGAGAAGTTAAGAGTTAAATTTCACATTAATTAGCAAATTTTCTCTATGTCTTTTAAAAAGTAATTAATATTTTTAAAAGGTTATCATATTCCTACCTCTTAAAGCTTTACAGTCAATTATTTCCATGTGAGCATCCAGTCTATCAAATGCTTCTCTGCAGACAGCCTTAGCTAGAGTTGATTTTCCACTCCCCTAGAAAATAAATTTTTGCTAATAACTAAAATTTATTAATAATTAATAAATCCAATTATAAAAATTGTTGGCAAAATGCAAAACTGATCCAATCATCAAATATCTGATAGCTCTGTCCTGCGCTAGAGAATTTGTGAAATACAAAAGTATTAAAATAGGCCCTTTGAAAAAATTCATGATCTGTGATCTGCATACCCTGGAGTATAATTTTTTTATAGTGCAAGAATATAAAAGCATAGATCCTCCATAGATCACCATTTGGTGATAGTTTAAACTAGGGACCAGGAAACTATAGTCCAAGAGTCACCTCTAGCCTGCTGCCCAGGGGACTCCAGTTTACCAAATCTTGGTTTAACTCTATCATTTCATGTTTTCCCCCAATTTAAGTACAATAATGCCACTGATGAACCTAATGACCCATATGTCAGTATGTCAAGATCAGTGGCTTTGTCAGTTGGGAGTGTCCTTCCATTTAAGAGTCACTTCTCCATGATTCTATTTTCAGAGTGTTTCCTGAGGCTCCAAGAAGTATAGAGGATCATAGAACTACAGCTCCAACCTGAAGAGGCTAAAGAGACCATTCTCATCAAACTTTCCCTTTTACAGAAGAGTTAGAATTCCAGAGGGATTTATTCCAGCTCAAATACGTAATCTCAGAGAGGAGATGCAAAATCAGGTCTTTCTGAAACTTTATCCAGTCCCGTATTACCCTTCTCCAATAAGAAGAAGAGAAGTGAAAGGGGAAAAACAAAACAAAATAACAATAACACTAACATAACAAAAAAGGAACTCCACCTAGGATGGAGCCAGCCTCCTCTGAGCTGGCAGAAGAATGGCAAATCCAATCCAACAAGGATTTATTAAGCACCTATCACCTGCAAGGCACAGTGCTAGGTGCTAGAAAGAAAAAAAAAAAAAAAAAAAACAAATTAAGTAGAGGGAGGATCTTTAGATCACTTTAAAACTGAGAGTATTTTATATGTGAAAACTTTGGTAAGTGACCAATGAATTGATCCATCCTGAGAAAAACTAAACTACAATGAAAGTGATCTGAGCAAAGAAGGCTTTTAGTGAGGACAGAGCAAAAACAACCCAAGAGGAGAGGGCTAAAATCTAGACCACTGAAGAGACAAATGTCTCTCAAATAAGGATGATTTATAATATATTATCTTGGTCCTCTAGAGAGGTCAAAGAAATAGACTTGTCTCTTATAAGAGAAGAAAGTATGGATGAAGAAAGAAGTGGAAACTGTCAGATACAGTTGCTATATTGGCTGCCTTTGCTTAAAATTGCTGTTCTTACAAGGAATAAAGAGGGAGAGCCAGATGGAAATAACAATGACATAAAACCAAAAAATGACAAAAGACTTTTTAGAAGAGAACACTGAAGATAATTCAATGTGTTCTTGATGCCTCTGGGGCAGCATCAATGAAAAGCAATCCATTCCAGTGACTTGTTCAATGCTGCCCTCAATAGAGATACTGGGGGATAACTCCCAAGAAATGGTCCTAAGCTGCCTCTACAGGTTAATGTTAAGTTGGGATCTTTCAGTCCTTCTGGCTTCCACTGTCTGAAAGTACGTCTCTTCCCCCAGCACAGACTCTAAAATTAGAATTTGAAATATAACAAAAATCAATGGGCTCAAGTAATTAGCTTGTAACTTCACTAAGGTCAAATTACTATTTTATATAAATGAAAATGTCATTAGGATTCTTAAACGTGGTAATCTTTTTTTGTATATAATTGTTTTAAGATAGTACTCAAAAACCAAAGACACAAACATTGAAAGATATTGTATTCTTAAGCTAAGTGTATAGGAAGCACACAATATGGAAGCTGTAAGCAGCACCTTCACTCCTGTGATAAGAACAGCTCCATTCCGAAGTCCAGCAACAATGGAGGTCAATTGGCGAGATAAAGGGCGCCCCAAGAGACTATGGGTGACATGCTCTAGAGAAATTATTCCTTGTTTATTCAACCCCCTGCAAAACATACAAAATAGATAACTCAAAACTGAAGCATAATGACAAAATATTATTGCTAAAAATCCCTAAGGTTTCTACCTCAAGCTAGAGCATCTTAAAACAATGAAGTAAAAATTTCAAAATTCTAATATTGGAAAGTTTGATTTAATAAGTTTGAATTATGGATTTTTAAAATTTAGTTTTGTTATTCTCACGCACATGCAAAAATTAGGACAAAGTGAATTTGGCTTAGTAGAGATTAAGAGACTTGCTTTAGTTTTTTTAAAGGTTTGTTTTTTTGCAATCAGCATATCAATTATAAATAGGTACTTTAAAAGTGTTTGGGATAAGATTAAAACAGATTTTTCTCTTAAAACATGTCCTCCAAAATCTTGTTTGTAATATTAATTTACCTAGCAAATCTAATTATCATAATTAAAATATATGCCTATTTATTACAAATTCCAAAATAATTCAGGCCAAATGGATGCTATATTGACAACAAACTATAATCTCTTTGAAAGTTCATATAGTCTGGATTTCTTACTAATGCTAGTAATAGCACAAAGAGTACCTGGAAGCTAGGAAGGTGCTTCCTATGCTCTCTTATTAGGTCCTAAAACCAATTTAGTAAGGTAGCTGCTATCAGTATCCTTATTTCACTGATGAGAAAACTGGTATGGAGAAAAGTTAGCTGACTTTCCCAAGATCCTCTAGCTAGTAAGTGTCTAAAACAGGATTTGAATATAGGCCTTCTTTTTTCGTTTTCTTTTTTCCTAAGACAATTGGGATTAAGTGACTTGCCCAGGGTCACACAACCAGGAAATGTTAAGTGTCAAAGACCAGATTTGAACTCAGGTCTTCGTGACTTCAAGGCTAGTGTTGCTTTCTTATTGTAAGGTCGACACACTATCTTTTGCCCCACTGTGCTCAAGTTATAATTCTTTTAAATTACAAATACTAATTATACATTTTCAAAAACCTAGTTGAGATAGGAAATAACATACATACTCAATAGGAGTTTAGAAATCTATCTTAGTGGGCAAGAAAACAGGAGGAGAAGGGGATATGAGAAGGGAGGGATGGTGATAAAACGAGGACATATTGGGGGAGGGAGTGTCAATAGCAAAACACTTCTGAGGAGGGACAGGGTGAAAGGAGAGAAAATAAATGGGTGGGAATACAATTAGCAATAGTTAAGTTTTGAAGTAAATTTCTGATGGAATATTGTTCTCTGGAAAATGATGAGCAGGATGCAATCAGGAAAAAACAAACAAACCTAGAAAGTCCTCCATGAAAAAAGTAAAATATATTGTATACAAATAGCAATGTTCTGGGATGACCAGCTGAAGATGACTTATTCTCAGTAGTACGCTCATCCACACAAGGAACTGATTAAGTATGAATATAGATCTAAGCATGCTATATTACTCTTTCTCTCTTTTTATTTTTAACTAAAGGTTTTTATTTTTATTAAAGTAGGACTTTTTTTTTTTTATATAGCTTGACTTTTATGGAAATGTTTTGAATAGCTTCACATGTGGTTTCTTAATTGTGGATGGAGGTAAGGCAGAGAAACTAGAACTCAAAAATCTTAATAACAAATGTAAAAAAAAAAATTTGAAAGTAACTGGAGAAAATATTAACTAAAAAATAAATTTTAAACAAACAAATAAACCTAGTTGAAAATTCTGCATGCCAATAATCTCATTACCTTCTGGTCTTAACAATGTGGAGAACACATGTAATCTTAGTTGTTAAACTTATAAGGTGAAGAAATAACAATTTAAAAACTAAAATTATTTCTTCATTGAAATTTTACAAAATTTTTTGCTTTAAGAATTACAAATTATTGTTGCTCTCTAATCACAGACAATCTGGCGTCTTTCCTCTTCTCACAAATAGATTCTCAATCTATTTGTGGAAAAGTGGTTAATAAGCTACACGCATTAGGCTATGAGAACCAAGTGAATTACTGACCTAGATATTGCCTGAATGGACCCAGATAATCACTGGAATCATTGGAGAATCCCTGAAGAGGAATTAATAGTTACAAGCACTCACACTGTAATCTCTATACATAAAGGTCCTTGCATGGAGACAAGAGTATTTTAAAACAAATTTTATTTGGCCCACATTTCTTACCCTAAGGAGTTCAGTGTTAAAAAAGGAATAAAGCTGGTTTCCTCATTGCTTTCCTCTTGTGAAGGAAACAGAAGAACCTGCCAAAACAAAGAAAAGCACCTTTAATTTTGAGAGAAGCATAATAAACAGGCAGTTTTATTTAGGAAACAAAAAGCAAAGTTTCCCTCAAATATAATAATATTTGAAAAATATTAATACTGGTAGAATAATGTATTAAAAGGTTTTTTTATGTCTGTAACCACTTTATTTCCTTAGGTAACTAGGCATATTTACATAATTAAAAAACTTTAGCAATCTGGCATTTGGATAATATCTCTAAGAAACATAATTTTATACTCTGCTCTACTTGCTATGCCTTTCTATCTCCATAGAATTAGATAGAATATCTAAAAAGACCTATTTAAAATAACAATTGGGTTTTTATTTTAATTGTGATGTCAGTTCAAATGTGAGGGAAGAAGGAACAATGATACAAACTGGGAAGGATGTAAGAGACACATCAATTTGACAAAAATTATAAAAATCAAAGAAATCACAACATACTCAGAAGGCAACATATCTCAACCCTTTTTCTTCCACAAGTAGTAGTACTGGTAGTTCATTTTTATACATAGGAAGAACTAAGATCCCAGCAAGAAATTTGATAATTACTTAAAAATATTTACTTTTAAAAAATTCTTAAAGACTTTTCAAATGATTTTATTTGCTAATAGGAGCATTCAATGTAAATCTAACCAGTAAACAGTATTCTATAAAGCTATTGTAGATATATTAAATCAAGTTAATCTGTCATCTAGACATATAGGTATGTCAACATGATTAA
The DNA here is from genome assembly GCF_902635505.1 of Sarcophilus harrisii. Classification (NCBI taxonomy): domain Eukaryota; kingdom Metazoa; phylum Chordata; class Mammalia; order Dasyuromorphia; family Dasyuridae; genus Sarcophilus; species Sarcophilus harrisii. The sequence goes on from NC_045430.1 coordinate 244,521,078, forward strand.
GGGGCAGGAGAATCTTTTCTATAGAATATTTATTTATATACTTTTTAATATAAAATAAGAAATCATTATTTTACTAAATTCAGAATTACAAAATATTTACTTGTATATCAATCTTCTGGAGTAAACTGGCACTCAACATAAAGACATTTTCTGAATCATTTTTTTCTGCTTCCAAAGGATGAACAATACTCAAAGAAAACTTCTTCAGCCCTATTAAAAAAACAATTCTGACATTATTGCAATGCTTAATATTTAATTCAAAATCAAATAATCCAAAATTTATAAAGACACATTATTAATTTGTAATTTCTTTTAAAAAATTTATATTACTTTGCTTCTCAGTGCTGCAATTTTAAAAAGAGAGTGCTTTATTCATGTTTAAGAAAGGAAAGCCCAAATTAATAAAATAAAATTACCTACCATCTTTAAGTGTCAAATTAATGTATTCTTTATCCGATAGTATCCATGGACAAGTTACTGTACTGGAATTCTGCAGCCATAAACTGAAAGCAGATTTTATTTCTTCTTCACTTATGTCTTTATTCTATACATAAAAAGGGAAAAAAAAAAAATTACCTCAACAACTGTTTCTTTTATGTCTTTATTCTATACGTAAAAAGGGGGGAAAAAATTACCTTAACAACTGTTTCTTTATCTTGTTAGTGGTATTTACAGCTTAAAAGACTGTTGAAAAATGCTTAGAACAGAGATTCAAAATAAGTACTCAACACCTTGAGCCTGGAGAATTAACAGAAACTGAACCTATGCTTAATTAATATAATTATTCAAAAAGTATAAAAGATAATATACAATTGAAAAAGTTTTCATACTCTTAACAAAAAACAAAGAAAAAAATGTTATTTTAAAGCAAATAAGTTCCCTGTATTCCCTGCTTTTTTCTGGATGTGGAAGTGAGTTAGTTCTAGGGACTTAGAGAAGCCTTAGGAGAGTCATGAAGAAGCCTCAAAGTACAAAGTACAAAGCCTGAAAGTACAAAGGTTTTCAATCAAAGAGTGCTAGAGATGGAAGGGATCTGAGATAATCCAGAAAGTCGATAAAGCAGCACTTATTTACTGTGTGCTATGTGGTACAGTAAGTAGATGAAGTGCTGGGCCTGAAGTTAGGAAGGCCCTCTTCCTGAATTCAAATTTCCTTCAATACCCCCTAGCTGTGTGATGCTGTCACTTTATTCTATTTGCCTCATTTTTCTCATCTGTCAAAGGAGCTAGAAAAGGAAATGGCAAAGCATTCCAGTATCATTGCCAAGAAAACCTCAAATGGGTCACAAAGAAGGACATGATTAAACAACTGAATTACAAGTACAACAATAGGCACTGGGGACACAGACACAAAAATAAAGTCTGTTCCCAGGGAGTTGATATTCTCCTGGAGGAAAAAAGCACACAGAGGAAAACCCCCAATACAGCAGGGAGCAGAAAAGGCTTCAAGAGGCTGATTTTGATTCATACTTTATGCTTCAAACAAATTTAGGATTCTAAGTCACAGGTGCCAAGGAAGTATATTTTAGACACAGAATATGAAAAGGTGCTCTAAATCACTATTGATCAGAGAAATGAAAATTAAGACAACTCTGAGATACCACTACACACCTCTCAGATTGGCTAAGAAGACTGGAAAAGATAATGAGGAATGTTGGAGGGGATGTGGGAAAACTGGGACACTGATTCATTATTAGTGTAATTGTGAATGAATCCAACCATTCTGGAGAGCAATCTGGAATTATGCCCAAAAAGTTATCAAACTGTGCATACCCTTCGACTCAGCAGTGTTACTACTGGGCTTATATCCCCAAGAGATCTTAGAGGAGAGAAAGGGACCTGTATGTGCAAAAATGTTTGTGGCAGCCCTGTTTGTAGTGGCAAGGAACTGGAAACTGAATGGATGTTCATCAATTGGAGAATGGTTGAATACGTTATGGTATATGAATGTTATGAAATATTATTGTTCTTTAAGAAACGACCAGCAAGATGATTTCAAAGAGGCCTGGAGAGACTTACATGAACTGATGCTAAGTGAAATGAGTGGAACCAGGAGATCATTATACACGGCAACAACAGGATTATACGATGATCAATTCTGATGGACATGGCTCTTTTCAACAATGAGATGATTCAGATCAGTTCCAATTGTTCAGTGATGAAGAGAGCCATCTACACCCAGAGAGAGGACCGTGGGAACTGAGTGTGGAACACAACATAGCATTTTCATTCTTTCTGTTGTTGTTTGCTTGCATTTTGTTCTCTTTCTCAGGTTTTTTTTTCTTCTTGATCCGATTTCTCTGGTGCAGCAAGATAACTGTATAAATATGTATACATATATTGGATTTAACATATATTTTAACAATTTAACAATTGGACTACCTGCCATCTAGGGTAGAGGGTGGGAAAAGAAGGAGAAAATTGGGAAAAGAAGGAGAAAATTTGGAACAGAAAGTTTTGCAAGGATTAATGTTGAAAAATTATCCATGCATATGTTTTGTAAATAAAAAGCTTTAATTAAAAAAAAAAAAGTGGAAGAAAGGAGTCTCTTCAAAGGCAAAAAGCTGGAAGATAAGATTGTCCTGTGTGAGGAAAAATAAGGCTATTTGGGGGCACAAAATGTGTAGGAAGGAGAAATACACAATAAACCTGGAGTGATCAGGTGAAATTAGATATGGAGGATTTTAACTGCCAAAGTCCACCCCACTTTACCACACAGAAAAGAAATTTTACAGTAACAACTCATCACTCAGATCAAAACCATAAAAAAATCCATATTCTGTAAATAAATGCTAATGATTCTTCTATGTACTTATTCTAGAGAGCAGCATTTTTGTGAAAAACATTATATTTCAACAATTAAAAATATTTGAATATAAAATACATATCACAGTGAAATCAATTTAGAGGGGCAGCTAATGGCATAGTGGATAGAGCACCAGTTCTGAAGTCAGGAGGACCTGAGTTCAAATCTGGCCTTAGACACTTACCACTTCCTAGCTGTGTGACCCTGGGTAAGTCACTTAACCCCAATTACCTCAGCCAAAAAAATAAAAAGAAAAAGAAAAAGAGAAAGAAAAAGAAAAAAGAAAAGAAAAAAAGAAAGCAATTTGGAGTTATGTAGCATGACTGAAATATCTGAACCACAGATTCCATATTAAGCTTATATCCCAAGGAGATCTTTAATAAGAAAATCTATAAATGCCAAAACATTTTAATGGCACTTTTTGGGATGGCAAAGAACTGGAAACAAAGGAGATGCCCATTGACTGGGGAATGGTGAAATAATCATGGTACATGAATAAAATGGAATATGAAGGTGATGTGAAAACAACAAACATGATGAATAAAAAGAAGCATCATAAGCCATATTACATGAACTGATGCAGATTTAAGTAACCAGATTCGAGAAAATAACAGACATAATGACTACAAAAGAATGAATGGAAGGAACTACAAACAAAAAAGTTTTAAAACTAAAAAACAGGCGTGATTTGAAAGACATGAGAAGATATTTCCATCCCACACTTCTGTAGAAGTGGGAGGTCTATAAGTGTTGTGTACACTACAAGTATTTTCAGAGTTTATTAATGTACTGATTAGTTATGTTGATTTCTCTGTCCTTTTTTCCTTTTTTTTTTTTTAATATTATTTATTATATGGAAGGGCTCTTGGGGATAGGAAGAAAAACTGGGAAAAATTTTGGAGATGTTAAAAACAAAAGACTTAAATAGAAACTTATTTAAAACAAAAAATATAAATTAGTTAAAAGTATATGTAAAGTTTTAGAAGCTTATTAGCACATTACTATGAAAATAAAACTAAATTTTGTACTTTCTTCTCTTCTTACTAGGCTATAACAAAAATAAGCTTATTGTCTAGGTTATCAATCAGACTCTATCAGGCATATCCATAGTTAATATGGAGCTTCCATATTATCGATAATAATATTCATAATGATCAACCTGAATGATAAAACAATTAACTATATAATCAAGACTTATGATACATTTTCTTTATACAATCATTGAGATAAGTTATACAAATGTGGTCCTTCCTATCTTATTGATGAGAAGAGTTAAGACTCAGAGAGTTTAAGTGATTCGTCCACACAGCCAAAATAAAAAGACCATTGATTTTTCCAAAATATATGGACATACCTTATGAATCATGAAAGGTGACTGTGTTCAGTCATCACCCAGAAAAATACACTTGGAAAAGGAAGTAGATTGGTCATTCAGTAAAAGTGTCAGCCAATAGGCTGACAGGCTGAATGAATGTCAAAAGACTTGGGCAAGTGTTTCATTGTGTTGGATAGATGAGAGGATATGAGCAAAAATTTCAGAGGATGAGAAGGTATGGATGGATTGTATTCTAAATTGATAGTAAGAGTAACACACAAGATGAACTCATAGACCGATTAAATAATAAAAATTTTTACTGAGTAAATTTTATTATGTCCAAATTATTTCAAAACTGATAAAACTGGTCTCTAATCTAAAGTAAGTATTAACTCTGATAATTATTAATCAGAACCTGGAAATTATTCTAATTAGGAAGAAAACTAATGGCCGAGTAAAATGATGCTCAAAGAATGTCAGCAATAAGATTTTCAAAAGTCAAAATCGTTAAGTACCTGTACAAACACACACTGCATAAAACTTCTCTTATATTTTCAAGAAAACTTGATTCAGCCAACATAAAGAAATACTACATTTGGGTTATAACAACTGAAATAATAGCATTATTTATATTACACATGCACAAGGATTTGAATGTAATATGAATTTGCACTTACTAAATTTTCTCTAGGCTGTAATTTGATAGATTTTGGAATTGGGGGGATTGATTCCAACGGTGATATTCGGAGAGCGGAATGCATTTGTATATTCAGTCTTTTTCTCATGTCTTCTGGAATCTGAAATACATACATATAAATATAAATATGTATATATATACAGTGTTAGAAGTCAATGTTCAAAAAAGAGAAATATATTTAAAGTCAAATTCAATTGTAATGTTTCAGCTAAATGCTTCATTTCTGCAATTTCAGATGACATTATCCATCAAAATTATTGAGCATTAGATAGGACTGATTTCAGTTAGAAGAAGAAAAGCTCTAGAAATTTAAATTTTTTAATTTCAATTTTTTCCTCTTCCTAGAACTAATGTTATGCAAGAATATATTTTGAACTGTTAACTAAAAAAACTTTCAACATAGCTTTCTCTCAGAAAGCCAGATTCAAATTAATCTCAGTTGAATATTTAACTGTGGACTGAACTGTATCTTTTAGAACTAGAATCTTCAATAAATAGAAACTGTTATCTTATTTAAACTTCTTATTTTCCCTAGTACTTAATACTTTATTCTAACAGTAGAAACTTTATAAATATTTTCTGGATAAATATAAAAGAAGCTGCAGTATACTGAAAGAATAATCAATCCATCCAAGGCCAGAGATTAGCCCTACTAAGTCTAGAAAAAAAACTGCTAACTCCTTCTCCCCCCAGTTAGGACATGCCTAAAGACACATACACACACACACACACACACACACACACACACACACACACACACACTCTCTCTCTCTCTCTCTCTCTCTCTCTCTCTCTTATAAAACAATGAAAAAGAGGAAAAAAAAAAACCACTCTCACTTAATCTCTCCTTCACTTTACTGAAGCCCAAGTTTTAGTTGCAATATCTTAAGATAGAAGCTGTAAAATAAACAACCTATAAGTATATCCAAAAAGATTTAACCAATTAAAAGAAAAGAAATGGTTAGGAATAGAAAAAGAGAATAATTCTGATACCCATACAAAAATCCACAGTACTTCCTTAGGTAAAATCTTGGCCAATAGTCATTGTTCAGGAAAGGGGTCTCTAATGAATGAAGTTATGATCAACCTCATCCACTGCAAGGTAGCAAAGATTTGTGCACTTCCCACTCAATGGTCTCTGAGTATTTCTAACAATTAATCTACCAACAAAAAAAGTTATTTGAAATTGATGGTAGGCCTCTGGCTGTGGTGTTTCTTTATTGGAATCTACCCTAACCACCTCAATCTTTATGTTTCAAACAAACAAAAGTAGTTCCTACTAACTAAAATGTTGGGAACCCAGTTGCCTAACACAATGCCTGGTACACAGCAGGTGCTTAACAAACGCTACTGATTGAAAATTGCGCTTAGGAAGATTTTTCTCTTGCATCTGCTTTTCTTTTTTAACTTCTCCTTTTATCATTTGCTCTTCATCTTTCAATTACTGAATCAACCAATCAAATGATATTTATTAAGTGTCTTCCATCTGAGACATTGTACTAGGCACAGGAAAAATAACACAGAATATAAAACAAGATTCTTTCCCTCAAAAAGCTTATAATATGATTTGGGAGACAGCATAAATGATAATGAAAGGGATATTATCACAAAGTGCTATAATACTAACAGTCAAATCAAATAATGAGTATGCCAGGAAGTTGGGAGAAGGAAGTTTCATTGATTGAAGTACTCTAGAAGGGGCTCCTGAAGAGATGGAAAGTGAGCTATGCTATGGAAAACGAATGGGCTATGGATAGGCATTCCAGGATGGGTCTCTGTAAATGAGTTAGTGTGGAGCTAAAATGAACAGATCAGTTTGTCTGAACATATGTGGATAAGCAGAGTGAGGAAAAGCAAAATTATAGCTGAGTTATAGCGAGGGTTGGAATTCTAGCTACATCATTATACTACCAATGTGACCTTGGAAATGTCTCCATTTAAACTCTTTGGGCCCATTTCCTTAACTCTAAAATGAGAGGACTGGAATAGAAAACCTTTTAGATTCCTTCAGGTCAGGTCTGAATTCTATGAACATTAGAGTAGGTCAGTTCTGAGGCAATAAGGATGAGCTCAGTTTTTTAGAAATTATGAATTTTAGGTGACAATGGGATATCCAGATAGGAATATGTAAAATAGTTATCCAGAACAACTGGTTGCTGCAAGCAAAGGCAATGATGTCTGCTCCAAGGAAGCTCTCCTTTATTTAGTCTTTTCTACTTCCCCAAACTTTTTCTTCCATGGACTGGGATAGAGTTCCCATGCTCCAGACTTTTCCTAGAGCATCTACTTTTCACTAATAGAGACAGCAAGCCAAACTTGGCTCTGTCTATGACACATAGAAGAAATTACTGCAGATAACAGGTAGTTTGTGTGAGGTGAACACACCATTACTTACAGGCTATGCAACAAATTGCCTAAAAGCAAAAGGCAACCTAGGGATAAAATCTTTTTTGCTACCAAATAATGGAGGCAAAATGGGGTAATGTTATTATAGTACCTAATACAACTATAGACATATTGCAGGTATTTAATAAATACCTAAATGATTGATTACAATGGTACTTTTCATTAATCTATTCCATTTTTATAGTATAGTTTACTATGAATGCTCCAATAATGAAGGAGGGGATATGGATATGATCTGCATCTGTCAGTTGCTGCATATATAATTTATATAATAACCAATAATTTTACTACAAAATTGAATGTCATTTTCCCATATCTAGTCTACTATGAAGAAAATTTTAGGTTTTGTTAACCTAGTATGACACATTATAGTTTTCACAGAGAATATTATTCTATTTTATAGTTTCAAGGGTTGTAAAAATACCAATAAATTCCTTTCCCCCCAACCCAAGACACAAAGTTCACACTAACCCAAACTTTTCCGGTATGGAGAACTTCTATAGTGTTGTTATACTGTATGGAATTCTTCAGTTCCTCAAGTCCATTCCAGACTATCTGCACCACACAGGTCTTACCAGCTCCTTGACTACTACCTGAACAAATCTGTTTTTTGTCTTGTTGTTGAACCACTTGCTTTTCTTTTTCACCTAACAGGACATTTTGCTTTGTTTCACTTGGTTGTTGCTTTGGGGAGAGCAACTGAGTTAACTTTCCATAGGTCACAGTAAAAGTGGGCTCCAAATCAAAATATTGCTGATTCCAGGGAAAAATATGAATGGCGTGGTCTTTCTGAAACAAAGATGATGCTGACATCCGTTGTATACTGGGAGGCTGAGAATTACATACTCTGAAAACAGAGTTTTTTGGAACAATTGTCAACTGCATATTTTTGAATGCATTAATTTCACTTAAACCCCAGGGTGTGTCAATTTTTTTCTCAGCTCCATAAGAAAAAATGCTCCCCATTAGATTCCATATGTTTGGCATTGTAAACATGCCAAATATAAGATCTGACTCTTGTTTATTCAGTTCCTGGGCTCCCGCAGTACTAGAATTGGGTTGTTTTGTTTGAAATCCCCCTGTCAGGTCTTCTTGGTCTCTTCTATATTTATTAAGTATTCCTTCTGTATCATCTGCTCTAGAAAAGGGCAGATCTGTGGCATTTTCTTTGGTCTGGCGCGTCTTGGGATGAACAAAGAGTTCAGTATCATTTTCTAATCTACCGTAAGTGGCAGCTGGCATTAGTGCAACTGGAAAAAAGAAGAACTCGTTAGTACATTCACCTGTACATTAAAATTAAGGCAGCAATGTAGAATAAGATGGCAAATCTACAAAACAGCACTTACCAATTTGGATATAAATGTACGTCTGCTGATCAACCCAAACGGGGAAAATCGCATTTGGAAAGACTATTCGAATCTGATCAAGGAGATGCTGTTCAAGAGAAGAAGCATGCAGCTCCTAGGACAATTTTACATCATATCAGGAAAACAAAAACAAAACAAAAAAACACAAACATACAAAAAAAAAATTCAAATGACATTTTGCATTCCTGAGCAATTGTTTTGTCTAATAATGAAATAAGATCTGATTTGAATCAGAATACTACTACTTTAGGAAGCTTATAATATGATAAAATGGAAAATTAATAAAAATATATTTTAATATAATGAAACTTTAAGATGGTAATATATATATATATATATATATATATATATATATATTTTTTTTTTTTTTTTTTTTTTTTTTTTTACCAGTATCTCCCAATCGTCTGCTGAGAGGGGTTTCACTTCGACTTGATGACAAGATACCACATGGGAACAGGGCCTGAGAAATACCTGGCAAAAATAAAATTTCTATCCATTAGGGTTTTTAGTATTCATCCAGGGAAAGTAAAATATTTAAATAAACAATAGTGTGAATATAATGTGGCATAATTACTACTTAGGAAAAATACTGCATTCATAGCATTTCCCCACTGGGAACTGTGGGAGGAAATTAGTATGATTTTACAGTTTATAACAAACCAGGAAGTAGATGCAGATGATAGTCAGATATGGACTCTTAGTTTAGAAAAAAATATCTTGGTCTTTCAGTCCTTTTTTTAAAGACCACATGAGTATGCTATAGAAAAACTTAAGCTTTCTTTCCTCTATTTTGAAAGAAGAATCTGAAATGTTGTGATACTTTCTTTTCAATACATTTCATTTTACATTAGATTAGAGTATATGAGTCCCTTTCCTCATATCATTAACAACTTACCTGTTCCCCATCTGAAATTCCAAGCTTCTGGCCAACCTGCCTATTAATTTCAGCCACATTTTCACCATGGTTAGAATGAGGTCTCCCTTCCACCCAGCTCAAGAATACAGGCTGGTGACCCCAGGCCACTTCTATCGCTTGATTCTGTTCATATCAGAGAGAAGAAAAATGAGAGAAAATTATCACAATTTTCATATGCTGTAGTGAGCAATATCAAATATAAACCATTCTATACCTATATATAACCAAAGAATACCTTTTAAAATTGGAAGATATTCTTTAAATATTATCTAGATCTGACATGTGATATAAACAAATGCTGAAAAAGTATGAACTTTTTAAAATTTTGATTTTTCATATTCTTTTAAAATTTTAAGTTTTAAATTCTCTCCTCTCCCATCCCTCCCTTGCTCATTGAGAAAGCAAACAATATATCAATTATATATGTGAAATCATGCAAAACAGATTTCCATATTAGCCATATACCCCCCCCCCAAAAAAAAAAAGGAAAGAAAAAGAGAAAATTATATTTCAATTTAGACTCAAGAGTTCATAAGTTCTCTCTCTGGCTCAAATTTTTGCACGAGTTTTTTGTAATTATCTTGGATCTCAAATAACTCTAGACAATATGAAACACTTGGGAGTCTACCTGCCAAGACAAACCCAAGAACTGTATGAACATAATTACAAAATGTTTTTCACAGCCAGATCTAAACAACTGGAAAAATATTAATTGCTTATGTGTAGGCTGAGTCCAAATAAAAGAGACAAATGTAAACACACTTATTCACTGCCATACCAAGCTACCAAAAATATTTTATGGAGCTATGAATCTTTTGGAATTGTCTTAGGTAATTGTATTGATCAAAATAGTCAAGTTTTTACACAGCTGATCATCATTAGAACATTGCTATTATTGTTATTGTGAATGATCTGGTTCTTCTCACTTCATTCTGCATTAGTTCATATATTTCTTGCCAAGTTTTTCTGAAACTACTCCCTCAACATTTCTTACTCAACAGTACTCCATCATAATTTTATGCACTCTCATAGGCTCTTTGAAGAAATCTAGAATTGATTGTGAGACATAGGAGATGCTGGCAAAGAACCCACCCAGTATGACAGCAGAACTGAAGTAGTTCAAAAGAAATGTGAGATGTACAAATCTACCCTAAATGTTCACATGGACTATTTGTGTCCAACCTGTGTTAAAACATTCTAAGTTTGTACTTATCTCATCAACCACAGCTGGATATACTAACATGACTCTAACATAGTAACATTCTTTAGTCCGCTTTGAAAATGATGTACAACCACCAACCAAAGCCACAATTTGTTCAGCCATTCCCCAAATGATGACTATTCCAATTTTTTACTATCACAAAAAGATATGCTATCAATATTTTGGTACAATTAAGTCCTTTTCCTGAGGCAGCTAGATGGCTCAGTGGATTGAGTGCCAGGCCTACAGATAGGGAGATTCCTGTTCCCAAGTTCAAATTTGATCTTAGACACTAACTAGCTGAGTGACCAGTCTTGTTTGCCTTAGTTTCCTCATCTGTCAAATGAGCTGAAGAAGGAAATGGCAATTCCAGTCTAGTATCACTGCAAAGAAAATCTCCAATGGGGTCAGAGTTGAACACGACTGAAAAGACTGAACAAAAGGTCCTAGTTCCTTTTCCTTTGATCTCTCTGGGATTCAGATGTAGTAGTGGCATTGTTAGACCAAAGGGTATGGACAGTTTTATAGCCCTCTGTTTATGGTTCAAGATTGTTCTAAAATAATTTAGAGAGAAATTATTTTACAATTAACCAGTTATTAAGGTTTTTCTGGTTTATTTCCTCATTTAAAAGACCCAGATCCTATAAGAAAGTTGGTCTCTCAAAGATTGATGAGAGTGATTGATAAGACTATCCTTGCCTTCAGGGGATACATGGTGCAATTTTGAGCAGGGCCCCATCCTAGTAGGAGACTTTCCTTCTGCTCAGAGTTTGAAGACTGTCCAGAAAGGAGCCCTGTCTTTGTATACCTTCATTAGAGCTTAGAGTAACCCAGTTCATGGAGAAAACCAACCACGGTGGTTTAGATAGATGAATTCTTCCCTATCTAGACTATTGGGGATGGCTGAGTCTCATAACCAAGTCATATTCTCAGCAGAAAGAGCTGAAGACTTCTAGCTCACCTTCCCATTAAATGTATATCAATCATGACTGATTTTCAGTTGCCAAGGAAATTCCCTTTCAAGAATTATTTAAAGTTTTTGCACTCACTATTATCTTTGGTTACCAAAACCATTGACAATCAGTTTGTTGACTGCTGGCTAGTCTGATTAATAAATTATTAATTACCCAGAAATACTGTGTTTCAAGGTTTTTTTCTTTGTTACAGTCTCCAGAATGGTTGGACTAGTTGGCTATTCTACCAACATTTCCTTAATGAACTTATTTTCCTTTATCCCTTCCCATGTCATTTTTAAGAGGTGGTACAGCTCAGAGTTGTTTTAATTTGTCTTTATCTAATTCTGAACTGAATTAGTGATTCAGAGCATTTTTTCAAATGACTATAGATAGCTTTGATTTCTTCTTCTGAAAACTGTTAATTTCTGTTGACCATTTATTAGTTGGGAAATAGTACCTATTGACTGAAAAAAAAAAAAAAGGCTTTTATTAAATTTATAAAAAAAATTTTTATTACATCATTGTCTATATCTTTCAGTAAAATGCAGTTTCCTTTATTATCTTTTAAGTCTTTTTTATATGCTTTGAGATGCTTACTATATTCCTTTAATATTTCAGCTTAAGTATAATAGATTCTGCTTCAGCCCTTTAACTGTGTATCTGTGCATTTCAAGTATGTGTCTTATACACAACACACACTGTTAATTTTGGTTTCTAACCCATTTTGCTATCTGCTTCCATTTTATGGGTTAGTTCATCCCAGTCACATTTATACTTATAGTTACTATGTATTTTCCTCCATCCCATTCTCTTTTATTCTTTTTATTCTGTCCCTCTTAAAAAGTTTGTTTTGCTTCTGACTACTAACCTCCCTTAATCTGGCCACCTTTTTATCATTTCTCCCTTCCGTATTTCTCAGATCCCTTCTCTTCCTATTTCCCTATTGGAATAAAGATTTCTATACCTATGAATATTATGGAATATTATTGTTCTGTAAGAAATGATCAACAGGAAGATTTCAGAAAGGCCTGGAGAGACTTACACAAACTGATGCTGAGTGAAATGAGCAGGACCAGGAGATCATTATATACTTCAACAATAATACTATATGATGACCAGTTCTGATGGACCAGGCCATCCTCAGCAACGAGATCAACCAAATCATTTCCAATGGAGCAGTAATGAACTGAACCAGCTACGCCCAGAGAAAGAACTCTGGGAGATGACTAAAAACCATTACATTGAATTTCCAATCCCTATTATCTATGCCCACCTGCATTTTTGATTTCCTTCACAAGCTAATTGTACAATATTTCAGAGTCTGGTTCTTTTTGTACAGCAAAATAACGGTTTGTTCATGTATACTTATTGTGTATCTAATTTATATTTTAATGTATTTAACATCTACTGGTCATCCTGCCATCTAGGGGAGGGGGTGGGGGGTAAGAGGTGAAAAATTAGAACAAGAGGTTTGGCAATTGTTAATGCTGTAAAGTTACCCATACATATAAACCTGTAAATAAAAGGCTATTAAATAAAAAAAATAAATAAAATAAAAAGATTTCTATACCCATATAAGTGTAAGTATGTGTATGTGTTTATAATCCATTTATATATGTTTACACACATATACATAAATATTCTTCGCTCAATAAACCAATTCTGAGAATGAGGTTCAAGCATTGCCTCAAATCCCCCATTTTTATCTTAACTGTAAAATCTCTTCCTTATACATTTCTTTTATGTGAAGAAAATTTCCCAATTCTACCTCTCCTTTCCCGCTTTTTCTAACGCACCCCTCCTTTCTTATCCCTAATTTTTTTGGAGGTCATCCCAACATAAACTCATAGTCTACATAGACTCTTCTAACTGCCCTACAAGTGAGGAAGTTATAAGTTACGTTTATCATCTTCCTAGGTAGGAATGTAAACAACTTCAGAGTCCCTTATGACGACTTTCCTCATGTTTACTGTATGCATCTCTTGAGTCTTATAAATGCCAGATTTCCTATTCAGCTCTGATCTTTTCATTAGGAGTACTTGAACGTTCTCTATTTCATTAAATATACATTTCCCGATCCAAAAGGACTTATACTCAGTTTTGCTGGGTAAATTTTTCTTAGTTGTAATCACAGGTTTTTTCCTTGTAGAATATTCTAAGCTAATGCATCCTTTCATATGAAAGCTACTAAATCTTGTGGTAGTCAGATTGTGGCTCCACAATGTTTTAACTTTCTTCTAGGCTGTTTGTAATATTTTCTCTTTAATCTGGAGCTCTGGAATTTGACTACAATATTTTTGAGTTTTTCATTTTGTGATCATCTTCTGAAGGAAGTTTATGAATTGTTTCAATTTTTATTTTATTTTACCCTCTGGTTCTATAACAGCAGGGCATTTTCCTTGATAATTTTTGAATTTTTTTCCTATGACTTTCAGGTAGTCCAAAAATTCTTAAATTATCTCTCCTTAATCTGTTTTCCAGTTCAGCTATTTTTTTTTTCCCAATGGAATACTTCACATTTTCTTCCATTTTTTCCCTCTTTCAACTATGTTTTATTGTTTATAAGTATCATGGAGTCATTATGTTCCATTTTCCCAATTCTAATTTTTAAGAAATTACTTTCTTCATTGAACTTTTCTACCTCTTTTCCCCTATCTCATCCCTTTTAAGGAGTTCTTTTCTTCAGTGAATTTTTGTGCTCCCCCTTTCATTTGGACTATTAATTTTTTTTTTTTTTTTGCTTTTATTCACTTAGTGTTTTCCCCCAGTTACATTTGAAACTTTTTGTTTACATTTTTTATTTTTAAAATTTTTTATTGAAGCTTTTTATTTTCAAAACCTATTCAAAACTAATTTTTTAACATTGACCTTTGCAAAACCTTGTGTTCCAATTTCTCCTCTTTCCCCTCACCCTCTCCTCAGATGACAAGTAATCCAATATATATTAAACATGGTAAATATATATATATATATATATATATATATATATATACACACACACACATAACACACATATAATATAAATCCAATTACATTTATTTTTAAAATTTTTCAATTCCAGATTCTTTCCCTAATTCCCATCCCCAGCCCCCATTAAGAAACCACATGTGAAGTTACACAAAACATTTCCATAAAACTCATGTTGTGAAAGGAAACATAGATTTCTCACCCTAACACCACCCCACTCAAAAAAAAAAAAAAATGAGAAATAAGAGTATTACAGTACTCTGTATTCAGACACAATCAGTTCCTTCTGTGGATATGATTAGGATTTTTCATCAAAGTAGTATCAAAAATATCATCCTACTATCACCAAAGTATCAGAGTAGTTGTGGATCATTGTATTACTGAGAATAGTAGAGTCACTTACCAATGATCATCCTAGAACATTGCTATTACTTTGTATATTGTACATTTCACTTTGCTTAAGTTCATAGAGAGCATTCTAAGTTTTTTTTCTGAGAGTTTTGTTCATCTTTTCCCACAGAACACTAACATTTCATTATAATCACATACCACAATTTATTTTTTCATTCCCCAACTGATAAGCATTCCCTCAATTTCCAACTTTTTTTACCCTGAGAGCTGTATAAGTATTTTCTGTATATATAGATCCTTTTCCTCCCCCCCCCAACCCCCCATTCTCCTTTGTGATTCATGTCTAGTAGTATTGTTAGGTCAAAGTATATGCATGAAATTATAGCCTTTTGGGCACAGACAGTATCTTTTGCTCATTTATCAACTGGGGCTCTTTTTTTTTTTTAAATAAATCTGACTCAGTTTCCTCTATATTTGAGAAATGGGAATTTAGCAGAGAAACTTGCTTCACAATTCTTTTTGCAATTGCTATCGCTAACTGTATTTCCCCCCATTTATTTGATCCTTTCACCTTATCCATTTTCCAAAATGTTTTGTTATTGCCAGTTCTATTATCCTCCCCACTTCCCATATTCTACTCCCCTCCTACTTTCCTGCAGGGTAATATAGATTTTTATACCCATAGAGTTGTGTTGTGTTATTTCCTCTTTGAGGTAATTCTGATCAGAGTAAGTTTCACTTACTCATTGTTTTCTCTCTTTTCCCTGCAAAAAGCTTTTCTTGCATAATTTTCAACATTCACCTTTGCAAAACCTTGCGGTCCAAATTTTTTTCTCTTTCCTTTCCTTCCCTCCCCACTTTCCCTAGACGGGAAGTAATCCAATATATGTTAAATATATGCAATTCTTCTATGTTTTCCCACAATTATTGTGCTGCACGAGAAATATCAGGTAAAAAAAGAAAGAAAGAAAACAAAATGCAAGCAAACAACAAAAAGAATGAAAATACTGTGTTGTGATTCACACTCAGTCTCCATAGCCCTTTCTCTGGGTGCATCACAAGATCATTGGAACTATTCTCACCTCTTTTTAATGGCAGATAATTTGCTCCATTCCATTTCTCCCTTTCTCTTTCTTCCAGTACATTTCTCTCACCCCTTAATTTCTTTTTTTTTTTTTTTTTGGTAAATATTATTCCTTCATATTCAACTCACTATCATGCCCTGTCTAAATATACTTCTGCCATAATAATGAAAAAGTTCTGAGTTATATGTATCATTCTCCCATATAGCAATGTGAACAGATAAACTTAAGTCCCCTAAGATATATCACTTTCCTGATTACCTCCTTATGCTTCTCCAGAATCCTGTATTTGAAAATTGAATTTTCCATTCAGCTCTGGTCTTTTTATCATGAATGCTTGAAAATGCTCTATTTCACTGAATACCCAACTTTTCCTCTGAAGGATTATACTTAGTTTTTCTGGGTATGTGATTCTTGGTTGCAATTTTAGATACACTGCTCTCTAAAATATCATGTTCCAAGCCCTCCGGTCCTTTAATATAAAAGTTATTAAATCTTGTATTAGCCTATGATTCCATTATACCTGAATTGTTTCTTTCTGGATGCTTGCAATATTTTCTCCTTGACCTAGAAGTTCTGAAATTTGGCTTTAATATTCCTGGGAATTTTCACTTGGGGATCTCTTTCAGGAGGTGACCAGTGGATTATTTTAATTTCTATTTTACTCTATGATTCTAGAAAATCAGGAACGTTTTCCTTGATAATTTTTTGAAAGATGATGTCCAGTCACTTTTTTTGATCGTGACTTTCAGGTAGGCCAGTAATTTTTAAATGATCTCTCCTGGATCTATTTTCCAGGTTAGTTGTTTTTCGATTGAGATATTCCCCCACCCCCTATTTTTTCATTTTTGTTACATCTTTATTTCTCATAAAGTCATTAGCCTTCATTTGCTCAATTCTAATTTTTAAGGAATTATTTTTCTCAGTAAGCTTTTGTGCCTCCTTTCTCATTTGGCCAATTTTTCTTAAGGCAATTCGCTCATTAGTTTTTAATTTCCTTCTGCATCATTCTCAATTCTTTTCCTATTTTTCCTCTATCTCTCTCATTTGATTTCCAAAAATCCCCTTTGAGCTTTTTCATGGCCTGAGCTCAATTCTTATTTTTCTTGGAAACTTCGGATATAGGTGCTTTGACTTTGTTATCTTCTTCTGAGTGTATGTTTTGATCTTCTCACCATAGTAACTTTCAATGGTCAAAATTTTTTTCTGTTTTCTGCTTATTTTCCTACCCTATAATTTGGCTTTTAACTCAGTTAAAGTAGGGTCCTGTTTGCAGAGTGGAAGTGTACTGTCCCAAATTTCAAGAGTTTTGTGCATCTACTTTCAGAGATCCTTTTAGTGACCTGACTACAAGCTGTCTTTTCTGCCCTGGAACCGTATTCAGTGTCCCCCCACCCCATGGTAGCTGTAAGATCTAGTGGGCTAAAGCAGCAGAGTCCTGCTTTGCTGATGACGGGGTTGGGGCTGAAGCCGGAGCTACACTGGCTCAGCCAGCACTGGGATTGTGTGCTGGATTCCCGCTCTGTTGCCACAGAGTTTTATGCTAACCTTCCTAGTCCTCTGGTGTCTCTGGGCTGAGAGGTTTGAAAGCTACCAGGACTGCTGCTGATTTAGAGGTTCTGCTTGGTTAATGCTGGGCCTAGGGCTGGGACCAGGGTTGCATTGACAAGACCTGCACAGGAACTGCATGCTGGACTCCCACCTTGGTGTCATAAGAATTTTTCTGCTGACTTTTTAAGTTGTCTTTGTCTGGAAAATGTTCCTCTCTGTCTTTTTGGGTAGAATGACACTCTTAAAAAATTGTTTAGAGTCATTATTTAAAGGAATTGGGAACAGTTTGGTGGATTTCCTGCCTTTACTCTGCCATCTTGGCTCTGCATCTGGCTATTCTAATTTTGAAGTTCCTTTTTTCAGTCAAGTTTTGTGTCTCTTTAACCATTACATCAATTGTTTTTTAAGGTGTTACTTTCTTCAGCATTTTCTTTGATATCTCCTTTATCAAGTTGTTCTTTTTTCTTAATTTTTTTGCATCATTTTCATTTCTTTCCCAATTTTTTTCCTTTACCACACACCTCTAAGTTTCCCAGGATTCTTGTTGGCCTCAGATCCAATCGGCATTTTTGTTTTGAGGCTTTGTTTGTAGCTGTTTTCATACTACTGTCTTCTTAGTTTATGTCTTGGTCTTCTGAGGGAGGTCTTTATGGTCAAGATCTTTTTTAGTTTATTCATTTTTTCCCCAACTCATTTCTTGACATTGTACTTCATATTAAAGTTAGACTCTGTTTCCAGAGTTAAAGGGACAAATGGGGGAGGAGGTGGTCTGCAAGTTTTTGGTGCTTTCAAGGTGTTATCCTCTGGGAGGTATGATTATTGTTCTCCGAATTTGTGCTGTGGTCTTTATTCAGGAAGAATCCCTATTCCCCTGCACCTAGAAGTATTCCTCTTGGGCTTGGAACTATGACCAAGTCCCTAATTTCCTGCAGCCTCAAATGGTAGTGTTCCTCTTAGTCCAGGAAATGGTAACTAAGATCTCTTCCCTTGTGACCAGTAACATGTGCCCCTCTACTACAACCCAAAACTGCTTACAAGCAATAGAATTGCCAATCACTACAAGGGACTGCAATTGGGTCCCTTGTAAACGTTTTTTCTGACCAATTGTTTGACTCATTATCTCTGGGCTGAGATGAGAGTTCCCAAAGCTGCTATTGTTATGGTGGCGGCAGCCACCTTGAGAATCCCCCAATGCTCCTTTTGCTTCATAAACTGGCTGCCTGGCACCCTGATAACACAGACCTCTCCTGTGAACCTCATCAGTTGTCTTAGGCTGGAAAAATAACTTTCTCTGTCCTTTTATGCTTTAAAATTGGATTCAAGGAATTATTTTGAAGTTGTTTGGAGGGGAATGTTGAGAGAATTCACACGGATCCTGGCTCATACTCATCCCCTCTGGATGATCCTTTCTAAGTATTCATATAATTACAATTTTGGGCAAGGGATCTTTCAATAAGTGATTCAAATAGGTTTAGTCAGACAAGTTTAGTATTGGTCACAGATTGTATCAAAAAATTGATACAATCTTTTTGTTCCCAGGAAAAATCTTGAAGGATATTTTACCACCTATTGGTAACATAAATATCAATTTGGCACTTAAAATACTGTATAAATATAAGTCATTAATAGTTTTCTAATCAATCAAATGTTTTAAAGTCATAATTCCTCATAAAAATGATAATATCCAACCTTTCCCTTGAACGCATTCCCTTCAAAGGCCTGGAGAGACTTACATGAACTGATGCTGAGTGAAATGAGCAGGACCAAGAAATCATTATATACTTCAACAATACTATATGATGATCAATTCTGATGGACGTGGTCCTCTTCAGCAATGAGATGAACCAAATCAGTTCCAATGGAGCAGTAATGAACTGAACCAGCTACACCCAGCCAAAGAACTCTGGGAGATGACTATGAACTACTACATAGAATTCCCAATCCTTCTATCTTTGTCCACCTGCATTTTTGATTTCCTTCACAAGTTAATTGTACATTATTTCAAAGTCCGATTCTTCTTGTGCAGCAAAGTAAGTGTATGGACATGTATACATATATTGTATTTAACATATACTTTAACATGTATTGGTCTGGGGGAGGGGGTGGGAGAAAGGAGGGGAAAAATCGGAACAAAAGGTTTTGCAATTGTCAATGCTAAAAAATTAGCCATGCATATATCTTGTAAATAAAAAGCTATAATAATAATAAAAAAAAGACTTACCCAACATCTTAAAAAAAAAAAAAGCACTCCCTTCAGTTCAGCTTTCTATTCCAACTTTTCCATTCCTTTCTTGTTCACACTTATTCATTCCTTTCCTAAGTCTGCTGACTCTCTAGACTTCCTTCTTTACCATGTAGCAGCCTCATCACTCAGAAAGAAAGTATCCCCCCCAATTAATATTTTATTTTTCTCAGATTGAAGTAATTAACATTTGTTTCTAAAACTTAAGAGTTCCAGATTCTCTCTCACTCCCCACTCTCCAAACACATTGAGAAGGCACATGTGAAGTTATACAAAATATTTCCATAAAAGTCATGTTGTGACTTTGAAAACATAAATCTACCTCCTCCCCCCAAAAAAACCTCAAGAAAACTAAAGTTTAAAAAAAAAGGTGCTTCTCTGGGTAGGGATACCATTTTTCATCCAAAGTCCATAAGAGTAGTCTTGGATCATTGTACTGCTGAGAATAGCAAATTGATTCACAGATGATCATCCCACAATATTGGTATTAGTTTGTACTCAGTATATTTCACTTTGTATGAGCTTAGGTTTTTCTTTGAGTATCCTGCTTATCTCTCATTCCATCACAATCACATACCAAAATTTATTCAGCCATTTCCCATTTGATAGGCATCCCTTCAATTTCCAATGAAGAAAGCGTTTTCAAGAAAAAGAATCAAATTATGAATGGAAAGATTCTGCCACACAAAAATGTAAGGCATAATAAAACAATGATAAAAAGAAATCCAATGAAGGAATCCCAGAAAGTGAAAAAAACTGGTCAATGTTATGTTTTCTTATGCTTTTCAAAGTTGATTTACTCTCTTCTCCCTTTCTTTCTCAGGGTTGCCTCTGAAGAGAATAAGTCCCTTCAAATGAGAGTAACAGGCCCAGGGGCATTATCTTTAAGTGGAAACCCAAACTTCCAAGAAAAGCAAACTCCACAAGGGAAAGTTATTTCTTCAATGTTATCAAGTCTTATCATTTCTATTCATGAAATACACTTCTTCTTGTTCTCTTTTCTCCACTCATATACTGCTATTAATAGCCTTCTGGTTGTTCTCTAGTTCACTCTACAATCACTTGATAAATGATTTACCTAAAATGCAGGACTGATTATATCACCACAGTGTCAGGAGTCTCCAATAGCCCCTCCCCCCCTTCTGTTTGTAATTAATTCTAATTAATTCTAGATGTTTACCCATTACTTTCACAATCAAATAAAAACTCTTCTGTTTGGCTTTTGAAGTCCTTCACAAGTTTTTTCCTACTTTCCCAATTTCCTTATACTTTATTACTCTCCACAGACTTTATGATCCAATGACACTACTAGCCGGCTCA
Organism: Sarcophilus harrisii; assembly: GCF_902635505.1. Taxonomy (NCBI): domain Eukaryota; kingdom Metazoa; phylum Chordata; class Mammalia; order Dasyuromorphia; family Dasyuridae; genus Sarcophilus; species Sarcophilus harrisii. Next base: position 244,542,254 of record NC_045430.1, read on the forward strand.
CTGCTTTCTGAACATCCAGTTCTGATCATCCAGCACATAGTGTTCATTTAATGACTATCATACATTTAATGGTTCTTTCCAGCCACAGAAACATTAGGAAAGGAAGATGACAATGGGCTTTGTAATAAAATTCTTACTCATTTTAAGGTATCTTCAGTATCATAAATTTAAGAGACTTATCTACTCCAAACCCCACTCACATTCCCACTACCTTTTTATTGATAAAGCAATAAGGTTTCTGGGGCAACTAAGTAGAACAGAGGATACTGTGCACGGGGCCTGAAATCAAGAAGACCTGAGTTCAAATTTGGCCTCAAATGCTAGTTGTGTGATCCTGGATAAATCACTTAATTTCTGAGTCTCAGTTTCCTCATCTGTAAAATGAGCTGAAGGAATGACAAAGCCCTCTAATATCTTTGCCAAGAAAATCCTAAATGGGGCCACCAAAGAGTTAGACCAGCATTTATTAAGCACTTGTTATATGCCAGGAACTCTGTTAAGTGCTTTACAAATATAAATTCATTTGATCCTCATAACAGTCATGAGAAGTGGGGACTACTGTTATCCCCATTTTAAATATAATGAAACCGAGGCAGACTTGTCCATAATCACACTTAGTGTCTTAAGACCATAGTTGAACTCCCATCTTCCTGACTGTGAGCCCAGCACTCCACTGCACCACACTACTTAAGCTATTCAAAGCATCCACCCAGAAAGGAAAAGACAGAGGCAAGAGTTGAAGCCAGAATCTGTAAATCTTATCAAGTGCTCTTCATTGTTCTAAGCTGCCTTTGCCTGCAGCACGGATGTGTTACTGAATAGTAACAACATCTGCCATCCCTTGGAGCACCAGCACCTGGCAAAGACTACTAGCAGTCTCCTTCAACATTTGTGATAATCCAAAGAGAGACTGTTGGTACTATTCCTGTTGCTGCTGGAATATCAGTGAGGTATAATTACGTTCCACACTCAAGTTTTATATAATGCTTTTTGCAACATGCAAGGCCAGTATCAGGTGAATTCTGTATTTGAAATCTGGTGACAGTGGCAATCTTTTCTCTGGTATACTTCCTGCAATCACTCAAAATATTTATGTTTGGGTTTTTGGCAGGGGGAAGGTCTTCCTTTTACATCATTCCATTCTCAGGAAAATTCAACATTTTTTCTAAGTTTATTTAACATAAATATTACAGTCCTTGTCCTCTAAATGCCTCTGGCAATAGTTCCTAACTATTTTGATTGTTAATCTATGAAAACAGAATTTGAAGGCAATGTGCAAAGGGGACAAAGACATAAAGGGCATTGCCCTACAAGTCTTAATGAAGATTTAGAATCTTAATGCAGATTTAAGCTATGAAAAATTAAAAGTTTTAAGTTCCTGAAGTTTAAAACTGAATTAAGGTTTGTGGGATATCCTGTATATTACTCAAAGATTATTTCCAAAAAGCTTACAATCTACTAGACCCAGCTCATACATTAGGCCAATGGTTCATAAAGTGTGATCTGAGGAACCAAGAGTCCCTAAAACTATTTCAAAACACTAAGTTTATTAACTCATTAAGTTAAAACTATTTTCACAATAATATTGAATTTTTATTTTCTGATATGGCAAACACAGCTATAAACCTATAAACCAAAGCTATTGGGGAGGGATTGTCAATTTTTTCAAAAAAGGATATAAAGAGATCCCAAGACTAAAAAGCTTCAGAACCCTTACTATAGGGTTTTTGAGAGCAAAGATTACTCTTTTCATCTTTTATCAGTGTTTCAGTATAAGCAACCAGCATTCAAGTGAGCAGATTGAACAGAATCTGAATGCTAAGGGCTTATATAGGATAGCTCTAGGCTTTTTTTCCCATTTCTTCTTCTTTTTTTTTTTTTGGTGGGGTTTATTTCCCTCCTTTCTACCTTAACCTAACTCACCATCACTTTCACCCTAATTCCCAAGGGAAGACGGTATCTCCACAGATTTCTTCTAAATCAATCCTCCCACCTGTCCTAAGGAGCACAGTTATACTGGCAGTGTATTTGCTTCTTCATGGCAATTTTCAGGTGGTTAAATGACAAATCTGAAATCTGAAAATTGGGAGAAATCAGAGAAGCTACTTAGTCTAACCAAGATCTCTACAGAAATCTTCTCCACAATATCCCCCAAAGTGGTTTATCTAAAGAACTATAGGGGAAGCTAGGTGGTTCGGCGGAGAGAGCTCCTAAAGTCAGAAGGACCTGAGTTTCAATCTGATCTCAGACTAACACACTTCCTAGCTGTGTGACCCGAGGCAATTAACCCCAGTTGCCCAGGGGGTTGGGGGAAGAATGAGCGAATCTACCACTTCCCTATAGAGCCAATTCTACTTTAGGGTGTTTTTCCTTACATCAGAAGTTATATTATTAATGTCCTTCATATGAAAACTTTGAGATGTGTCTGGTAGAGTTTTTATTTGCTCTTTTTCAACGATTTATTTTTTTCAAAATGATTAAAAGGGTTTTACCAGTCCGAATAGCAGGAATTAATTGAAAAGGATAATTAAGATGAAGTCTATACTTTGTAACATTACTCGGGAACACATCAAGTGCTAAACATATTATAGATTTATTATATTTAGATACAAACTTCTATATGAATTTATGTACTAATACAAATTTACCTAGTATAAATACAGGAGTATAAACTTATAATAAATAGGATTTTATAAAATAAATACGGACAGCTAGGTGGTACAGGAAGACTCTTCCTAGTTTAAATCCGGTCTTAGCCAATCAGTAACCGTGTGACCCTAGCCAAGTCACCTCACTCCATTTGCCTCAGTTTCCTTATCTGTAAAATGGAGAAGGTGGCCAGCCATCCCAGTATTTTGCTCAAAAAAAAAAAAAAAAAAAAAAAAACCAAATAGAGTCATGGAGAATAGAACCACCATAGTAAATAATACATTGAACAAGAGATTTTAAATGCATAAGACCCGTAGGATTACAAAGGAAACCATTCATGCTTAGGTTTCCAAAAAATTCTGCAGTTGTACGGGAAGCCCGGCTTGTGTAACTAATTCGCAGGGGAGGCGAGGCCGCACGGGCCCGCGGGCAGACCCCGGAACACTGCGTCGGAACACCGCCTCAGAGCCCGGGCCAGGCCTCCGGGCGCGTCCCTGGGGCGGCATCGGCTCTTCACCGCCCCCGAACGCGGCTTCTCCTCGGCCCCGCCCCGCGCGCCGGCTACTCAGGGCCCGGAAACCTAACGGGCCCGGCCCGCGTCCCCCAGGTCCCCCCTGCAGGGCCGTTACTCGCGGGCCGCCCCCGGCCCAAGCCTGGGGCCTGCCGCGCCACGCCCAGCTAGGCGCTCAGCGAATACTAATTAGGGCGGCCCACCCCCGGAGCCGCCCCGGCCTTCCCTTCGGGCGCGCGCACCCCCGGGGCAGGGAGCGGCCCCTGTGGGGGTGGGACTGCAGCCGCCGCCGGGAGGGCCCCTACTTCGCGCCTCCAGGAGGCTCCAGCCCGGCCGCCCAGCCGCAGGGGCTATTCCCGTCAGGCCCCGCGGCTGGGGGGGGGGGCGCGACCCAACCTGGAGGCGACAGCGCGTTACCTGCTGGAGATGCAGCTGGGCCGCGAGCGCCCGCGGCAAGTGGAGAAAGCAGTCACGGGCATGGGAGAAGGCCACGGTAACGGCCGCGACCCCTCCAGACCCGGTGCCCTCGAGGCGACCACTACCCCACATCGCGAGCGAGCGAGACAAACACAGACGGGGCCGAGCGCCGATCCACAGCAGGCAGCAGGCGTCGAGCGCCGGGAGGATCGATGGCCACCAGCTCCCCGGCAGGCTCCTCGCCCGATCGAAGGGGCGGGATCACTGAGGCTGCTCCCGGAAGAGGGTGCCTTCTAGCCCTCTCCCTCCCCTCCTCACGCGCCAACCAGCGTCATTGGCGCTCGAGCCAATCCCAGGACGTCGCTGCCTGCCGCGCTCTTTGATTGGATGAGAGATGGAGGCCGGCGGAAACAGCTGACCTGGATGAGGGACCGAGTCTACCAGGATGGCGGATAGCGGAGGGGAGGTCGGTGGCTATCACCCTCACCACGCTCAACGAGCGGTCTGTGACTCGCGGGCCAAGTATCGGGAGGGGCGGAGGCCCCGCGCCGTTAAGGTCAGAGAAAACTGCCTTTCCCCGGCCGGGAGCGCGCTCGGGCCGTAGTTAGACGGGCAGAAGGCGGAGCTGCCGCGGACGGCCGGGGTGTCCCATGTGTGGGAGGGGAGGAGGGCCGCCCTGCCGCAGCGCGAGCTCAGATCCTCCCCCGGCCAACCTCCCTAACTTGGTCTCTTCAGTTTCCCTGTTAGTCCCATTTTGTGGATGAGGCGAGTGAGGCCCAGAGCTAGGAAATAATACGGGATCGGACGCCCGGCTGAGCCTCCTCATGCGCCCCTTGGGAGAAGGACGGCCGGCCTTGGAGGTTGGGAGCGGCCTGCGCCCCTCCGGGCAAGCGTTCCCTTTGCCAGAGAACAAACCTAGTCCTTTTACGCGGCAGCGCCATTCAATCCTTAACCTTCCGTTAATCCCGCTCTGTGTCAAGCCTGGGCAGACACGGTCTAAGGGAAGGGGCCACCCAGAACTTCCTACACAGCTATGACGTAAATGGGACGGCAGGACCAAGAAAGGCTTCCCATAGAATGAAGGGAGGGAAGCTTGGAGTTAGAGAGAAGGGAAACTAAGTACCGCTAGTCTTGTTCTTCTTAGCGCCATCTTCCAGTGATGCTCAGACCGCCCATCTTTCTAAAAGAAAGCAAAAACGGCTCTGGTCAGTTTGTCGAGAGAGACAGACTGTGAACGGAGTTATAAAGATGAAGGGAGCTCTGTGGAGACCCTTCCCTCTTTATTACTGTGCCAAAAGAGCCAATGTAATATGTTGAACATCTACAGACTCCTAGGAACCAAGTAGGCCTCGCATTGATGGGGGAATAGGTAAGTTGTGCTACGTGAATGTAATGCAATGGACTTGCTGTGCTGCAAAACAGATGAATGTTGTGACTACCGAGAGGCATGGGAAGACCTGGACAGAGGCAGAATGATGTAAGCAGAACCAGGAAGGACATGCCTATTGACTACAACACTAATAAATGGAGAGGACATCCTTTAAACTAAGTGCTATGAAATTGTAATGACCAAACTTAGCCCCAAAGGAGAGAGACCATACCCTTCTTTGCAGAGGTGGGTGTGGAATGCTACATATAGTGTCCTACTTTTTCAACGTGGTGGTTAGTTTTGTCAGACTCTTTTTATTCTGTATCATATGGGATTGCTCCTGAGGAGGAAAAAGAAGGGATACATTGGAAAATGTAGGTGGGATACAAGTAAAATACATCAAAAATATTTTAAGTAATATCTGTACATTGTAATTATTCATGTTTTGGATTGACAGGATTTTTCTTCTCAAGGCTTCAAACTGAATTATGGATTTATTCAGCTTTTCAAGTGAAGGAAATTATTTTGAGTGTAGTAAACATGGATAACAAATTCACAGATAACTCACATTTCTCATTGTGAATCTTCATTCCAAAGACAGATGTTGCATATTTTTTCCTGTTAAACCAGAGGTTCTTAAACATTTTGTGTAATGGATCCTTTTAATAGTCTGAAGCCTTTGGAGCCCTTTTCAAATAATATTTTATTGTCTACATTCCTAATCGAAGGAAATGCTAAATTTCAATTACAAATTAGTAATATATGTATAAAATTTTTTGCCACCTAAGTTCACAAACCTCTAAAACTTATCCCAGAAAAGCCACAGGCTAAGAACTACAGAGATTTATAAGTGGAGCCTGGTTTTGTTAGAAGACCTGGCGTAGCAAAAGAACATCTTCCTGGAAAGCAAGATAGCTGAGGTTGCTCTCTTTTAGAAGAATGATTAGTTTAGGTTTTAATTTCTGTAAGGTGAAACAGTTGACTAGATAAGATCCTATCATCTCTATACTCTTAAAAGACTGATAAAAATAATATCAGTTTTATTTCTTAGCTCATTTCTTTTAAATAGCCTGCTTACATTTATGCCAGATGAGTACTAAAGCATGATGATTTTATATGTTAATGCTTTCCTGTTTTTACTTACGCCGAAGGATTGCCAGGGAGAAAAGTACATTTTAAAACACTGTATAGAAATGATTTGTTATTCTATAGCTGGTCAAAACATGGTAGTTGGTAAATTACTCTTAGGTCTGGATCCTGGCCCGGTTAGATCTTGTCATGAGACTTCTAGGCACCACATGAGCAAGGCAAATTGAATTATTTCCAAAGGAATGTGAATAGGATAGTGAAGGAACAGTACATTTTGTCATATAAGGATTGACTTAGAAACCAAGTAGTTTGCAGAAGAGAAGGTTAGGAAGGAACAGAGGATGTGCAGGAACATTTGAGGGGAGAATTTTGCTGACCCTAAAGGTCAAAACTAGTATCTATGTGTAAAAGAGAGATAGATTTTAGTTCGCTTTAAGGAAAACTTTCACCCTTGTCCTAAAGTGGAATGATTTGCCCCAGAAGTAATCAAGTTCCCCATAACTATGGTCTTTAAAGAGATTGGAAGTTCATACTTTAGAGATGCTACAGAAGAGATACTTACTTTAGTATACTTGGGACCAGCTGACTCCTGCATTCTCACTCAGGTTCTGGGATAAATACAAGGGCAGATCTATTCAAGAAAGTATATGTGAAAAACATTAATACATCTGTATTTCCTTTAGGTTTATACAGTCAATTTGGAATCTCGTTACTTACTAATTCAAGGAGTTCCTGCAGTGGGAGTTATGAAGGAGTTGATTGAACAGTTTGCTTTATTTGGTGCAATTGAACAGTATAATGCGCTGGATGAATATCCAGCAGAAGAATTTACAGAAGTGTATCTAATTAAATTCCAAAAATTACAAAGTGCAAGGTAATGTGGATGCCTATCAGTTTTTTTCCTTTTTATTACCACTTATCTCAATACTTAGCTTTATTCACATCTAGATTATACAAAAACCCTGTACTTTTAGACTCAGTTTAAGATTTCTTTCCTCTACAAACCTCTCCACAGTTCAACCCACATAAAACTTTCTCTTCTCTGATTCCCAATAGCACTTAAAATCTGAAAGTTTATGCTGCTTTGTGTGGTCTGCTTATTTCAAATATATGTTTTGAGTCAACATTGAGCATAGTGCTTGGCACAAAGTAGGCACTTAATGTTTATTGATTGAGTGATTATGCAAATATATTATGAGCTGCTTGAGACAAGGAGCTTATTTTTCTACTATTTTTGTGTCCGCGATGATGGGCACAGAAAACATGCTTAATGATTTTTCAAGACATCTTTTCTATTTTTAAAATATATTTTTATATATTTTTCCCACTTATCAATAATTTTCAAAGTTAGGTCTTTCTTAAAATACAGAATCTTCATACTGTCATTTGAGGACCTAGAGAGGACCTACTTTTCTCTCTTGTCATAGGATCATAAATTTAGAATTCAAAGGCAGCTCAGAAGCCACATAGCTCAACTTTGTAATTTTAAGAATAGTAAACTAAATCTCCGAGGGATTAAGAGATTTGTCCATGGATACAGGGATTGCTGAGTAGCATAATGAATAGATTACCAGTCTTGGAGCCAAGAGGCCCCGAGTTCAAATCCTGCCCCAGACACTGACTAGTTGTGTGAACCTGGGCAAGTCATCCTGTTTACCTCAGTTTCTTCATCTGTAATGAGCCAAAAAAGGAAATGGCAAACCACTCTATTGTTTCTGCCAAGAAAACCCCAAATGAGATCACAGAGAATTAAACCTGACTATAATGACTTAAGGTAATACAGAGGACTTACCCCCAAGGACTTCTGACTCCAAAACACACATATCCCCCATACCACACTGCTTCTGCCAGGGGCTGACATGCACACTGTTTTATTCACCGTTCAATCTCTCACCTTGATAGACTTCCATGTCTGATATGCCCTCTTCTCATCTGTGTTTATTCAAATTCCTAATTTCTTTCAAGATATGTTTCAAGTACCACCTCTTAGATATTTTTCTTGATCTTCCTAGTGGCTGATATTTCCTGCTTTGTGAAATTACTGTATGATATTTTGTATATACTTTATTTTCTCCATATATGTTATGTTCCACCCCAATGCCTTCCTCTAGCTCCTTGAGGACAGAAACTATTTAGTTTTTGACTCTGATCTATCCCCCATGCCTAGGGCAATGCTTGAACATAGGAAGTATTTAATAAGTGTTGATTTAATTTAAAATGACATGTTACAAATGTGTACTGTAGGTCACAGTGCTAAGAAAACTAAGTGGAGACAGTCATAATATAGTAACATAGAAAGCTCATCAGAAGGGGCAGCTAGGTGGCGCTGTGGTTAGAACACCAGCCCTGAAGTGAGGAGGACCTGAGTTCAAATTTGCTCTCAGACACTTAACACTTCCTAGCTGTTGTGTGATCCTGGGCAAGTCACTTAACTCCAACTGCCTCAGCAAAAACAAAAAAAGAAAAAAAGCTCATCAGAATCAGTGGACCTAGGGTTGAATCTGAGCTCTGCTCAATATTTTTATGACTTGTTGAAAACAAAATTCTGGAATTTCCAAATATAGGCTCAGTGAAGAACAAATGCAGGATGAGTGAAGTAGTTTAAACTTTTAATATAGTTCTGCAAGAAGTGGATGTGAAACTCAAAATTAAGCTCACACACTTTATAGAGGCAAGATCATAAGCCTTTCACCCCTTCTCCAGCCTCAGAGTCCCTTCTCCATCTCTCCAATGGCTGCCATGATGAAGTTAACATTCTTTCCTGATCCTCCTCCAACATACACCCCTTAATATGTCCCCTTCCTACTACATACATTGTATGACCATGAGCTTTACCTCTTCAGCGGAGGAGAAGTTAAAATTTGTGAAGCAATTAAGCATGTGTGCTTTGAGTTATGACCTTTGTCCTACTTTCAGCTTTTTTTTTTTAAACTACACAACTGGTTCTGTCTAGTTTTACTCAATTTCATCTGGTTTAGGAGCTCTCCAGCTTCCTTACTCTAGACTACTTCCCATTCCAGATTTTCAGTTTTCCACAGCTATGGAAACATCAATGTTTATTGTTTCTCAGACTTGATGCAAGTCTTTCTTTGTAAAACAAGGGTTGGAACAATTGGTTTCCTGAAGGCCTTTCTAGCTCAATCTCAAAGCATATGGTCCACATTCATTCCTTACTTGTTCGTTATGTGGATTACTCAGCTCTATATAGAGAGCAGTTTTGTTTCATGGCCACAGATTGTATTATGGTCTATCCAGTTATGTCAGTATGTGCCATTGATTTAAGAAAGATTGGAAGATAGAATGTGAAAGACTTATTGCAAACCCCTCTCTTCTGGAAAAATAATCTCAAGTATTTTTGTTGTTCAGTTGTGTCTGACTCTCTGTGATCCTATGGATATTGGTAGGCCTGACCCTTCTCTCCTCCACTATTTCCTGAAATCTCTCCAAGATCATGTTTATCGCTTCTGTAATTGTACCCATTCAGCTCATCCCTTAGTGTCCCCTTTTCCTTTTTAAAAATTTTTATTTTTAAAAACATTTTTCCCCCTTTTCCTTTTGCCTTCAGTCTTTTCCAGCATCAGTAGTTGAACCTGAGTCATCCTACAGGTTCATCTTCATTAAGAGCAAGCATATTTAATGTAAAGAGCATTCAGAAACTATAGAATTTAAGAATCTCAAAAGTTTGTTTTTGTCTGAGAATTTTAAATTACTTGGTTGTGTTGTCAATTTGAGTGAGCCTAGATTAATATGCTGAACTCTTACTTCTATTTAGGATAGCCAAACGAAAATTGGATGAGCGGAGTTTTTTTGGTGGTTTACTTCACGTGTGCTATGCTCCAGAATTTGAAACAGTACAAGAAACCAGAGAGAAACTACAGGAGAGGCGGCGATATATAGCAAGAACCACTGGGATTAAAGGTTTTTACAAATCTTTTTTAAAATTTATATGATAGCTTGAATCAATGACTAACAGTTCCTGCTCATTTGGCTTATATGTTCACCTTTGCCTGACAACTGGCTGCCTTACCAGATGCTCTGCCTAATGTTCTTGATTGACCTTTCCAGCTACTTAAGAGTAGAATTGTGTCTGAGTGATCAGTATAGACTATATCCTGATAAGAGCAGCCAGATTGAGGGTTCTGTATTTCTATATTTCTAGGAATCATCTGTGGTTCATCCCCCTAGGAATCATCATAAACTCAAGTCAGTTGCCCTAATCTTACCTCCACAACATATCTTGCAGTTTTCCCTATTATAAAAGCTTCTTGTTTGCCTTCACTTTCTTTGCCATCTAATCCAGCTTTCATGTAAAATAATCTGCCAATACAAAGGTCTGACATGCTAGTTACATTTTTAAAATCTCAAATTCTTTATCCTGAAATGTCATACCCTCTGAACTATGTCCTTATTTCACACTTTTGTCCTTCATTTATTCTGTCTTCCAGCCAAATTGAAATATTTGCTGTTCCTAGATCATTTTCTGCATTTCCTAGCTTCTCTGCATCTGCTCAAGCTAAAATCCTAAGCCTGGGATTCGTACTTTTTTCATTCTTGATTGACAAAATCCTTTGTTTTCTTTAAGGCCAGTCAGGTGCCATCAATTCCACGGAAACTTCCATAGTTGAAAGGGGTCCTTTCCTTCCTCACATCTCCCTGGAGCAATTTCCTTGACTACCTCCTTTCTCTCAAATTTATGAATTATGGAGCAGTATGTGCTAGACCATTAGGAAGTGTCTATGGGAAAGTTCATCCGTTAACATTTTCTTGCATTTCATAAAAATCAACATATTGCATGTTTTTCAAAATTACTAAAATAATTTTTTTCACTTAGTATTTATTTTTTCCAATTACATGTAAAGATAATTTTCAGTCTCCATAACTGTAAGATTTTGAGTTTCAAGTTTTTTCCCCCTTCTTTTTCTTCTCTTCCCTTCCCCAAGACAGCAAGCATTCTGGTTGAGGTTATACATGCACAATCATTTTATTTTATCTTTTTTAAATAGCAGTTTTTTATTTTCAAAATATATGCAAAGATAGTTTTCAACATTCACCCTTGCAGACCCTTATGTTCCAACTTTTTCTCCCTCCCTTCCCCCCATTCTTTCTCCTAGACATTAAGTAATCCAATATATGTTAAACAGGTACATTTCTTCTTTACCTATTTCCACATTTATCATGCTGCGCAAGAAAAATCAGATTAAAAAAAAAGAGAAAAAAACAAAAATCAAGCAAATAGCAACAGTTAAAAAAAGGTGAAAATACTATGTTGTGATCCATACTCAGACCCCACACTCTTGTCTCTGGATGTAGATGGGACTTTCCAACACAAGTCTATTGGAATTGGCCTCAATCACCTCATTGTTGAAAAGAGCCACGTCCATCACAATTGATCATCACATAATCTTGTTGATACACATTTTAAACATATTTCCATATTAGTCATGCTGTGAAAGAAAAATCAGAACAAAAGAGAAAAACCAGAAAAAGAAATTTTTTAAAAGTGAAAATAGTATGCTTTGATCTGCATTCAATTTCCATAGTTCTTTCTCTGGTCGTGGATGGCATTTTCCTTCCCAAGTCTAAATTATTTTGGATTACTGCATTGCTGAGTATAGCTAAATCTATCATAGTTGACCATCATATGATTTTTACTATGTACAGTGTTTTCCTAGTTTTGTTCATTTCACTCAGCATAAATTCACGTAGTCCTCTATTGGCTTTTCTGAAATCTGCCTGCTCATTATTTCTCATGGAACAATAATATTCCATTATATTCATACACTACAGCTTATTCAGCCATTTCCCAATTGATGGGCATTCACTCAGTTTCCATTTCCTTGTCACCACAAAAATAGTTGCTACAAACATTTTTGCACATGTGGGTCCTTTTCCCTTTTTTTAATGATCTCGGATACAGACCTAATAATGGCACTGCCATTGTATGCACAGTTTGATACCCCTTTGGACTTAGTTTCAAATTGCTCTTCAGAAAGGCTGGATCAGTTCACAATTCTACCAACAACGAATGCATTAGTGTCCCAGTTTTCCCACATCTTCTCCAACACTTAATATTTTTTTTCTTTTCATCTTGACGCCAGTTTGATAGGTGTGAAGTGGTATCTCAGAATTGTTTTAATTTGTATTTCTCTAATAGTAGTGCTTTAGAGGATTTTTTTCATGTGACTATAGATGGCATTAAATAAATTAACTTAATGATTTCTTTTAAAATTTTAGAAGATAAAGTCCAACCAATGACAAAGAAAAAGCTGTATAAAGAACATACAGTTTCAAAAGATCTCAGAAATGACTTTCATTCAAAGGCATCTGAGTTTTGCGCAACCCCTTCAAACGCTCGTACTGAGTATCCATGGAATTATCAGACTAACTCTTGGAATTCAGCTCCATGTCACGTCTCCTCCAAGTCTGTAACCTCCCAATCAGGAGAATTCTTAGAAGTAACACTGATCTCCCCTCAACATGATGGAAACTTTAAAAAAACTATGTCAAGTTGTAACCAAAATAACTCTTTGATTCAGAAGATTGAGATGGAAATACCTAAAACTTCAGTAGACTGTCTTGGACCACCAAAGGTTATTTCCTCTAACACTGGGATTGCTAGATTTATGCCTCGAACAACACAGCTACAAGAGCGAAAGCGGAGGAGAGAAGAAGACCGTAAACTTGAAACTTTTCTTGAAACAAACCCAAGTAATAAAGAGATTATTATTGGTCCACAGCTACCAGAAATTCCCAAAGTGGATTTGGAGGATGAATCTTTAAATATGTCAGCTAATTTAATCCGGAATAAACTTAAGGAGGTATGTACATTTTTGAAAGCTACTTTGAAAGAGTATTTCATTTGTTAAACCTTAAAATTAAGGTAAGACCTTAATTCAATAGAACATCATCTATGGCTTTTAATAAACTATATTATTCACTTTTTACATTTATGAAAACTTTTTGTTCAAACCATATTGATTCTTAACATAAGCTGATTTAAGACTAAAATGTTTTTGTTTTTCTTTTGATCCTTGCTTTAAAAACACTGGAGTGATTATTTTACTATTTAGTTTAATAAACTTAAAAGAACATTTTAAGAAATTATTTTACTCCAAAATTCAACTTTTTGCTTTGTTTTAATTATATATTACTTCTAGACTCTTTTAGAAAGGAGGAGAAAGAAATCATATAAAAATAATATAATTCTAAGGATTGGGCCTATAGATCTACTTGTAGTTCTTAGAATTCTGTCATATTTAATCTGTTAATTATTTTTAAGCATTTTAAGCATAAGATATTACTTGATGATCTCTGAAAAGCTTAGCCAATGTTAGCATAGGGAAAAGAAGCATAGATGATAGATAACATTTTGTTATACATTGGTTTTTCTCCCTCATCCTTAGTAAACCTTCACTTAACCTCTATCCCTCACACCATCATTTTCTCCTGGAAACAAGTAAATTTGTTGCTTCCAATATTTTGCCTCCTCATTTTTAGCCTGTTGTGATCCGATTTTTGTAGGCACTTAAATTTAAGTCACCAATGATCTCTTTTCTGAATCCTAGTCTTCCTTGACTTCTTTTGCAGACCTTGAAACTGACCACTTTCTTCTTATGGATATACTATTTGAAATATTATGAGCCCTAGCAACATGGTTTACTCTTATTTCCCCTGCCAACCCCTGACTGTTTACTTCTCTGTCTTGCTGAATCATCATCTACTTCCTCTCCTCAAGTCCATGTGTAAATCCCAAGGCTTGGTGTCTCTCTCTCTCTCTCTCTTGCTCTGTTTTTCTCTCTCTCTCTTTCCCCCACCCCTTTTTTTCCCCCTTCTCTTCCTCTCCCCCTCTTTCTTCTACTCCTTTGTTCCAGGTACCCCTTTGGGTACTGGGGATACAAAGGAAGTGAAACAGCCTCAAGAAGTTTCCATTCTACTAAAACAAACAAATGTGTAATATATAAGGTTACCTGGGGCAGGAGATGGAGGTGAGGAAGATCTCTGCTCCTGGCAGCTGAAGAGATCCAGAACTACCTCATGTTGAAGATATGCTTGAGGTAACTTGAAGAAAGCTAGGGATCAAGAGAAGGCCAAGTCCGAAGGCACGGAGATGTTACCTTGACAATTGTGAAGGATAAATTGGAGTAGAGAAAGATTTGAAGCAGAGGGGACAACCAGGAGACTGTCAAGAGATGATAAGGACCTTAGCAGGGTGAGAGCATAGAATGGGGAGAAGGGGACAATTATTGTAGAGGTGGGTCCATAGAATTTGACAGCTGATGAGTTACATGGGATATGGAACAAGAAAGAATCAAAGTTGACTTTAAGTTTTGAATTTAAATGCCTAGAAGACAAAAGGTCTTGACAAAAAAAGGTGAAATATGCTAGAAGTTTTAGAGGAAAGCTGATGAGTTTGTTTTAAACATGACTTAAGATTTCTTCTCTGTCTATGGATTCAGCTGTCATTACTGTGCACATGACTTTCAAGATAGCACCATCTGAGTCTCCCATGGATATCTCAAACTGAGCATATTCAAAATAAAATTTCTTTTCTTTTCCTTAGTCCTTACTTTAAACTTAATTTCCCTGTTGCTGCTTAGAGAAATGCTGTTTGTCCTTCTAGTCCTCAGGTTCATTCTTGACTGCCTCAATCAATCATTGCTAAATTTTGTGGAGGTAAAATCTACAAGATCTCTTGCTCCATCCTCTTTTCTTCACTTACATGAAACAGCCTTTTTATTGGTTTCCCTGCCTTCAATCTCTCCCATCTTCATTCTCTCTTCCACACAGATGTTGATTTGATAATTTTAAAAGACAGGTCTGTAGTCTGTGTACCTGTTCACTTCCCTGACTCAAGAAGCATCAGTGGATTTCTGTTAATTTCTTGGCAAGTGAAGTCCTTTAAGATCTAATTCTAAACTATCTTTCAGTTTTAAAAATTGAGCTTGATTTTTTTCATTTAACAGAAATCTTTTTTCTCTCCCTATCTCCCCTAAAACCTTGAAAAACTGAAACCCTTATAACAAAAATGTATCGAGCAGCAAAACAAATTTCCTTTCTGATAAGTCCAAAAAAAATTATGTTTCCATCTGACCCAAGGGGATTGCCTGTTGGGAGGTGGAGAGCATGTTTCATTCATTCATACCACGCCCTCTGAAATGCTGGTTGGTAATTATAATGACTCCATCTCTCCTTTCACCACTCTGTATCTCTTGTGATTTTTCTTGTATGCAGCAGTTCATCTCTCACTCTCACCTTTGCACAAGGTTGTCTTCCATACTTGAAATGATCTCCCTCTTCACCTTTACCTTTTAGAAATTTTAGAATCATTTGGTTTGTTTTTCATGAGAAGCATTGTCTATATACTAGAAAAGATAGAATTAAAATAATATACTAAAGCTTAAACCAAGATGGAAGATAATGAGAGTGGATCTAGCGCCTCTAATTGAGTTCTAGTCCCAATGCCCAAACAAGCTACATTCTGGGGTAGTGAAAGAATTGACTTTTGTATCAGTTATCTTTGAAAGATTTTGGAGAATGGGAGAAAGGTTCTAAGACTAAGAGGAAGGAAGGATTTATTAAGTGCCTACTGTGTGCTGGGCACTATGGTAAACACTTTACAAATAACTAATTTTGCCCTCACAGCCACCCTCGATGCTATTATTATCCCCATTGTACAGTTAAGGAAAGCTTGGCAAACAGAGGTTTGTGACATCACATAGCTTAGAAGTGTCTCAGGCTACTTGTGAACTTCATTCTTCCTGATTCCAGGCCCAGTGCTTTTTCCACTGCCTCACCAGCAGTATCTGATTACAGAAAGGCAGCTATCCCAGTGTAGACCCTACAGTGAGTGAACTTGACAGTTCCTAGGGAAATTCTTTAAGATATGATTTTTAGAATTCAATTTTATTTTCAGATCTACCTCCCTTCTCCCCTTCCCTGTTCCATTGAAAGTACAAGAAAAATAAATCTTTACACAAATTAAATTCCCATATTGACCCTACCAATATAAGATGTGCTTCTATCTGTCCTCTTGAGTCCATTACCTCTCTCTAAGTTGTAGGCATCCTGCTCCATTTTGTGTCTTCTGGAATTGCGGCTGGCCATCATGTTGATGAGTGTTCTTAAGTCTTTCAGAGTGGTTTGTTTTTACATCATTGTTGTTCTTCTGATTCTGCTTCTTTTACTTTGAATCAGTAGGACACAGGATGATTGCTGAATAAGTAGAAGAAGAGTTGATGATCACAAAGAGAATAGCATTACCAAGAATTGGTAGTCCAGTGTTTTACATGTGGTAGAAGCCCTGCAAAGTCACATAATTAAAACAAAGTAGTTTGTGCTAGATTAACTACATGTGCTTTTTGATGGTAGTTCCAGAAAGCTATATAAATCATCTGCTCAGATTTTAGAAAACTTTGATCAAGTCTTTGGAGCTGTTATAAACAAGATGGAGAGAGAGAGAGTTTAGCCCATTAATGGCAGAGTTCTATGGATTCATAGTTTGTTGAATGTCTGAACCCAGAGTAGTAACAATGTTCACTTACCTTGAAGGACGAGATTGTCCAGAGAATGCCTCAGAGGCCTATGCTTGGCTTTGTGCCATTTCATATCTTTATCATGTAGGAAAGAATACATTGGGTTAGTCAGTGTCCCTCCAAAATCCTGACTGAATTTAATAAAAGGAAATTGAATAAAAATAAACAATACATAAGTTCAAAAAATCAACTTCATAACATCTGATGGGGAAACACAGGATTAGATAGTTCTGAAAAAATTTTTAGTGTTCTGCAGATCAGTGTGAGTCAAATGTCATATCCCAGACTCCATTATAGTCTTAGAGTGCATTCGAACAATAGTTATAAAACGAGAATGGACCTTAAAGAGGCCAATCCAGTCATTTTACAGATAAGGAAACTAAGGCCCTGGAAAGATAAGTGATTTGCCCAAAGTCACAGGGCAGTTGCTCAGCCAGGATTTGAACCCAGATCCCTTAACCTTCAGTCATGCTCTTTTCCTTATGTGAACTGCTTCCCAGTAAAAGAAGTGAGTTGTCTAGGACTAGGAAAGTTTTTCTGAGTTTTATTTTAGGAAAGACATTGATTTAAGCCAAAGACTTATCTGCACAAGGGCAACCAGCATGATAAAGGGCTTTGGGATCATGCCATATGAAGACTGGTTCAAGAAAATCAGTCTTATTTAGACTGGAAAAGAAAATGTGTTGGGGACATGATAGTCCTTTAATAAAAGACTGATTAGGCTTTTTCTACTTATCCAGAGCAAGGGATAAATGATGCAGAGAAGCAATGTAGGTAGGATAGATGTGCTCAAAAGGTGCATGGGTTAGCCCACAAGGATAATAAGCTCTCTCTCACTAGAAGTTTACAAAAGGAAAAACTGAATGATTCTTTGATTAGTTGAGATGAGTTGAGCAAGATTGCTTCTTGGTTTCTTAACACCAATGTGACAGTTATTCATTTACATTTCAGAAATGGTGTTAAGGAAGGGGCAACAACAGTAGAATAAGCTCTGTATAATGACTAGATTGCTGAAACCTCAACAGAAAACAACAGTGTTGGGAAATAAGGAAAAAAAGTATTTTCCCAAATACTTTAGTGGTTTGGTTGGTTGGGGGTGTGTGTGTGTGTGTGTGTGTGTGTGTGTGTGTGTGTGTGTGTGTGTGTGTGTGTGTGTGTAAGCAAGCACTGAGAGAAAAAGGATGTGAGTAGTAGGAATTGTGGAGTTTTTTCCCTTCGATTTCCCTGTGTCCCCTCATCCTCCCACTTATCCCAATGTGAAAACTTGGAGCAAGTCAAGTAATATACAGAGAAACTGAAGTTGATCTTTATGATCTTCAACTAACAAAATGACTTTACTATTAACAGAATTTACAAGCAAATGTTTATGTTTTCTTTTTTTTCCCCCCTACACTGTTTTCTACATCTTTGTTTTCCCAGATTTCCAGTTCTCCCATCTATTTTCTTATCAGCCTCTCCTGCACTCCACATAACAGGAGCACTAACTTGGGTATCTAATTTCTTTAGTATTCAGGGATCTCCCATTAAGAAAACATCCTCAATTTCCTCTGCACACTAAATCAATCAATGAAATAGATTTCTCTGAAACTGTACAAGGAAATCCAATCCGTTTCTCCCGAATGGAGTGAAGTTGTGTTTACTGTAATTCTCCCTAGAAATTTATTAACATGTATATCAAATAATAAGCAGGAAGAAAATAATTCTTGGTGGTTTTTTTAACTAGGTAATTTCTCCCCAACTAAAACCTTCAGAAGACAAGCTGGAAGATACACATATAAGTCAACCATTAAAACAAAGAAGAAGAATATAGAAGACTATTGATCTTGAAATCAACATCTTACCTGTTCCAAGAAGATTAATAACTTTTATTATTGTCACTATTTCATTTTTGTATAGCTTTTGAATATTAAAGTAAATAAGTTGATCTTATCTTTAAAATTTAGAGTCCTGTTTCTATTTTGCTGAGAATTAAATGTCTTACTTTGGCATATATATTTAAAATGTGGATACTCCATTATTTTCACATTTATTATGCTTCTGTCTTAAATTAACAGACTACTTCGTGTATATGAATTCGTCAACTATGATTCATAATGTAGATATTGTTCAAAGCAGTCAGGATCCTTTTTTTTTTTTTTTTTTGTATTTGCATTTGCGTTTGCCCAGGGTCTAGCTGTTCAAAGTTGAAATTAAGTGTTTCTGCCTTTGAATATCAGAGTTTCAAATTCAAGACATTTCTGGAAAACAAAATGGGCCATAATTGAATATGTTAGGATATACATTGTTGTAGTTTAGTTCACATGCATCTTTAACAAGTGACTCATTGAAATATTAATTTTGCTAAAATTTTAACTTTTCCCACTTTTCCTTGTATCCACACCTGGTTTAGAGAGAAAAGGCTTGAGCAGTACTTGGAAAGAAGTTGGTGTCTTTAAGGAGGACAGCTGACGGACTATTTGCAAAACCATCTTTAAGATGAGCCATCAAGTCTTCCAGGTTTTCTCACCAAGTCCATCCCCACACTGTCTCTAACTTTGAGGTCCTCGTTTTGGACCAGATGTGATTTTCTCATGTAAGGATTCTCCATGGGGCAGTCAATGGAGCTCTAAAGAGATAGAGCCCTAAAGAACAGCCAAGGGCAGTACCAACTCACACCAGGTGTCATAGACTGGACTCTAACTCAGGTCATAATAGCTCCATGCTAAATTTTTTACCCACAGTGCCCTCCTGCTTTTACAGTTATCTTATATTGCTTCTCTTGAGTTTCCACACACACACACACACCCGCCCCCAGCAGAATGTCATTTTCCCAAGGGCAGGGACTGCTTTCTTTCTGTTTCTATATTCCCATTTCCTTGAACATAGTAGGCACTGAATGCTTGTTGAATTGAATATATTCTTTGTATATTTTAAGGGGATTCGCCGCAGAGAGAGAGCTTAATAGAGCTGTACCCCTCCCATAGTTTAACTCAAATTCTTTCAGAGCAAACTCTAGATAGGAATGGAGTAAAATCTCATGGCTGCCATATTTAATGCAAGGGAAAAGGTGACTTTATGGGGAAGTGGTCTGCTTAGGGGCACTTTCTTGGGTCTTTGTGGGTGTAGGCTATTCTATTTCCCTTCTTTGGTAGGTTTATGACATGCATTAAGGGGGAGATTTTATTAATACCTCAGTTCCTGGTAAACATGGACCAAACACTTCCATCAAAAGATGATCCTTTTTTACAGCTTGTTCAAAGTCTTCATAAGACAGTTTCCCATCATTATCATAATCCTAGGAAAGAAGATGAACCTTTCTTTAGTGTAATAATAGCATTTTTTTTTTTAACACTTTTAAGGTTTACAAAGTCCTTTACAGGTATCTCATTTTATCCTTACAACAACCCTCAAATTTGGGTGCTTTTATTATCTCCATTTTACAGATGAAGAAACTGAAGCAGAAGGGTTAAATGATTTGCCCAGCATCACACAGCCAGTAAGCATGTGAGGTCAAATTTAAATACGGGTCATTCAGGCCCAACATTCTCCAATGTATCTTCCCATCGCTCCCATCACCCTCAATGAGTTTGGTACGTGGCTCACAATTCTTCTTTCCCCAAAACCTGTTCTCATACTTGGTGGGACTTGAGCATATATAGTGATGCTCTCAGAAACTCTAACCACTCACTTCCTCAACCTGCTCACCTTCCCTGAGTTTGTAACTCCACCAACCTAAGCCACATACAGGAAGATTGTCATATCCTCAATCTTGTCATCACCCACAAACGTACCACCTTCATGCTTGAGAATTCCAAAATCCCTTTTCTGACCATTTTTCACCACTCCCTCTACCTGCCTTATCTAAATACTTTTCATTGTCACTGGGACCTCCATCCCTTGACCCTTTAATTTCCTTTTAGACCATCTCCCCTGCAAAGCTACCTCTCCTCCTCAACTTGATTTCTTGATATCTTATATTTCTATTCACGCTTTGGATTATTCCCCCACCTTCAGGCGTACAGACATGGTGCTGAGAGAGGATGGAGAAAATCATGTAACTACAAACATAGCTTGTATAACCTCAATAGGCCCTCACTGCTTCGAGGCAATCCCACTGTATCTTCCTCTAAAACCACTCTCCAAATCTCATCCTGTTAACCCTCCCATGGCTCCACCTCCTCCTCCTGTCTCAGCTGAGGACCTTGCCTTTTACAGAAAAAATTGAGAACATGAGCTCCCTTCTCCCCTTTTTCTCATCTGTCACTCAGATGCTTTCAGCCATTCTCTTCCTTCACCCCTGTCTCACATAATGAGCCGGCCTTCTCCTGACCAAAGCTGCTCTATCTGTTCAACTGATCCATTCCATCACTTTTCTAACAGATTATCCATCATCCTCATTCACATCATTTTCAGTTTCTCCCTGTCCATTGACTCGTTTCCTTCTGCCTGCAAACATGCCCATGTCTCTTTATCCTCAGAAAACCCTCGCTTAATCTTTCCACCCTCATGACCATCCTGTATTCTGTCTTTTTTGCTAAACTCCTTGAAAAGGCCATCTACAATCGGGGCCTCCACTTTTCTCTCCTCTTAACCCCTTACAGTGTGCCTTCTGACCTTGCCATCCCGCTGAACTTGCCCTCTCCAGAGTGGTCAGTGGTTTCTTAATGGCCAAATTCAGGGGCCTTTTTCTCTGTCCTCCTCAGTCTCCCTGCAGCCTTTGACACTAGTGATCACTCTCTCCTTTCTGTGGTTTCAGGACATTCTCTTCCCTATCTGAGCATTTCTCTGTCTCTATTTGGATCTTCCAGCTCTAACTGTAGAGATCCCTCAGGATTCCATCCTGGGCCTCCTTCTCTTCTACTACATTTGGTGTTTGATATTATCAGTTATTTATCAGAACCAATAAAAGATCAAACTACTGTGGGTCACCAAATCACTTTATATTGAACGACCAAGTATTTTGGGAGAAGCCATTGTTATTTATGCAAAGCTGTGTGTGCTGAGTACATGATGAGTTACCAAGTAGATAAGGATATGATCCCTTCCTGAAAGAACATCTAGTTGAGGAACACAAAGTACATCAAATAATTAGCAAAGCTGCATAATCAAATTCTAAATTTCATAATAATATAAGGGATTAGATAAGGGAAAGAACAATGTGTGCTAGAATTACCAGAGAAAACATTGTGGATGAAAAGACTAGCTGACTCTTAAAACACAAATAGGATCTGACCGCTGTGTGACATGTCACTTAAATCTAAACCTCTCTCAACATTCAGTTTCCTCATCTGAAAAATAAAAGGGGTTCCCCCTCTATCCATTTGATCCTCAACAACTACTCAATGAGGCAGTTAAGATTTCCCAGGTATCTATTTTACAGATAAGAAAATCGAGGACCAGGTTATTTCCATTTTACAGATAGGAAAGGTTAAGAAAGATGAAGCACCTTACCAATGACCATTCAATGAGCACATGTTACAGGGAGGATTCTAATACTTAGTCCAGTGCTCTTTCAATTCTATGCTACCGCCACAAAATGTCCATTAAGCAAGATTAATCCAGTGGATGTCGTGTAGAAGAATTGGAGGGGGAGATTAGCATCTAAGGAACTAGGTAAGGGATCTATAATAGTCCAGCCATAAATTCTAGTTAGGAAACTAGACTTTGTTCTAATAAATAACGTTTTATGAAAGACTAAATGTTTGATATCAAAATAGCCTTTATTTGGTAATAAATTGTATGATCCAATACTTATACTTCTATTTTATCTGTTGCCTTTGGTAGAAAACAAGCAATTTTTCCCTTTTTTGTTCACTCTCTGTTCAGAAAACTAAATTGTCATTTTTTACATACTCACCATTTACTGCATACTCACCATTTTCTTCAGTGTTATTTCTACTAACTCTTTTATTCCTTCATCTGGCTCTTCTTCAATTGAATGTTTGAGGAGACTGTTCTTCAGCATATCATACATTTCATCTTGGGAAATGTATCCATCCCCATTCAAGTAATAAACTCGGTAACAGTCTTTTTAAAGTGTAAGGAAAAGCATTACTTTTAGGTAAATAACTAACATTGTTTCATTTCCTCCTTAACTATCATAATGCATTATGGCATTAATATTATATTTTATAAAATATAGGAGGCAAAGTGGCCCAATGGAAAGAGCACTGACCTTGGCATCCTGTGGTGTCACAGGACCCAAGTTGATCCTCAACTCCTTCCAGCTTTACATCTATGGTATGGCACTATTTGCAAATATAATACAGCAACATATTCTCAACAATTAAGTAGGATTATTCAACGTTGGGAAAGCAAACAAAAAAAAAAAAAATCTGTAAATCATACAATTTTGTCAGAAAATGTAGAAAAAGCTTTCAATAAGATGACATTTGTTTGTAATTGAAAATAAAGCTAATGAGAAGGGAAAGAAACAGATTTTTCCTTCCTTACATACACAAAAAATACTTACTTGAAAATTAATGGAAAAACATTAAGAAGCTGGCCATGCTTGTACATACCAGTAATCTCTGATAAGGGGAAGTCTGAGCCTCCCTTGAGCTTTGGAGTTCCAAGCTGCACTGGGCTATGTATGCACAGGTGGCCACACTAAGTATATCATCATTGTGATGAACCTTTGTGTGTTACTGTGGGGGGAAAGGGAACCATGTTGATTAGAGAGGAGTGAGCCAGCCCACAGAATAAACGGCAACTCCAAGCTCCTAGGCTAATCGGAATGAGACTGGGGCCTATTGCTAGGCCCCAAACTTCCAAAATGGACAAAATAAGAAGACCCAGTATTTGAAACCAAAATTAAAGCATTAGGTATCACTTAAAATAGGTAAAAATAAAAGTATACATCTTCCTACTTTTTTTTTTGACATTAGAAACGTGAAAAATCACAGTAAGAAAAAAAATAAGAATTAACGGGAAAATGAATTGGTAAAAACATTATTTGCAGATGCCATGATTGTTTACCTAAAAAATGCATATATTTTCAGGAAAAGAAGAGAATTTATCAAAGTTGCAGGATATAAAAGAAATTCATTAAACATTATCTGAATCCTTGGCAGAACTAAGATGGCCAAGAAGAGGCAGGAACTTGTCTGAGTACTCCCAAATTCCCCTCCAAACATCTTTAATGCCTTAAGGTGAATTCTGGAGCAGCAGAATTCATAAAAAGATGGATGGAAACAATTTTCCAGCCCAAGACAACTTAGAAGGTCAGCAGGAACAGTCTTGCAGTGGGTGAGAATGGAACACAGCAGTCAGGGCAGTCCAGCTGTCCAGAGCAGGTAACAGCCTTGAACTAAGATGGGGGGAAAGAAAAGAAAGGGAGGGGAATGGCAGCAATTAAATTGGAAGTAGCAGCTTCTGGAGCTCTGAGCCAGAAAAAAGAAAATAGATTAGACAACTGGTCAGAAGGAGATTTATAGGGGTCTCTGCTGATACTGGGTGCAGGACTCATATTGTTCATACTTGGATCTGTAGTCCTAGAACAAAGTCCCAGGGTGAGGAGGAGCAGTAACACACCAGAGTTTTGGACCAAAGGGGAATGGTGACAGTTCTAGGGTGGAAAAGAGTGTTTATGATTGGTCATAGAACAGCGCACAGGCCAGGAAGTAGTAACACACCTTTCCTTAGACCATACCACTGTGGAAGAGCTGAAAATATACAGACCCTCCCCCCCCGAAGTAGGTCTGAGGGTAGCAGCATAAAATATCTAAAGCCTGGACAGTGTTCCCTTCATCCCAGGAGGAAAGCCCAATTTTAAGCATAAAGTTAAGTTAATAAATAAAATGGAAAAGTGAACAAACAAACAAAAAAAAAAACACCAAAGCAACAACAAAAAAGACCTTGACTTTAGAAAGTTACTATGGCGACAAGGAAACTCACAAAACAGATTCAGAAGACAACCAAATCAAAATACCTACATCTAAAGCCTCAAAAAAAAAAAAAAAAAAAAGTGAATTGGTCTCAAGTCTCAAAAGAATTCCAGGAAGAGTTCAAAAAAGAATTTAAAAAAAAAAAAACAATTGAGATAGAGGAAAAAATGAAAAAGAAATAAGAATAATGCATAGGAAGGTCACAAAAAAAGAGTTAACAGCTTGGTAGAGGAGGCACCAAAAAAAAAAAAAAATGGTAGAGAAAATGAAGAAAATTACACTTTAAAAAACGGAATAACCCAAGTGGTAAGAGTTACAAAAATTCACTGAAAAAAAAATCTTTAAAAAACAGAATTGGCCAAATGAAAAAAGATATTTAAAATAAAAACTCACTGAAGAGAACTCCTTAAAAAGCATATTTGGCCACATGGGAAAAGATATACAAAATTTTACTGAAGAAAACATTTATTATTTAAAAAGTAGAATGGGCAAAGTGGAAAAGGAGGCACAAAAGTTCACTGAAGAAAATAATTCCTTAAAAATTAGAATTGGGCAAGAGAAACATTTATGGAGTCATGAGACATTAAAAAATAATGAAACAAAATCAAAAGAGTGAAAAAGAAGGAAATGTAAAATACCTTATTGAAAAACAACTGACCTGGAAAATAAATGGAAGTGAGATAATTTAAAAATTATTGGACTATCTAAAAAACCATGATTAAAATAAAAAAGGGCCAAGACATCATATTCAAGAAATTTCAAGGAAAACTATTGTGAGATTTTAGAACCAGAAGGTAAAATAAGAATGGAAAGACTCCAAAAGATCAACTCCCAAAAGAGATCCCAAAATTAAAATTCTCAGGAATATGATAGTCAAATTCCAGAGCTCCCAGATCAAGAAGAAAATATTGCAAATAGCCAAAAGAAAGTAGAGACACAATCAGGATACCACAAGATTTAGCAGTTTCTCCTTTAAAGGATCAGAGGGTTTGGAAATTAAATTCCATAGGGCAAAAGAGCCAGGATTATCTATCTAGCACAGTTGAAAAAACAGACATTGAGCAAAACAGAAGACTTAAATATTCCTGATGAAAAGACTAGAGCTGAATAGAAA
Source organism: Sarcophilus harrisii (assembly GCF_902635505.1). NCBI lineage: Eukaryota > Metazoa > Chordata > Mammalia > Dasyuromorphia > Dasyuridae > Sarcophilus > Sarcophilus harrisii. The sequence continues at coordinate 244,567,800 of NC_045430.1, forward strand.
ATGACTTTCAAGTACAAAATTCAAAAGAAGCACAAAAAGGTAAACAGGAAAGAGAAATCCTAAGGGATCCAATAAAGTTAAACTGTTTACACTCCTACATGAGAAGATGATATTTGTAATTCCCAAGAAGTTCCTCATTATTAGAGTAGTTAGGAGTATACATTGACAGAAGATATGGGTATAAATTGAATAAGATAGGATGACATCTAAAAAAATAAAATGAAGGGATGAGAAAGAAGAATATAGCGGGAGAAGGAGAAAGAGAAAGATAGAATGGGTTAAATGATCTCATATAAAAGAACTTTACAGTGAGAGATAATGTTAAGCATGGGATGAATAACGATTTAACCTTATTCTCATCAGAAATGACTTAAGAGGGAATAATATACACACTTGGTCATAGAACTCTATCTTAACCTATAGGAAAGTCAGAGGGGAAGGAGATATGAGGAGGAGAGGCTGATAGAATGGAAGGTGAATTAGTGGAGGTAAAAGTCAGACAGACACCAAACACTTCTAAAAATGGACAGGGTAAAAGGAAAGTGAGTAAAATAAACAGGGGAAAATAAAATACAGGTTATTACACAATATAAGTATGAAAAAATGTATAGCAAGTTTCTCTGATAAAGGCCTCATTTCTAAAATAGTTAGAAAATGGAGTCAAACTTATAAAAATAAAACCCATTCCCCAACTGATGAATGATCAAAGGAGGCAGTTTCTTGACAAAATAATAAAATTTATCTCTAGTTATATATAGATATTTATATCTCTATATATAGTTATATAGAGAACATATCTATATATGTTCTAAGTCACTATATTTAAAACAATTCTGAGGTACTACTCCACACCTATTATATTGGCTAATATGACAGAAATAGAAAATGACAAATGTTGGAGGGGATGTGGAAAAATTGAGACATTTATGCATTTTTGTTGGAGTTTTGAAGTGATTCAACCGTTCTTGAAAGCAATTTGGCACTTATCCCAATTTGTGGTATATAATCATGATGGAATACAAAATGTATTATAAGATAAGGTAAGAGGGATGCTCTCTGAAAAACCTGTACTTACATATGAACTCTGATGCAAAGTGAATTGAAGAGTACCAGGAGACTAGTGGATACAATAATGGCAATGTGTGTAATAATCAAATTTGAATGACTTAGCAATTCTGAAAAATACAATTATCCAAGACAATTCTGAAGGACTCATGATGAAAAATGAAGGACTTATTGTGAAGATTATCCATCTTCAGAGAAAGAAATGATGGAGTTTAAATGCAGATTGAAGCATACTTTTTTTTTAAACTGTCTTTTTGGGGGGGATGTTTTCTTTCACAACATGACTAATATGCAAATGTTTTTCATCACTGCATATATAATCTATATCAAATTTCTTGCCTTCTCAATAGAATTCAACATTTAAAAAAAGATTGTTAAAAATTGTTTTTACATATAGTTTGAAAAAATAAAATATTAAAAATATTAAAATCCTCTCTTAGGATGATCATAAAAATTAAGAAAAAACCAAACATGACAGAAGAAATTTATTCTGTTTATTTTTAATAGTATTTTATTTTTCCAAACACATGCAAAGATAGTTTTCAATATTCGCTTTTGCAAAACCTTGTGTTCCAAAATTTTCTTCCTCTCCTCCCTGCTGCCCCTTTCCCAAGACAGCAAGCAACCCAATATAAGTTAAACATGTGCAATTTTTCTAAATACATTTCCATAATCATCATGCTGCACAAATAAAATCAGATCAAAAGGAGAAAAAAATTGAGAAAGGAAAAAAGGCCCCAAAGAAAATATGGCAGCTAGGTGGCACAGTGGATAGAGCACTATCCCTGAAGTCAGGAGCATCTGAGTTCAAATCTGGGTCTCAAGACACTAAACACTTTTTAATTGTATGATCTTTAGCAAAAAACCAAAAATTAAATAACAATAACAAAAAGGTGAAAATACTATCCTTTGATCCACATTCAATCTCTATATTTCTCTCTCTCAATGCAGATGATACTTTCCACTCCAATTTGGAATTACCTTGAACACTACATTGTTGAAAAGAGACATGTCTGTCATAGTTGATCATCACATAATTTTGTTACGGTATACAATGTTCTCCTGGTTCTACTCACTTCATTTAGCATCAGTTCCAGACTTTTATGAGATCAGCCTGCTTATCATTTCTTATAGAACAACATTCCACTACACTCATATACCATAACTTATTCAGCCATTCCCCAACTGATGGGCATCCACTCAATTTCCAACTATTTACCACTATAAAAAAGGCTGTTACAAACATTTTTGCATATGTGGGTCTTTTCCTCTCTATGATCTCTTTGGGATATAGATCCAGTAGAGACACTGCTGAATCAAGAGATATACACAGAGAAAATCAACAGCTTGGAAAAAGAAGAAAACAACTCCTTAAAAAATACAATTGGCCAAATGCAAAAAGATATGCACAGTCCAATCAAACTCCCAAGAAACTATTTTATTGACCTAGAAAAATAACAAGAAAATTCATCTGGAAGAACAAAAGGTCAAGAATTTCAAGGGAACTAATGAAAAAAAAAAAATCAAATAAAGGTGGCCTAGTTGTACCAGATCTAAAACTATATTACAAAGCAGCAGTGACCAATTTGGTATTGGCTAAGAAACAGACTAGTTGATCAGTGGAATAGGTTAGGTTTAAAGGACAAAATAGTCAATAACTATAGCAATCTAGTGTTTGAAGACCCAGCTTTTGGGATAAGAATTCACTATTTGACAAAAACTGCTGGGAAAATTGGAAACTAGTATGGCAGAAACTAAGCAATGACCCACACTTAACAACGTATATCAAGATAAGATCAAAATGGGTTCATGATCTAGCCATAAAGAATGAGATTATAAATAAATTAGAAGAGCACAGGGTAGTTTACCTCTCAGACCTGTGGAGGAGGAAGGAATTTGTGACCAAAGAAGAACTAGAGATCATTACTGATCACAAAATAAATAATTTTGATTATATTATGTTAAGTTTTTGTACAAACAAAACTAATGCAGAAAAGATTAGAAGGGAAGCAATAAACTGGGGAAACATTTTTACAGCCAAAGGTTCTGATAAAGGTCTCATTTCAAAAATATATAAAGAACCCAAATTTATAAGAAATCAAACCATTCTCCAATGGATAAATGATCAAATGATATGAACAGACAATTTTCAGATGAAGAAATGGAAACTATTTATAGTCATATGAAAAGGTGCTACAAATCACTATGGATCAGAGAAATGGAAATTAAGACAATGCTAAGATACCACTACACACCTCTCAGATTGGCTAAGATGACAGGAAAAGATAATGAGGAATGTTGGAGGGGATGTGGGAAAACTGGGACACTGATGCATTGTTGGTGGAGTTGTGAATTAATCCAACCATTCTGGAGAGCAATCTGGAATTATGCCCAAAAAGTTATCAAATTGCATATCCTTTGACCCAGCAGCGTTTCCACTGGACTTATATCCTAAAGAGATCTTAAAGGAGGGAAAGGGACCCACATGTGCAAAAATGTTTGTAGCAGCCCTGTTTCTAGTGGCAGGAAACTGGAAACTGAGTGGATGCCCATCAATTGGAGAATGGCTGAATAAATTGTGGTATATGAATGTTATGGAATATTATTGTTCGGTAAGAAATGACCAACAGGATGATTTCAGAAAGGTCTGGAGAGACTTAGATGAACTGATGCTGAGTGAAGTGAGCAGGACCAGAAGATCATTATACACTTCAACAACAAAATTATACGATGATCAATTTTGATGGGTGTGGCTCTCTTCAACAATGAGATGATTCAAACTAGTTCCAATTGTTTAATAATGAAGACAGTCAGATACACCCAGAGAGAGAACTATAGGAAATGAGCGTGGACCACAACATAGCATTTCCAACCTTTCTATTATGGTTTGCTTGCATTTTTGTTTTTCTTTTTGGGTTTTATTTTTTTTTTCTTTCTAGATCAGATTTTCCTTGTGCAGCAAGAAAACTGTATAAATATGTATACATATATTGGATTTAACATATACTTTAACATATTTAACTTGTATTGGATTATCTGCCACCTAGGGGAGGGGGTGAGGGGAAGGAGAGGAAAAGTTGGAACAGAAGGTTTTGCAAGGGTCAATGTTGAAAAATTACCCATGCATATGCTTTTGTAAATAAAAATCTATAATAAAAAATATTTATACATGTATTGGATTTAACATATACTTTAACATATTTAACATGTATTGGACTACTTGCCATCTAGGGGAGGAGGTGGGGAGAAGGCGGGGAAAAGTTGTAACAGAAGGTTTTGCAAAGGTCAATGCTGAAAAATTACCCATGCATTTGTTTTATAAATAAAAAGCTGTAATAATAATAATAAGATATGTACAGCTTGATTGCCCCATGGGCACACTTCCAAATTGATCACAAAATAAATAATTTTGATTATATTATGTTAAGTTTTTGTACAAACAAAACTAATGCAGACAAGATTAGAAGGGAAGCAATAAACTGAGGAAACATTTCACAACTCCACCAACAATGTATTAGTGTCCCAGTTTTCTCACATCTGCAACATTCATCATTATATTTTCTTGTCATCTTAGCCAATCCATGAAGTATGAAGTGGTACTTAAAGTTGTATTAATTTGGCATAAGACATTTATTTTTAAAAAATAACATTTGCAAATATATTTAGACACATGATGTATTAAAAATAAGTGGAAGGTTTAAATTATTAAAGAAAATTCAATGTCAATAAGTCAAATCAATATAATGAAAAGTGGAAGTAATTCCTATGCTTATTATTGATTTAATGCAACAGAATTGTCTTCATTATTGTTAAGTCATTTTCATTTGTTTTCAACTTTTCATGGCCCAATTTCTTGGCAAAGATATTGGAGCAGTTTGCTGTTTCCTTCTTCAGATCATTTTACAGAGGAGGAAACTGAGGCAAACTGGGTTAAGTGACTTGTACAGTTTAAGCATCTTAGGCCGAATTTGAACTCAGGAAGATGAGCCTTTCTGACTCCAAGTCTGATACTCTATCCACACTGATCTTCATTACAGAACTAAATAAATCATAATGAAATACAAATGTGAAGGAAATTGTTAAAAATACCAATGACAAATTTTGAGTTGGAGTAGTTGATAATTATATGGCAGCTTTCACAGGTTTTAAAACATTATTAAGTAGTTATTAAAACTATGAAATCTTAGGCAAAAATAAACAAACCTAGATCAGTGGAACAAAATATAAATGTTAGAAATAGGATAAAATGTCTACAAAAGATGACTTTTAAAGGATAAACATTATTCTTGGAGGATAAATGGTTGAAATTCTAGAAGAGCTGGGTGAGGGAAATATTTTATGGGCCAATTTGTTTATTTTGTTTTTTAAATCACACCATGTTTATAGCACATTTTTCTAGTCAGCCCAGATGAGATACTAAAAACCATTCAAGTGGATAAAATTTTAAAGAATACTTGTATACTAGCTTTTAAATCACTGAAAGGTAAAATCAAGACTAGTTGTGGCAGTCTAAAATAATACCAATGCCAGAAATTCTTACATTTCAATTTTTCTTCAAAAGTTCCTCGGAGAAATATGGATAATCCTTCAACCCACTCAGTTGTACTAATGTGATTATCATTGTCTTTGTCAAATGCACCAAACACTGAAATGTAAATAAAGAGGGTGTAAGTTTATAGTTACTTCCATTAAGAGACAAATTCTAATTCTTTCTTATTCTCATTATAATTCCATAATATCTATGGTAGATCAGGAGTTATTTACCAGTAGTCTGTGTTTAAAAATATTTTGATAACTATATTTCACTATAATTGGCTTCCTCTTAAATTCTATATGTTTTATTTAAAAACATTATTCTGAAAAAGGGTTCCAGGGATTCAGCAGACTGCCAAAAAGGGTCTGTTATCCCCCAAATTTATTAAGAATCCCTGCTTCAGTTTTTTTTCTCATTTTTTTTCTTTTGATCCGATTTTTCTTGAGCATTTGAGCATATTTTTCTAAACGTATGGAAAGATGTTTAGAAGAATTGCACATGTGTAACCTAAAAAAATCCCTGCTTTATGTCGAGCAGACTTGGGGAACCTTTTTTTCCTACCAAGAGCTGTTTGGATATTAACAACATCATTTGCAGGCGATAGAAAATTATCAACTCAAAGAACTCAAGTAGTGGGAGGTTGTTGTTGCCTGGTTGTTGAGTTGCCTTGGTGGGGCCAGATCAGATGATTGTGTGGGCCTTACATGGCCTGTGGGCCAGAGATTCCTCATTCCTGATATAGATATAAGTAAAATAATTTCTACCATATATTAAGCAAATGTTTAGAGAGTTTTCCACCTGGGAAAATCCTAAAGTATTATAGAAATGTGAAGTGGTATTATTGGTTTGAGATATATTCCCAGTGAGTGTATTTACCATTTTTAAGGTCTGTAGAGTTGAAACAGTGTCAGTGGTGGTAAAGATTAGGCTTGCCTACAACAGCACCTGAGGGGGCAGGAAGGCTCCAAGTTCTCATGGGGATCATGGGAAACACAGGGCCTTGGAGACTAAGGAGAGGGAAGGGAAGGAGTGGAGCCTCCCTCTTCCTGAAATCAATGACCTTGCCAGCTGGCATCAGGAAGAGAGTCCGTCACTGATTACAGCCCATGCTCTTTGGACATGAGAGATGATCAGCCATTTTGACAAAACAAAACACACACAAGGGCCAACATACATCTGGAAGAGAGTGACACAGTACAATTCAGAAAGCTTAATCTTGACCTGAGCTCAGAGCAACTGGCTATCTGAAGGGAGAGAGACGCTTGGGCTGTAAGTCAGGTGTGCAGAGCCCAGGGACTGATGGACTAAAGGGCCCTCCCAAGAGAATGGCCAGTCTTTGTCAAGAAAGAGCTAGGAACTAAACAGGAAAACTAAGGCAAGCTGTAGCGATCAATGAAGCTGATAGATTTACAAAGAAAACATTTGGGAGATGCAGATTCTATGTGTATATATGGAGAGAGAGAGAGAGAGAGAGAAATCTGTGTTTTCTTTTGCATCATTACTTTTATGGAAATATTTTGTACAACTTCACATGGACCTTCTCAATGAGGGGTATGGGAAAGAAGGGGGAGAATCTGGAACTCAAAATTTTAAGAACAAATGTAAAAAAAAAACTTGTTTTATATATAACTGGGGAAATAAAAACATTAAAACAAAAAGATTTAGCTCAAATGCCATTTTCTGTAGGAGATCTTTTTCTAGACACTGCTAATTTCTAACATCTTCTTCTTTAAAATTACCTTCTTGGGGCATCTAGGTAGCACAGGGGATAGAGCATCAGTCCTGAACTCAGGAGAGTTCAAATCTGACCTCAGACACTTAATACTTCTTGGCTGTGAGACTGTAGGCAAGTCACTTATCCCAACTGCCTTAAGGGAAAAAAATTTACTTTCTCCTGTGTATACATATTTTATATAGTTATTTATTTACATGTTGTCTCCTCTATTAAAAGGCAAACTTGAGGGCAGGGGCTGTTTTTGCTTCTTTTTTGTATCCCAATGCTTAGTACAGGGTCTGGTACAAAAGTCAGTCCTTATATGGTTATTGAGTATTAAAAATAGAAAGGGAAAAAACTCAGAACTATGTAAATTTTTCATTTGATTATTTTCTAAAAATATGTTTAGTGCCCTTACTGTCAAATACCTTTTGGTTTAAGTGTTGTGTGTGTGTGTATGTGTTTTGTGTGTGTGTGTGTGTGTGTTTTGTGTGTGTGTGTGTGTGTGTGTGTGTGTGTGATATACCCTAGGGGGAAAAATATTAAGTGAATTTCCCCAGATAACTATTCTAATAGAATCTTTTATAAAATAGACCAAAAGGGATCTTTTATTAAACTTTCATATAGGAAACTGACCACTGATTATTCTATAAGAGGTAGCTTTCTCTAAAATACCCATTCGTTATTTGGTTTGTCTGAAAAGTTTGAACATCACTGATAAAAAGTGGCACTTAACAGTTGCTATGGCTTCTTACCCCTGTTCATAAGCATGTCATCAGTCATTCCAAATACAGTATGTAGGACGTTTCTAAACTCATTACGCTCCAAGCCGCCTCGGGTATCTTGTTCATATCCCTTTTCCATAAATGAGTAAAACAGTTTCACAAGACATTCCATTTCATTTTTGTTGACTGTAAAATGAAAAAGGGAAATTAATGAAATTTTAAATTAATATAATATGAAGCACAATAGGTGAAGAGCTGGGGAGAAGTGTGTTCTAATTTTTTTTTTCTGCCACTGTGTTGGTGAACGGGACTTTTAATCTTTCATATTCCTGATTTGCTTCCATTTAGAAAATAAAGGAGTCAGGCTAAATGACTCCTTATCTCTTCTAATTCAACATTCTAATTATTGAGTTATTACTCTTTCCTCAATCCAATTTTGGTCATTTTAGCTAAGTAGCACTTGGTTTTGTTTTACCATTCTTTCCTCTTTACATCCCTGTGTATATTGTTTTCCTGATTCTACTTAATTTGTCCTGTAGTAGTTCAAATTATATTCTTTAAATTTTTCATATCCATCATTGCTTATAATGTTATAATTGGATTACATTCAAATACCAGCTGTTGTTTTGGCCAATCCTCAAGGCATTACTTTACTATAATTCTTTACTAAAACATATACACACACAACTTTACAAACAATATATGGGTATATTCAAGATTTTTCTGATTTCGAATTTCTTAAGAATTTGCTTAACAGTAGGATCTTGGGGTCAAAGAGTCATTTTAAAAAATCTTAATTCCAAATTGCTTTTCAAAATGATTGGACAAATTCATGGTTCTCCCAAAAGTATATTAGTATGTCTATTCTTGACTCTTGGTTTTATACACACACATACATAAATATTTGTTATTTCTTTATATATGAGATATCAAGAGATATTTGGTGTGAAAATTTCTTTTCAATTAAGTTTTTCTCCTTATCCTACTCTAGATGTATTAATTTTATGCATTCAAATCTTTCTAAATTTCATCAAATAAAAATAATTTTTGCTTTAATGTTTCCATTATCCAATATTTAGTTAAGAATTATCTACCAACCATAGCTATGAAAGAGATCTGTTGTGATTTTCTTCTCATTTTTTTAATGGTAATTTTTAATATTTAGGTTGCAAATCCATTTTGAGTTTATTGTGGCATGTGTTCTAAGTAATTAGTTTAAATCTAATTGCTGCATTTTCCCAGCTGTTCTCATCAAATATGGAGAATTCTTGCTCTTTAGAACCTGAGCCCTTTCTATCTTACATGATATTGTCCTTTCACATTCATTCTGATCTAGCTCTCCTAGTCCTCTTGTTTCTTACACAGGACAGTCCATGTTTTAACTCTGTATCTTTAGCTTTCCCATCACAAATTCTGCAATGCTCTTCCTCCTTATCTCTCTGTTTCCCTGGCTTCCTTCAAGATCCAGCTCAACCCATTCCCAAAACACATCAAAGAAAAAGGAAAAGGACTTTTCTGTACAAAAATATTGATGTTAGCACTTTTATAGTAGACTCAAACTGGAAACTAAAAGGATACCTACCATTGGAGAATGGCTCAACAAGTGGTGATATGTGCAAATATTAGTCCATAACACACAAAATGGACAAGTTTCTTTTTTACTAATAGCATTTTATTTTTTTCCAACTGCAATGGAAAGACATTCATCTTTGTAAGATTTTGAACTTGAAATTTTTCTTCCTTCCTCTTTTACCTTCTCCCTACCAAGACAGCAAGCAGTCTGATACAGGTTATACATGTGCAGTCATATTAAACATATCTCCATATTAGTCATGTCATGAAAAAAGACTCAGAACAAAAGAGAAAAATCAGAAGAAAGAAAAAACAAACAAGAAAAAGTAAAAAATAGTATGCTTCCATCTGCATTCAGACTCCTTAGTTCCTTCTCTGGATATGGTCAGCACTCTCCATCACAATTCCCTTGTAGTACTCCTGGATCACTGCATTGCAGAGAAGAGCTAGGTCTCTCACAGCTGATCGTCACATGATGTGCCTGGTTCTGCTCGCTTCACTCAGCATGTTTATTTAAGTCTTTCCAAGTTCTTCTGAAACTCACTTGCTCATTTCTTATAGAATAATAATATTCCATTATATTCATATACCATAAATACACAAAAATACAGGAGTTGCTAGGCAGCTCCTCAATATCCAATTCTTTGCCATCACAAAGAGAGCTATTATATTTTTGTACAGAATAGAGAATTTCAAAGTTTGTGAAAACTTTTAAAATTTTACATAGAACAAAGTGAAAGAGCAATTTACACACTGACAAGATTGCAGAGAAAAAGCAGCTTTGAAAGACATTTGAATTTTGATTAATGCAACTGTAAAGGCATGAAGCATGGGGTGCTATGTACCCTTGTTTTGCCCATATAGGTTATATATAATTACATGCATATGATTAGATGTGGCTCAAAAGAGGCAAGAATATAGATTTCTAGCTATCTATCTTTCTACAAAGGCTATGTTGGTTCCTGCTAGAGCATGCAAGCATTGGGGCCAGAGACTGACTACTCTGATCTCCTCAGAAAGGGAGGGGGGCGCAGGCTAGAGTTATCTCTCTGTTTGCTTCAATATTTAGTTGGGGCAATAATTTTTAGCTTTAAGCTGCACTTGTGGTTGCTATCCCTTAATGGTGAAGAGAGACCCTAAGTTAAACATCCAAGGCTTAACTCCCTTTGCACCAAATGCCAGATCTATAAAGAATACATATAGCAAATAAACTCATTTATTCAAGTGCATAGCATCAGAGAAAGTATACATATGAAAATGTATAATAATAATAATAATAAATGAGGATGCCCACTGAAAGTAAAATAACTCAGTTCAATTGAGTTTCACATTTCACTCAAGGGAACACTTCTCAAAGCCTTCAGTATAGTAGGCTGGAACATGCTAACTCTTTTTCATGTTGGTTTCTTTTCACTCTTTCTCTCCCATTAGAAAACATGAAAAGGGTTTGAAATTGTGGGTATTCTCTCCTGAGCTGAAAGTCAGATCAGGATCGCACATGCTGTACGTGCAGACACACACACACACACACACACACATACAAAAAAAAAAAAAAAAAAACCTTCCACAGGAGGCTTTTCCTGCTGTTCTCAGCTTATCTTCTATCTGCTCTTTATGTGCCCTTCACAGCCTATTTATTTACCTGTGACTCTCTCCCCGGAGGAATAAAACTGGTTTTTTGTGTTGGGTTTTTTTGTCCTTTTTTATGTCCCCATTGCTAAGCACAACACTTGGCCCACAATAATCACCTAAGTGACTGTTGATTGGTTTGCTGTTTATCAGACTTTAAAGGGGAGACCGGGCAATGACAGCCTAGTCCAGAGAGAATGCACAACTGCCAACTCATGTCTGTATGTGGGGTTTGGGAACCTCCTTCTCCACCCAGGAATCTGTGATGCAGACTGTATTAAAATAATTCTAAGGTTCTTTCCATCAAACTGGCAAAGCAGTCAAGAGGAAAAGGACAAATGTTGGAAGGGCTGTGGGAAAGGCACATCAAGGAGCCTCGTTGGTGGAACTGCAAATTGGTCCAGTCATTCTAGAAAGCAGTTTGGAATTACGCCCCCAAAGCTACTAAACTGTGCGTACCTTTTGACTCAGCAATAACACTACTAGGCTTCTATGCCAAGGATATTAAACGGATCTATATGTGCAGAAATATTTTAGCAGTTGTGTTTATAGTAGTTAAAAAATGGCAACTAAGGGACCATATATTGAAAAATGGTTTAATAAACTAAAGCCTATCAATGTAATGGAAAATTATTGTGCAATAAGAAATTATGAAATAAACAGTTTGAGAGAAAACTAGGAAAATCATTGTGAACAAGACAGAGTAAGTAAAACAAGAAGACTTAGGAGAACCATTTAAATGATGACTATATTAGACATAAAAAGTTTTGAAAGACTTTAGAACTCTGGTCAAAGCAATAAGAAAGCATGAGTCCAGAAGACTGAATATAAACAGAACTCCTCTTGCCAGACAGGTGATAAACTTAAAATGCAGAAGTACATACATTTTGGAGCATGATTATCGAAGCAATTTATTTTGTTGGACTATGCATGTTTATGATGAGTTTTTCTTTTTTTTTTTTTTTAAAGTAGGAGATATGCTTGCCATCTAGGGGAGGGGATAGGAGAAAAAAGGGTAAAATTTGGAATACAAGGTTTTATAAGGGTCAATGTTGAAAAGTTTACCATGCATAAGTTTTGAAAATAAATAAAACCTCACGTCACAAATAATTTAAAATATGATAAAAATATGACCTTGGAGAGGCAATGATTCTAGCAGATCAATGTTCAAGTCCACTCTCCTCAGAGACTTAGTGGCAGAAGGGAGAGGTCCCACCTGAGGTGGGTGGGGATGTGTTTGTACTTCCCATGTTAGCATATTTCTTTGTAAGCCTATCTCCTTTGTAAAAATTAATTGATTGTTAATGAGATCAAGGAGATTTTAATAGGTTAAATTATATTGGTGTGCTAAACATTGGAAATGATATTGAAAGAGAATATAAATGTAAGGGATTAATCTGATACCATTAAAAGAGTCTTACCACCTCCTAGGGGATATCCCTGGGCAGAGATATAGCCAATGATGATGGGGATCCAATCTGCTTGTATATATGTAGCAGTAGGAAAACAAGTGCAAAATCTCACCTCATTGGTTTATTGAATTATTAACCATTCTTGATTATCTATTTAGTCTATTTAATTTTTTTTTTTGATGGTGACTATTTTAAGACATAATTCAAGGTCTGGAAGTAATTTTACCATCTTTTCTCCAACAGACATGCAAAAATTTCTCTTAAGATTATGATCCTTTCTGAATTTTGTTTTTAGTTTATCTCTTGAGAGGGACCCCTGATTGGCCAATCATTTTTATACTTGTGTAGCCCAAATAGGATTAAAACATTCTTTTAATTAAATTGTCCTTTTCCTTTGAAGAGTACATTATAATTTTATTTATAGAACTATTGAGTGTGCTTTGGTAGTTTGCTTGAAAGATATTTTATGTATTTTTTAGTTATTTTGAAAAAGTTTTATCTTATTAATTCCTTCTAAATTTTGTTATTACTACATAAAAATGGTAATTTTATATATATGCTTTATATTCTATTTTACTGAAGCTATTGCCCCTTTGTTTCTTGGTTTTCTAAGCAAATTAGTAGCTTGTCAGCAAATGATTAAGTTTTGTCTCTTTTTGCCTCTTTATGCCATTAATTTTTGTTTCTTATTATTTTCATCGGCAATTCTAGAATGGTATCCAGTAACAGTGGGGAAAAAGGTGTCATTTTTGCTTTATTCCTATATTGGGAAACTTTTCAGTGTTTTCCTATGGCATTGCAAGATTGTTTTTTTTAATCAGTATTGTTGTACTTTTATCAAAATCTTTTCTTGCATATACTGACATATGTAGTTTGGGCATTTTTGACAAATTATGTTGTCTTCCTGGTGTTGAATTATTTCTGCAACCCTGGTCTACTTCTAGCTTGGTCATAGTACAATTTTTTTGATATATTGCTTTTTTTTTTCATTAATACTGGTTAGTGAATTGTCTGTAGTTACTTGTTTCCTTTATCCTTCCATAGTATAGATATAAAACTATATTTTCAGCCTTATAAAATCAGTAAGGTAGAATTTTTCATTATATATGTCCCACACACACACACATACTTTAAACGTACATAAAATAAAACCCATCATTCTTGGTTTAATTCAATCAACTTATTTACATTCCATTTCATTCTCCCTGATGTAAACAAAGCATTTCTGGTCTAGAGCATATGCTTTAACAACTAAATATTTATCACCTAAATATGGGGAGGGGAGGGGGAAAAGGGTCTGAGTCCTTGCTGGCTAGAGTCCTCCTTAACAGGTTAATGCTACACCTGGAAGACAGTCATCTACCCAAGAGCCTGTGGCTCCAGAAGGGGCCAAGAATAGTCAATATTGTATATGCTCCAGCTCCAGAAGAAATGCCAGCAGGAGAACAAGGTCTGTATAGATTTGTACATCATGACCAAGGCCTTTGATACTGTCAAGTGCTTATGGAAAATTATGTCAAAATTTGGTTGTCCAGAGAAGTTCATTAGTATGTCAGTTTTATGATGGCATGCTTGCCTGGGTTCTGTTCTGGACAATGGTCTTGACCTTTCCCAGTCACCAGTGGAGTGAAACAAGACTGTGCTTGTTCCCATGCTTTTTAGCATGTTTTCAGCCATAATGACAAACGCCTTAAATGAGGAAAAAACACAGCATCCAAGTCTGCTATTGCACTGCTGGTAAACTACCCAATTTGAGGCGGCCACAAGCCAAAACTAAAGTGGAGGGAGTGTTAGTGCAAGCTTTTCTGTTTGCAGATGATGGGGTGCTCAATGCAGTCTCTGAAAGTGAGATATAACAAAGGACCGATTCTCTGCTGCTTGGGCTAATTTTGGCCTAACAGTTAAGACCCAGAAAAACGAGTTAGTCAGCCGGCCCCACACTATCCACATGTAGAACCATCAGTTACAGCAAATAGACAAGCTGGGGGGCTGTGGATAAGTTCACTTACCTTGGCAGTATATCTTCTAGGAATGTCCCAAGTGATAATGAGGTTAACACACATACTGTCAGAGTTAGCTTGGCATTTGGGAAGCTCCGAGCGAAAGAGTAGGAGAGATGTATCGGACTGTCTCCTAAACTGAAGCTCTCCAGAGCCCTCGTGCTGACCTCATTGTACACCTGTGAAACCCGTGCAGTCCACCAGGACCATGCCAGGAAAACTGAATTGCTTCCATTTGAATTGGCTTAGGGTGATTTTGAATCATCTGGTGGGATGATATATCGGACACCGAGGTCCTTTTTCGAACTAAACTGCCAAGCGTTCCAACTCCAGTGCAGGGGTCCTAACTCTGTTGGGCTGGCCATGTTGTTTGAATGCCATATGTACGCTGGCTAAAAAGACTTTTTCATGGAGGGCTCTCTCAGAACAAGTGCTCACAAGCTGGTCAGAAAAAGTGGTACAAGGACACTCTTGGTCTCTCGTAGGAACTTTAGAACTGATTGGACAATATGGGAGACACTGACACAGGATGGCCCAGCATAGTGTGCCCTCATCAGAGAAGGTGCTGGGCTCTGTGACTGAAGCAGGATTGAATTAGCTCAGAAGAAATGCGAGATGCATAATTACAGAATCTGCCCCAAGTGTTCATGGGGACCATCTGTGTCCAGCCTGAAGCAGAGCATTCCAACCTTCTATGGATCTAATCAGCCAGGTGACACACTAGACTCTTAACAGTGATGTCATATTGCTCCTTTTTGAGAGCAAAGCACAAAACTACAAGTATATACAGGAAATACAAAAGATACAAACCTAAATCAAAACTTAATGACATTTTGAACAAGGGGTCAAAAAATAAATCCTAAAAATTCAGCGAAAGAAAATGAGATGACATACCAAAATTTCTGGGATATATTCAGGTGTGTTGGCAAATGTGTAATAACCAGTTGTCTAAAAACTATGACATTTTAGATGTGATGCATATCTACATTCATATGGCACAAAAGTTCTTAAGTATTCTCTTTATGGCTTGTTCAACTTCATTTTTTAAAGCTGAACTGTTTATAATCTCTTTTGCACGGTCAGTTGGGTATCTTATTTGTAGGTAGTCTTATGTCTCTTTAAATTTGGAGTTTTGCTAGCATATAGGGTTAAACAGATTCAGAAAATCAAATTTTCCAGTTTGTTTTACCTTATTCATTTTTCATTTTGACAGTTTTATTTTCCTATCTCTTTTACATCAGGTTAGCTTTTAAAAGTAAATAAATGCTGTTTTTTTCAAAACTTTTAGTTCTGTTCATTATTTCTAGTCCTTTTTATTTGTTCCTCCTCCAAATTCCAATGTCTTTTGAGCTTATCCTAGATTTATTTTCAGTTTTTATTTTCTACTTTATTAATGTATTATTTTAAGAGATACATTTTTGCTTCTGAATGCTTTAGCTCTGACCAGCTATACGGTGGAGGCAGCTTTTTCCTAGGAGAGAACTTATCATTAAATTATCAACATGAGCATTTACAACTTAGCTATTGAGAAAATGCTATAAATCAGGAGCTAATTTATGGGTTTATTTATGTTCAATCAAGCTTTAACAGACAATTAGATAGAGAAAAATGTTGAAATGAAGATTAAACTTTAAATTGTGACATTTTGGGGGGAGAGCTGTTACACCTTTACCAGCATTTACCCCAGAAATTTGGTATGTCATCTCATCATTTTTCCTCATTAAATTTTAATGATTTATTTCTCGACCCATTATTTAAAATGTCACGATGTTATTAAATGTTTGATTTAGATTTACAAACCTTTTGTTTCCTGTATACAGATGGTATATAATTAATTGCTAAAATGTGCTCTATCCTAGAAATGACACAGATGTTTGCATCAGGGACAGATCTATGTAGAACTTGTGAAAGGATTAAGGACAAAATGATGAAATGGATCTTAAATGGTAAGATAATTAAGAGAAGAAATCAATGTGTTGTTTTAGAAATCTATGTTTTGATATATAAACTTCTGATATCTTTATTCAAATTAGAGTAAGAATGTTTCCATGCAGAAATTTAAATCATGAAAACCATATACATATATTTGTGTATAAGAACACACACATACATATATCAGCAATATTACATGATGTTACTGTGATTAACTCAATTGTTATGATAGAAATCATATTAAAGAGGTATCATGTTCTCTGAATCCAAAGATATCCTGATTGTAAAGAAAAACAAAAAAGTTTCTTTAAAATAAGAGATAGAAAAAAGTGGATTTTATGGGGTCATCTTGTTGAGCCCTTTTCTCCCAAAAACCTGGGTGATAAAGGGGACAGTGTGAGTCACTGAAAAACCAACAACTTCAAGCAGAATCAACTACTCTATAATCATTTATTGAGCATTAATTATATTAAAGGCACTGTTTATCACCGGAGAGTTAGACAAAAATGTAACAGGTTCTGCCCTCAAGGAGCTTACATTCCAAGGAGGGAGGAGGGAAGGAGATATCACGTATGTACAAACGTGCACATATCCATGCATGCATGTGTGTATATGTATGTCAACGGCAGAGTAAGAGAAAGGGAAAGCATTGCACAGGTAATTTCACTGGAATAGGCAACTCTCAGATGAGAAAACTCCCTTCACCAATACAGACCTCTTCCTTCTCTGTTTTATGAAACATTTCAGATATGGTAGATTCTGGAAGAAAGGAAGGAATATCAGGCAGAAAGAACGGATATTGCTAGGGAGTAAACAGTCTGCTGGATGGACAAAGACAAGTCTTATCATTTAAAACACTAAAAAAGATAATAAAAAGCCTAGAAATTAAGGTTGAGGATGAAACCTAAAAGGCCCACAGAGTAGAAGGGGGACCTTTAGAGTAGGTATGGAAGACTGACCCAAAGGACTGTTCTTTATCCCTGAGGACAAGACTAGAACTAAAAAAATGCATGGAGGGGAGAGTAAATAAGAGGAACGCCTGATAAGAATCCCTAAAACTATACATCTAGAGCTGAAGAGACCTAAGGGATCATCTTTGAAGTCCAACATCATTTCACAAAGGAGAAAAGCTAACCAACTTGCCTAAAATTCTCTAGGTACTCAGTGATGGAGCCAACTCCAACTTGGGGCCTCTGAGAACACGTCACGTCAAAACACTTCTTGTTGTTCCACATTCCCTTTGCTAGACACTTAAACAACTTCTTCAATCTTTGATGAGGTGGATGTTTTCTTCCCAGAAAGTCTGTTTTTTTTTTATTTTTAATTATTATACAATTAAATTCAACATAATTGCTACATGCATCTAGTATTTCTTTAATGGACTGTGAACATCTGCCAATTTTAAAAATGTTGATGAAAATATTTGTAGGCTAGAGAAAGGTTTTGAGAACTCCTCTCACTCCTGGTGATAGGAAGTTACATGCAAATGATTATTAAAAAAAAAAAAAATCATTTCTTGCTTTTCCAATATCCATGAATTCTCTGGCCATACCTGTGTTCTCAAGTCTGTGACCAGACCAGAAATTGTCATGTTTTCTCAACTCCTTTTGGTTGGGCCTGTCATTTTATCAGTATGGGTAACTCCAGGATGAGGGTAGTTAGATCTATTATTTAGTGGGCACCAAAAAGCCAAGTGAACTGTTCATGGTGAGCAGAACCATCCAGCTAATATATGCCAGGATAAGGCCTTGAACCTAGGTCTTCCTGACTCCCATCAACTTACCCAGTCTGCTTCTTAAAGCATAAATACTATTACTTTGTTGTTGATTTAATCACAATACTTTAAAAAAACATTCATAAATGGCTAAGAGGAAAGTAGAATACATCACTTTCTGTGCTGTATACTCCCTATGATCCCCCTCACGAGGGGGTTTGTGCAGAGGGGAGCTCAGATGACCTGAATTCATGGAGCTGCCCTTCTCACACTGGAAGTGTGGCCCCATACTGCTCAGTGCTCTGGGCGACTGTTTCAGATTATAAACCACAGCCTTGCAGTGTCAGGAGTTCCTCACCCCAACGAAATCCCAGGTCCAGGCCCCAAACCTCTCTACCCCTCACATGGACACAGACCCCACGGCCACTGTTCCAGACTAAGCAGCAGCTAGATATCCTGTCTGTACTCACAATGTGTGGCTGCTTTGCTCAGGGCTTTCACCGCCTTCTTGAGGTTCCTCAAGTCAATGCTACCACTTGTTCTCTTCATGTTCATGATCTGAGCTTGGGGAGAGGGAAGGGGCTGGAGGCTGGGGCAAGGGGTACTGAGGCTCCCACAGGTGCTCTCTGGAGCTGCTAAGCTCAGGACAGAATGTTGTCATGCCAACAATTTAGGAACTAGACAAAGAAGATTCTGAAGGTAAAGAGGATAGATGGAGCCCTTCTAGACGTAGGAGAGCACAGGCCAGGCCTCTGGAAGCTGGGGAAGCTAAATCCAAAAGGGAAAGCAAGGGCATCCAACACAACAGCACTGGGAGATGGAATGGGTTCTGGCAGCCAGGGAGCTAGAAGTCCAGGGCAGATTCACTACCTAATCCTTGTTTGCACCAGTTTCCCTCATGTGTCTGACAGAGACTAAACTGATCTGATAAAATGTCTTAGGATGATTTGAGTTGTTTAATTTAAGAACATTGCCACAAGGCTTATTCAGGGATGTGGTGGGACAATCTCAGTTGGCTCCAAGGGAACCAGACTGAAGGACCCTGGTCTCCACTTGGTCACTGCCTTGGTAATTTCTGGAAAATAGCGACAATGAATACGATTTCTTTTCGCCAGTCAATTCTCCTTTATACACAGGCAGAGCAGATTTAAGCTCATTATTCATAAGAGGTACCTGTGATCTTCACACAGAGCTAAGATACCAAAGTTCAAATGATCTTCTTTAGGTGTTTCTTTCTCTACAATCTCTCCTTCAGTAGTGATGGGGAGGTGTCTGTGGGGAGGGAGCTTCCCTTCCTTCTAACTCACCGTCAGTACCAGAGACATCGCTGGTGGACTCTGTATCAGCACATACTCAACCTTCCTAGCCGTGACCTTGGGGTAGGTTCTAAAACAAGGCTGTATAACCTGGTCATGTTGAAGGAACCATTCTGCCAACCCTAAGATGCTACATCAGTCTGCTTTATCACATGATCATCAAAGAGGCTAGGCTGTCTCCTTACTCAATCTAATTTGGTAAAATTTTTCTACCGAACAACACCTTTAAATGGTTATAAACATCTGCAAATTTCAGTCAGGGAATCATGCATCTTTTGATTTCTACAAAGCAAAGGCTGCTTCAACAGATCCTTCTGGGGAAAATAAAACAGTCCTTTTATTTTTTTTAATTCAAGATTTGATTGGCAGGAATAATTTAAGGTGAATCTGTTACATTATACAGCATTAGGTTTGAACAACGCTAGCATAAATAAGCAGCCTTGTTAGACCAGACATTTTGTCCTCATTTTTCTTGGGATCATTCTCTGATAGACCAATATCCAGAGGGCAACATATTTAGCACTGGACTGGGAGTCCTAAGACAGAACAGGAGTGTTCAGCCTGCAGATCTGGGAAGACACAGCAATAGTTCTTAAGTAATGTAGAAAAGAGGGATTACTTTCTGCTTTTCCCCAGGGAAGGGAAAGAACTAGTGGAAATAACTAGGCTTGAAGGAAAAAAAAAAAAAGCAACTTTCTAACAATTATAGCCATTCAAAGATAGAATAAGCTACTTCGGGAGGGTCATACTTCTTTCCAAGTCTCTCATTTCAGATAAAAGTCAGATGACTTCTGCCATCTATCAAGGGTCTTCTAGAGAAGAGAGATTAGTTGATGTATGGATTGCACTACACAGCTCCGAGGCTCCTTTCAACTTGGATTCTGATGCCATGTGAAGAAAGTTGGTTAAAATTCTGTTGAATTTCTATTTGTGAAACACTAAAAGGACTAAGATCATATGTTTAAGGACTGCAAAGTACTCTGAAATTTTATCTCATTGGCTTCTCAAAACCATCCAGGCAGATAGGTGCTGTTATTATTCCCATTTTGCAAATGGGGAAACTGAGGCAAACAGACACGAAATGACTTGCCTGGGGCCACATAGTTAGCATCTGTAGTAGGCTCTGGCCCACCAGGTGCCTAACCTCCTTTGACCTGGACCTAGGGTCTCTTTTCTTTGGTGACTATAGAAATGTTGCTGAATTGATGGCTATTATGAAAGAATCCTAAAGTTCCAAACACTACATAATTTTTCTTGAAATGAAAAAGTGACTCTTATATGGCATTAAATTGATGAGGGCTACCCTTCCCCCATCTCCCTAGTTTTTCTAGATAAATAAGTTCTGGCTTTCCTCGTCTTGAACTTTAAACTGAAAACATTTTCGTATAAGGAAAACAAAACAAAACAAATGAATCTATCACTTCAGAATAGAATAGCACTTTTCCACTTAATTTTCCTGAGATTCCTTTTATCATATTCTGCCACAAAAATTCTTCTGTCCTTGAATGAATACATCCAGGGCCTACTGCTTTTGTTCCTAGAGGAACAATTATCTGCATACTAGGTAAAATTCTGTTTGGGAGAACCTTATTTATATTTTATAAAACCCAATATACCCAATGATTTCTAGAAACCAGAAATAGTAAATAATAAACTCAGGGTCAAATCAGTTCAAAATCCACATTTCTACTCAAGCACTAATCCCAAAACTATTTGCTAGTTGCTATCAATCAAGGGATTTCCTCATGTTTACAAAACTAGTGGTCAACATTTATAAAAGTTAAAAGAGAGGCAAAATCTATCTTAGTAAGATTTGGAATAAATATAATTCATAAAATACTATCATCCTATCCATTTTTCTTCCTGCATCCTTTATTGGAAGACTGTTAAAGATAGCAATCAGATAAACAATAAAATAGTCTGGCTTTCTTTTTAGATAACACTGCAGAGCAGCACAAAATCAAAGACCAAAAAACAAGGCTGTCTCCAGGTAATACATAAATACCCAAGGCAAATAAAAATCAACATATCTGGCATCAATGATAACCATTCCTTGGACAAGTCTGGAAAATTTGACAAAAATAATCTGAATGTAAGACAGCTAATGAAAGAGGTGTTTATACATGTTAAAATCGGTACTTCTATAGTAACACAAATCATCTCCTATACTTAACTTTTTACATTTTTGTTACAGAAGACCATTTTCAGAAATGGTTAATTTGCATACAAAATGTCATTCTTAAAATAGCCTATTTCTTGGTTGGCACCAGCATCACAGCCATTCAAGAAATGAGTTAAAAGTATTTCGTTCTGGAGATGAAGCATCTTTAACAACCTGTTGTGTAGCATTATTAGAGGAAATCTGTTCTTTCCCTGCTGGCTAGCTGGGGCTGGGGAAGGGCCACTTTGCAACTGATCCCCCAAGTGCTTTCTGATTTTCCGTTTTCTCTGTGACCCCAAAGGGAGCTGAAAGGAACACAGCTATTTTTTAACAAAATAGCCATTTATTCAGCCTCTTATCATGCCAAAATATTCTGTGCATTAAAATACTACAGTTATAACACCCTTTATAACAGGCACAATGGACAGTAAATTATATTTCATGTAACTGATTATAAAAGTGTGAAGTAAAAATGACTTATCGGTTCCTCTGAACATTACTGGTAAACATAATTCAGCAGCAGACATTTGAGGCACCCAATCTTAGTAAAATATGCCACAGGAATAGCAATCATGTCATTCTTACTTTACTTTAATCCCTGTCTTAATTCAATATTAATATATAAAGACGACAAACTTTTTGAACGGTAAATTTACTGAGATTCTGGCAGTAGTTTTATGTAACAAGACATATAGCATACTAGGCCTGCCACTTAACTTGCTCATAGCAAATCAGCTTCAATATGAAGCCGTAAAATATCAAAAACCTGCTTTTTACATGCTAAATATTTTCCGCAAGTGTGCAATTAAACACAGTTAATGAACTTATTATAGCAAGAATAAGGAATTACACACTTGAAACAATGCAGCTGGAACATAATTCATACAAAAAATAATGGTCACTGGTTACAATAAAATTTCCCTGGCTAGTTAAAACTTAAAATAGTATAAAACATGCAAAATATTTCAGAATATTTTAGCTATCTATACCAAAAAAAAAAAAAAAAAAAAAAAAAAAAAAAAAAACACCAAACCCCAAACAAAACAAACCAGTGTCTCTATGAAATGATTCCCTCCAAAGTGTAACCAAAATTAATTCAAATTATGTAACACTCTACTGCTAAAAATATTCAAAAGATTGAAGTGGAGGTAAGTTTCCTAGGTTTTGGAGCTCTCTCATGCTGCAAGTGCTGTCTTTCTTTACCACCTGAAGTAGCTGGCAGACAGCAGAGCTCCAGAATGCCTCATTTACTAAGTTCAGCAAAAGGACAGACTGCTGCCGACCAGCTCTTGGCCTCCCTAGGAAGCACAGTGTCTGTCCTGACCGAAATAGATAGGATGTGCAAGGATCAAAAGGCACACTATTCAGCTAGCTAAAATAATATCGACGCCCTCCCCGCTCCCCTGCCCACCCCAGGTAAACAAAAAAATTAAGGGAAGAAAAATAATACCTACAAAAGTAAAGATTTTGAGGGCATTAATGTCATGCCCTTGTTTCAAAGAGGCCAACTGTAGTCATCTGGGTATCTCTGATTTGTCACTTTAAACACATCCTAAAGATGCATTTAAGTTTTATGTCTACTGATTTAAAATTAGATACTTCCTGTTAAAAATATTCATTATCTAAAAGATTTTACTTTATTTCCAAATATCTCAAATACCAGTTGGACTCTAGTGTTATCACCTCCCAGATCTAAAAATTCTGGGAAGAAAAATAAAACCAAAAAAAGAAGGTGAATGTACCCCATGTAATAAGCAGCAGGCAACAATCATGGCCTCTTCCGGCCCGCGGCTTCAGGTTCTAAAAACACAGGAGCACTCATGCATTTGGGTAGCAGAAGCCGTAACTTTCACAGTTGAAGTTTCCTTTACACATTGCACTTTCTGGCAGGGAGATGTCAGGGGTCCAAGGGTTATGCTGACTCTGGACCTGATCCAGTGGCCTTCTTTTTCTTCTTCTTGCCATGTTTCTTGTGCTTCTTTTTCTTTTTTGTCTTTTCCTTTAAAAGAATTATACAATAAGCATCATTACATATAAGATAAAAAAAACCTATCACACAAAACCAGAAAAAAGACTTTAGTAGTGAAATTATAAGTTATAATAAAGTTATTTCTTCTTCCTTTTTTTTTTTTTTTTTAACAATTTAAAATTTTTTTGATTACATTTTAAGTTCCAAACTGTCACCTCTCTCCTTCCCCACACTGTACTAGAGAAAGTTACTATTTGAGATAGGTGACAGTGAGAGTGTGTGTGGATGTGTGTGTAGGTATGTACATAAAACCACACTATGGATATTTCTATTTATCATTTTTTTCTCTAAAGATGGATAATATTTTCCTTCATAGGTCCTTTGTAGTTAATGTATTTATGGTACTTAGAATAACTTAGTCATTTACAATTATTCTTTGAATATTGCTATTACTGAATATAACATTCTTTTGATTCTGATCATTTTAATAAAGCTTTGTTAAATCAGGTTGGCAACACAACCAAATAGTAACCTAATAATGATATTCAAAAGAAGGAAGAAACCAATTATTATGATTTTTCTTAAAAATTCTGTCGGGAAAATGTCTAAAGCGGAAGGCTAGGAATTCGTTGCTACACCAATAATTTAAGGAAATGAAAAAATTTAGTTAGAAGTTACTCTAATAACTAACTATAGATTAATTTTTTTTCCCATCCAAGTTCATAAACCTCCTGAAATCTACCTATAGATTCTTGAGGGATGGGGGGTGTTTGTGGAGTCCAGGATAAGCAGCTCTGATCTATAGATCCCAACTTGTTAATTTGCCACATATGAACAGCAGAATACTCTTTATACACATGTGGAAAGTAGTTATGTAATTAGTAATTATGCTTTAATATCTGGCCCCAATTTATGATTTCATTTTAGATCATTTCACAGATTCTAAGGCTCAAAAAGGACTTCAGTGACCAGTGAGAGCAGCTTTTATTTGAAAAAGAATTCTCTCCAACATACGCAGTCACCCAGACCCTGTTTAAAAACTGGGAAACCATGAGACATATTGTGTCCTGGAAAGATGTAAGACTGACTCTGCTCTTGTGACCTCTAGCAAGTCACCATCTTTGGGCCTCAGTTTCTTCACAGATAAAATGAGGGTTGGATGGGATGCCCTTTCAAATCCATAATTCTTATATGTTTCTGTAATCTTTGCTTTTCAGTGTAGGAAAAAGCTATTACCTCCCAAGGCTGTTTATTTCACTTTTGAAGAGTATTACAATTATGACATTATCTTAAAAGAGAAAATAATTGTATTGATGTTGAGATTTGAATGATATAACAGCAACAGAGAACTTTTTGATTAAGAAATTTTGCCAGATCAGAAACATTAAATTTATTACTGTTAAATAACAAGATGCTATGGCAGATACATTATACAACCTTGGCTACTGTCAAAGATTTAGACATGGAATATTGCTTTATTTAAAATATTTGAATTGGAATAATTTGGAGGATTGACTTATAAAATAAAAGGACCTATTATGCCAAACTCACTAGTAGAAACAAGCTCTTCTTAACACTACAGAAATGCTTGGTCTGATTTTTTGAAATACTTATAAATCAACAAAAATTTATTAAACACCTTCTATATGCCAGACACTGAGCTAAGTATTGAGGATTCAAAGAAAATTTAAAAATGTTCTTAATTGTAAGAAGCACACAAGTTTAACATGGGAGACTACTAACAAGCAACTACATATGAACAAGATCATTGAAAACAACCTCAGATGGAAGGAACCAAGAGTAGGAAAGGCTTGTTGCCCCAAGCCTCTGCCTCCTTGGTAAAATGTAGAGGTTGAATGAGATCTTCTAACTGTTCTATTTTGATCCCGAGATAATTTTGTTGAGGAATTTCACTCAAATGCAGAATGAAGTGCAACAATGATTTTTCAGGAAAGCTTTCTTCAAAATTCATTATTACATCAAAATCCAAAAAGACCTTTCATCTTTGCATAAAAACCATTTTCACTGTAAACTACTTATTTTCTAATGGTATTTAAAAATTATTGTCATGCATATAACATAACATACCCCATCCAAATCCCTTATTAGGATCAATTTGCTCTTCTAGCTAACTCTCATCAAGTTTGTGCTTGAGGCATAGAGGAAGACCATTATTTCACTACTTCAAGAATTTATGCTCAGGTATCTTGGGAACTAACTTACTACAAAGACTATGCAACTTTTCATTATTCTAAGAAGATGCAAAACTATTAAATGATGAAGTTTTAAAAATTAACTACTAACTTTGGAGTTTCAAAAAAAAAAATTTGTTTTTTAATTGAACATAAATGAATGTAAATGATATGGTTATAGTCTTTTGTTTTTTACCCCCTCAGTGCTTTCCCCCACCCAAGTTAAATGAACATTTCTCTTAATATTAATACAAACTAAAATAAACATTATCTTGAACACATAGGTATCATGTAATATTAAACTGTAATTCCAAAAAAAAATCAGCACATACAAATTTACTACAGCGGGACATCTTTTTCAGTTGATTGCCGAGTATTTACTTAAGGTAAGTCATTTAGTCTTACTAAGTTTCTGTTGCCTTATCTATAAAATGGGGACAATAATGTCAGCATTACTTCCTTCTCATGACTATTATAAAGTCAAAGGAAATAATGTATTTTAAGTTGCTTTGAAAACCTTAAAGTACTATATAAATGTGAATGATCCCTGTTAATAATGCTGGTATTACCAGAATACAAGACAACAGTAATACAGGTGTTACACAGCAGGTTTTTATGGCGGATAAATTATGGTTCTAAACTCTCATTATGACCTAGGTTATTTATTCCATTAAGCTTATTTTTCCTTACTCCTGAGCCATAAAACTATTCTGTTATCCTGTAAGAATATAAGTGATACTTGCTGTGGTCTTTTCTCGCTCCTCATTGTTTTTCTTTTTCTTTGCTTGTGCCTAAAAAAAAAAAAAAAGACAAATTTTAATGAACTATCCTATGAAACTTGCAAAAGTATTTATTTAATAACCTAATATAACCAGAATCTCATAAAAACTACTACAAAAAGGTTTAATGTAATGTTTTTATATAAAATTATATTTTAAATAAAGTTATATTGCTATATGAAGAAACAATAAAAAAATCTTTAAGTTCCCAAAACAGACATGAATTATATATTAATGTTTTTATCTCCTTTGGAATCTGACATAGTACTATATATACAGCAAAAATATATATAAATCTATATGAAAGTAATTTACTCACTTAAAGACGATTAATACAATAGTAAAATTACTTCAATGCCTTAGTGTTATGTATTGGTAAATCCAGGTCTCTGAACATTATAAAGGAAGTTCTCACAGGTCCTACCCCAGTAAGCTAGAAGGATCAGATCAAATTACTATTTGATACCTAAAGTCCAGCCTAGCAAAATTTAACCACTAGGTGATGAATATTTTAAATCAAAGCAACCCAAACACCACAGGCTCAAGGGATTGTACTTTGAAACTGTGTAAAGATTGACCTAGCAGACTACCTCTGAAATATCATTTCCCGTGTTATTACAAACAATGATCAAGATAAAAAAATTCAAAACAAGGAGTGAAATCTCAAATAAAAACACTTAGTTTTCCAAATTGATACCCTTTCCCTACTAATGAGAGTCCTTCAGTGAGAGAAGCCACCTAATTAAATTTGTTTACAAGAGAAAGAAAGATCCCATTAAATATTTTGTTAAAATCTTAGCAAACCAGCTCCTCAAAAAGGAAGTGAGGCTAGTCTGGCACACGATTATGTGACATAAGATTTTGGCAGTTGAATTTACTTCTGATTACAGGTTGCACTGACTTTCTAAACGTCCAGACGTTTCATGGCTATCTGTCCTGCCTGATCCAGCTCTGACTGGAACTTCTCGTTTCCCCAGGGGCTTCTCCCTCCATGTTCCTGCACCATTCTTAGACGCCAAATAACGGCGGTCTCCTTTTCCAATCACTTTTGCAACTTGCGTCTATTATGGCAGGTTCTATCTCAGCACATCATACTGTAGCTTCCTATTCCTTTCAAAGTGGGTGAGATGCCCTAGGTTCAAACACAAATGCTAACACTTACAGCCATGTGACTATAGTCAAGTCTAAACAAAAGCTGCTATAACTGACTTCACAAAGCCTGGTCTGTAGCTGCTAAAACTCTTCCCTTTCCTCTTGATATGTAGAAAGACATTTCCTAGATGTTCAAAGATCCCAAACTGTAGCTACAGGAGAGATAACAGCTAGCCCAATGCTTTGCCAGCAAGTGCTGCAGTCTAACACCCAGCAAGGAAGGAAAATGACTACATTTCAAACATGAGATTCTTCTGCACAAAAGGCAGAAAATAGAAGGCTATTTTTAGAGCTGCTACTTACATCACATTCTCTGTCCTCCCTCCCCTCATTCCCAAAATGACTTGATACAAAATTGAAGATTTGTGGCATCCTGTGCTCTTGGTTGGCAGTAAAAACCAAAAACAAACTTTTAAGAAAATGTATTTGGGTACATGTTTGTGCAAGGACACTTGTCTTTTTTTTTTCCTGGTGTGAAACCTGACTGACCACAAAGTCACTGATTTAGAAATAACTGCCACCAAAAATAGGGATTAAAAAAAAAAAAAAAAAAAAAAAAAAAAAAAAAAAAAAAAAAAAACTTGATCATTTTCATTTTAAAGAAAAATACTATTACCATAGAGAAATAGGACTAAATAGGTCACTTAACCTAAATCATATCTACCTCTCATATTTAAAATGGAATATTTTTACTAATTACTTTATGGAAATTTTTGTGAGAAAAATGCTTTGTGAACCTTAAAACACTGTAAGTACATAAATTATTGTCATCTCAAGTGCTAGATAAAAATCATGAATCTGATGTAGGCTATTCTCCCGTTCAAGTCTAGGCTTTACTCCACATGCTCTAAGCCAATGACTCTATTGATTGCTCACCAAACCAAAGCAATTTTGCCAATATATGTTCCTTACTTAATTTTTTCTGTATGTGCTGTTAGACTGATAGCTTTTAAATGATTGTGGTTTTCACTGAGGCCCTGTAATGTTCATAAACTTGATGAACTCAAGACAATGTCACCCACAGATGGCAGCATATGGAAAAACTCACCATTCTACTTGTGACTACCTTAATTCAATGTTATAATTATTAGGGACATACCCAAAGGTCAAGTAAGGGTTGCATATAGATTTAAACACTTACAATATCACTTCTGTGGTAGCAAAAAACTGAAAATAAGATAGGTAAGCACTGTCTGGGGAATGCCATAAGAATCAAGTTATATATGGAATTCAGGGAAATAGGAAGATTAAAATGTAGTAATCCTGACTGACTAAAGCAGAGCTAAGAGTACAGATGACCATGATACTAAAAAAGGAACCAACACTAAAATACATCAGAATTCAAATAAATGTAATTATCTTGACACCCGAGAATGGATCATTAATCACAGTATAACATAATTAATCTGGTACTAGGCTTGGACATAGGGCCAATCAATCCACCTTTGGCATATATTAGCCAAAACATATATATATTTACAGACAAGACAGTTCTCTGATTCATAATTTCCTCATCTGTATAATGGATTTCACACATCACAGGGTTGTTGTGAGGCTCAAGTGAAATAATGTCAAGTACTGTGAAGGTGGTAAAATGATAAATAAATGTCAACTGTTACTATTATTACATGTCAATTATTATTATAATTATTTCCTTATCCAGGTAAAAGGAGTAGATTATTGGTGTGCAATAGTGCCCTTAAATATCAGACTTTATTAATTGGGGGGGGGGGGGAGGAAGTAAGAGCTCTGAGGACTTTGGGAAATTACAGTAATGTAAAAAACCAAAAGGCCTTGATAAATTTTTTTTATTCAAAGAATGTATTCACAATACATAGGCAAATAATTTATAAACCTTTTTGCTTTTTTTGTTTTTTAAATTTTGAACCTATTTCCCAAACTTTTTTTGGTCATACTTTCCTTATGTATAACTTAGTACTGAAGTCACCTGCTTTATGGTGATCTCCTTCAAATTCTTATATAATTTCTGTTTCTTTATACTCTGCTATAGATATTGGAACATAAATTAGACCTATCTTCATGATGGCCACCTTGCTTACATTTATCTGGGTATGACAAAGCAGAAGTAGTAAATGTCCTATGGAATAGAATAAAGCTTCTTGCTGCCTTAGAATGAGGATGAAGTCCTTTTAAAATGAAAAGATCACTGTCAGCACCTTAATTTAATTTTTTCCAAGTAACATCCTTACAATTAAATGTAAGGTTTTCTTTAAAAAATGTTAAACTAATGAAGGAACATATCAGTACTGACAACTCACATGATTGCTGAGCAAAGATAAAGATTACACAAGCAGGGTTATAATTGAAGTACTATTTATAAATATAACTTAGAATTATTCAAGAAAAGTTATTACATTGTTTATGCCCATTAACTAAGAGATACCACTTTAAGATTACATTCTCAGAAAAATGGGAACTAATATACTGTTGGTCGAGTTGTGAACTGATCCAACCATCCTGCAGAGCAAATTAGAACTATGCCCAAAGGGCTATAACACTGAACATCACCTTTGATTCAGCAATGTCTCTACTGGGCCTGTAACCCAAAGAGACCATAAAAGAGGGAAAAGGACTCCACATAAAAAAATGTTTGTGGCAACCCCGTTTGTAGTGGCAAAGAACTGAAAACTGAGTGGATGCCCCATCAACTGGAGAATGGCTGAATAAGTTGTGGTATATGAATGTAATGGAATATTATTGTTCTATAAGAAACTATCAGCAGGATAATTTCAGAGAGACTTGGAGAGATGTACATGAACTCATGCTAAAGTGGGGTAGAACCAAGAGAACATTGTACACAGCAACAACAAGATTATGTGATGATCAGGGCAGCTAGATGGCAAATTTGGATAGAGTACCAGCCGTGAAGTCAGGAGGACTTTTTGTTAAAACTAATTATTTCAAGTCCTGAAAGTGCCAAGAAATACATTTGAAATACAACAGTGAAAGGCCTGAATCTCATGATTAGAAAAGACTAGATTAGTAGGAATTATTACTAAATAAAAAGCTGGATGAATAATCGTTAGGTCAGATATATTAGCAGTCATAATAAACATGAACAGAAAAAAAAAAAACACCTAGACAATATTACTGTATTTCGCCATGGTAACTATTCTAGCACTTCTATTTTCAAATCTCACTATTTCTATGCCCTTCAAATAGCTCAGAAACTTGAACACCTCTTCTCCTTATTTTCTTATTTCACCAAAATTAATATTAAAGTACAGATTGATATTCTATCATTTTTGGGGGGTTGTTTTTGTTTTGAGACAATTATGGTTAAGTGACTTGCTCAGGATTATACAGCTAGGAAGTGTTAAATGTCTGAGGTAGGCTTTAAACTCAGATCCTCCTAAATTCAGGGATAGTGCTACAATATTCTGTCAAATAGAAAATGTACACAAAAATGACTTTAATTTGTATAACATTTCTGTGAATATAACATCTAAAACTACATATAGTAGTTAATGAAAAACAAATTGTGGTAGAGTTTTGTTTTTTTTTTTTTTAAAGCGAACACAAAACATTTATTTTATATTGCAGAAATATAGAAATTTAGTATTAAAATGGTAAACTCTTTAGGACAAAGCAAAATGCAACTGTAAAAAGTATTTAATTTTAACATGAACTCATTTTATAGAAAAGACATTTTATCCTTTGAAGAAAATATATTTTAAGTGAACTTAATTTCAAATATATTTAGAAGCTTCTGAGACAAGTTACATCAAGTCAATCTAAACAACAATCATTTGAATTTATTGTTTAGAATCTATCAAAAGTAAAATATTAATCTACTTTAGTATATTCAAATACATATGTAAGATTTATACTCTATTTCATTTTTCATATTATATCAGAAATGAAGTTCAAGTTTTATTCTTCTTTGCTAATTTTATATATAAAAAATTGAAACATTCAAAAAACTGAAGGAAACATTCAATTTACATACTAACCTCTTCTATACAATCTGGTTCTGATAAAGATTCAGATGATACAGGTTTATCTTCAGAATTTATCTTCTTTCTTTTCTTGCTCAGACTTTTGATATCCTATGAATTATTCAACATATTATTTCTATTTTGATTGAAGATATATTAATGATTATTTTAATGATTCAATTTAACCATAATAACCATCTTTAAAATGTTATTTTCATTTCTACAAATGACGGAAACTTAGGGAGTTCATGTTTTGTATGACCCTAAAGTGTCACAGGAGTTATTAATTCAGTAACAAAACATTTTATTAAAACAAATCCACACTGCTCAGTTGCAGGTCTCTATTTCTTCACGACTTAAAAAAAAAAAAAAAAATAACTTGCTGGTACCAATTAAACTTTTTTTTTTTTTTTTGCAAATATAGTTTTACTAACTTCTAATGATTACTGAAACAATTCAACAAATTATGCCATGTGAATGTGGCCTAGTATATTCCCATATCATATAAGAATGACAAAACATGAAAAATTCTGAGATATCAGGGAAAACCTGTATGAAGTGATGAAAAATGGGTAAAATCAAGTAAAAACAAGAAGGAAAAAAAAAAAACACAGGCTCCATCAATATTAAAAAGAAAAAAGTCCACTTTTTTGTGGAAATACAAGGCAAAACTAGGGAATCATTTACAATATAAAATTAATGTTCAAAAAAACTCTCAAATTGATTTAGTATATTTAAGTGTGTATTAACAGATTAATGACTTGAAGAAAGGTAAAGATATTTACAGAAAATCTTAACAGAGCACGCCATTTCTCAGCTATATCTAGAGAACTGGGTTCAAATAATATAAAAATACAAATCATGCCCCAATTGATGAATGGTCAAAGGATACGAACAGGCAGTTTTCAGACAAAGAGATCAAAACTATTTAGTCATATGAAAAAGTGCTTTAAATCACCACTGATTAGAGAAAAACAAAACTTTGAGATAACCATCTTCTATCCATCAAATTAGGTAATATAACAAAAAACGAAAATGATAAATGCTGCAAGGGCTATGGGAAAATTGAGACATTAATGCACTGTTGGTGGAGTTGTGAACTGATCCAACCACTCTGGAGAATAATTTGGAATTATGCTCAAAGGGATATAAAACTGGGCATACTCTTTGACCCAGCAATACCATTACTAGGTCTGTATTAAAATAAAAAAGGGAAAAGGAGCTATTTGTACAAAAATATTTATATCGGTTCTTTTTGTGATGACTAAGAACTGGAAATTGAGAGGATGCCCATTGACTAGGGAATGGCTGAACAAGTTTGATATATAAATATAAAGGAGGATTATTGTGACAAGCAGTAACAAGCAGTATTTTAGAAAAATCTGGACTTATGTGAACTGGTAACAAAGTGAAGTGAACAGAACCAACAGAACATTGTACACATTAATAGCAATATTCTATGATGTACAACTGTGAATGACTTAGCTATTCTCAGCAATATGAGAGGACTCATGATGAAAATTGCCATTTATATTTAGACAAAGAACTGATATTGTCTGAATATAGAATGAAGTGTACTTTTTTTTTTTTTTTACTTTTAATTTTCTTGTACAAAATGACTAACATGAAAATGTTTTACAGATATAACCTATATCAGGCTATTAGGGAAGAGAGGGAGGGATGAAATTCGGAACTAGAAACTTTAAAACAACAAATGCGAAAATTTTTTTGTACATGTAATTAAGGAAAAAAATAAAATCGTATTTTAAAAAAATAAAAAAAGGGAAAATGGGAAAAATTAGGGCTATCCAAAAGTAGGGTAGGTTGAGTTAATGGATTCTTAAATGCCCAGTTAATGGATTTCTAAAGGCCCTCCAAGAGAAGACTACCTGATTATTTTGTTGGGGATACTATGGAAGAGATTCCTGTACAGCTAAATAATTAGAATAGACAGCCCTGATATGTCTTCAAATTCTAAAATGCTGTACAAGTTAGGACCAATTCCAAAATTAAGAAATTAAAATAAAAAATATGTGATATTATTATGTGAACTGGGGAAATGTAATTTAAATAAATCAATTTATAAATAAGTTAAGGACTACTGTTTAAATGACTTGATTTTATACTAAAGATATTTATCTGAAGAAAATACACTTCTAAGTATATTTAATACCAATTATAATTAAAAGCTTCTGAGAAGCTACAATGCTTGTTTAGATTATTTAGTCTGTTTAAAGTAGATTTCATCAAAATAGAATTAAAAGGTCCAAAAAGGGGAATGTATTTACTATACATTTTCTAACTAAAATTGGTAAATGTGATAGATTTTTAAGGCATTCAAAAACATTTAACTTACAAATATTAACTTTTAAAAAATATTTAAAATCTTTTGAATTTTACCTTTTCTCTCTCATGTTCTTCTTTAGACTTCTTTTTTTTCTTTATGCTGTCCTAAAAAAAAAGTGAAAATATCAATTTTTAATATAGTAAAGAATATATTTATATAACTGATGTGATTGATAAAATGCAAATACTAGATTCATTATAATGAAAACAGAAAAATTATGGAAGTAAATCTTTATATTGAAGAAATTTATTCCTAACCAAATTAGCTCTAATACTATTATCTGTTCTTCAAATGCCATTTTCCCCCTAGTAAATTACATTTAAAATGGATAACTTGCTTTAGTAAGTGTCACAAATTATCTTTATTTTTCAAATGGTAATACAAGGGGGAAAGAAAGGGTTGTTAAATCCAAAGCCCATAATGCCCAGGGTACTTATGCTGAGTTATTATCAAGAAAGCCGAGACCCAAATTCTATTCCTTTACTTCAGACATTACAACTGCTCGACCTTGGGCAATTCTATCAAATGGGAAAAACCTAGGAATTATCTGTCAGGCAGTTATTTTCGACCTATATCTTATAGAATCTTTCCTGCTAAAAATAAATCTTCTGACTTGTTACATATGTGAATAGTAACATAACAGCTAAAACATGGTATTATCTTTTGTTTTTTCCTCTGCCTCTAATAAAATGAAAGTTAACTGAATTTGTCAATCTCTGTGCAATCTCACATCCATCCCTTCTTTCCTATTCCTTATCAAAGTCAAGTTTTCCTGGATTATTGCAAAATCTTCCTAAATAACATTCCAACACCTAGGCTGTCCTCCTCCAATCCATTCCTAACACCAAATGCCACTTCAATTTTTAAAATGTACATATCTAATTTTGTCAGTCTTCTGCTCAAATCATGATGTAGACCTTGAAGATCAGTTGGTTGGTAGGAATGGTGAAAATGGTGGTGTGTGTGTGCATATGTGTGTAATATGATGATGACAACATAATAGCTCTCTTCAATACTTTAAGAGCTTTTATGTGAAAGAGTGATTAGATTGGGTCTGTGTGGTCAAAATGGGCAAAACTGGAGTAATAAATAAGTGGAATTCACCAAGAAAGCAGCCTATAACTGATGTCTGAAAAAACTTTTTCAAACCCAGTCATCCAAAGGTAGGGTGGGCTGCCTTCAGAGACGATGAATTCCCCTTCCTTGTTGGTTATCAAGTGGAAGCTGAATGACCATTCATTGAATTTAAGAGTAGAAATTCCTTTTGTGGGAAAATTGGATCTAATGGCTGCTGAGGTATCTCTCTCTCTCTCTCTCTCAAATTCTGTGGATCTTCCTTTCCATAGGCCTAACAATGTTTTGAAAAGCTTTTCAGTTTGTCTCTATTTTGTATTATAGCTATTTGTTTCTCACTACTAGATTTTTAAGCTCCACGAGGACAAGGACTACCTTATTTCTACCTCTCCCAAATCCTAACACAGGGTCATGCATACCATTCGCCTGTTGCATGAGGCTTTTTTTTTTTTTTTTTTTTTTTTTTAAACTAAAGTAGAGGTCACAACTGCTCATCTTTCACCTTTGCTAGTAGGGAGTCTGGCACTTGGGATTCTTCCTGAGACTGAATGCTCCAATATTCTTGTTTATCTCCCTCTCTCTCTGTAGTTTTGCTTTCAGTCTGGCATTTTGAATCTTGGTACTTATTATAATATAGTACCATCTGTTTTCATTGCACTGAACTCCTGTGGTCAAGCTGCAGGCCCCTTCCTATTTCCCAGCCACCTTTTCTGAAACATGTGTGCGCATCTGTGCCACATTCAGCAGAACAAGATCTGCCAGGAGTGTTCTCAATGACTTTCACATCGCTCCTGAAGTTCTGGTGTGTCATCTCTTCACTCCCGGACAATAACTTTCAGTGGACAATGGAAGTGTTTTAGAAGACTGGACAGGGGAGAAATGATGTTTCCTCAACTTGAAGCTACTTTTGTATGAAAAGGAACATGATCAAAGGACTCTTGGCTCTTATAGGATACCTGTTACAAAATTTAATAACTAGTAGGGGAAGATTCAAGTATTTACAAATCAAGTGTTAGGAGTTAAAGCTAATTCAAAGATTCAAGAATCAGAAACTGAGATAAAAATGTAACATGTTATAAAGTAAATTATTACTGCAGCACAGAGGCAATGCTCCCATCTCTAGCTCTTCCCTAAGAGGAATGCATTTCTTCTTTTGAAGCAAAGGCTCTGAGTCTTGGAGGCCATCTTGTTCCAAAATGTTCCTGACAGATTTTTTGGAATACACTTCCAGACACTAGAAACAGGATAAACAGTGCTTGCATAGGACAGAATATAAAAAAATCTTTGTGGAAGTCAAGCTAAATAAATAAGCAATTATTGGAATTTCTACAAGGAAAGCAATTAAAAATAGAAGTTCTAGCCTCAAATTACAAATGTCAAAAGAACTGCCATCCCAATTCTGTGTTACCTTACTATCTGATTCAGATTCTGATATGGAGCATTCTGAAGATCTATGTGAACGGTATTTCTTTTTTCTTCTTTTTTTCCCTTGTTTCTTATCCTATACAAAATATTTAAGAAAAAAAAAAAAAAATGGGTTTCTATATCATTAAACTCTCCTAATATAATTTTTGCATTTTATTTATTTCTTACCTTAATCAATTAATGAAAAGGATTAAAAAGGGATTATTAGTTGTCTTAGATAATTGCCAATTATTGATATACAAAGACTTTATTGAATCTGCTAATTTTTACAATCCAATTCAACAAACAAATATTAAATGCCTACCATAATCAAGAGAGGGAGGCAGGAATGGCAGATATTGGACTAGTCCTGGAATCATGACGACCTAGATTCAAATACTATTTCTAACACATATTAAATATGTGACCACGGGCAATCCATTTGATCATCTTTTAGGAAACTCTCTAAAAGAACAGTTATTAATTTGCACCGATAGAAGTTGCATACTGAGAGTTCTACACAAATGGGCTCACTGATCTAAAACCTCCTAACTCTTGCCTGAATGCATGGTGCCATGCTAGGTTCTAGGAATGCAAAGACAAAAAACATTAACAGCCCCTACTTTCTAAGGGCTTATATTCTACTTGCTAAGGCAGAAGGGGAGGGAAATTGAATCTAAAAGGGAGTGGTGATATGTGGAGATACACAATACATACACAAATAAGTGTACTACAAAGTAGGGGATATAGGGAGAAAACCGTGCCCCAGCAAAATATGGGGAGAAAGCACTACCTTGGAGGATTCGGGAAGGCCTCTAATTTAAGGCAAAGAAAAGGCGTGCACCTCAGGCACTGTGTGTGAATGTTCTGAATTTGTGTAATAGGGAGTTCAGGATGTAGCCTTATGAACAAGAATAGTGACTGAGTATTTCTGAGTAGAGAAGGAACAGGTTATCCCTGTACTTAGCAAGATTATTTTGGTAGCCGAGCCAAAGAAATAGAAAGGAGAGTGTGGAGGCTGGAAAATCAATCTATGATTATTATAGCAGTCAATGCCAGAGGTGAGGAGCATCTGAACTCAAGTAATGGCCACAAGAGTGGAGAGTTGGGATGGATCCAAGAGATGTTGAAAAGAGCAGATAAAAGTCTTGGGCAATTACTGGTTCCTGGAGTATAGGGGAAGGGTTCATCATAACAATAGCTTGCTGTTTGATCTTGAATCAAGTCACAACCACAAGCCTCCATTTCCTTAAAAGGTGGTAGCTGAACTGCTCAGCTCTTAACATTTTAGGATTCTATGAAGTGCTTACTGATATTCCCGTTTTTAATTGACTTGTGAATGAATATAATAATTTCACAAAAGGAGCAAAAAAATATGAAAATAATGTTCAAGTTTAAACATATAGTTTCCTAACTAATTTATATCAAGGCTTCTCTATCACATAAACATGACTAATCAAAAATCTTATTGCATATTATAAAAAGGGTTGTCAACTAAAACCTTTGAATAAAACTTTTCTAACAGTCTACAAAATAATGAATTTTCTCAATGGGTCTTGATACAGTGTAGTCAACACATTTAAAAAGTTTTAGAACACCATATTTCATGCAGAATTATATTAAAAACAATTCACTCTTACCTCATCTTCTGAATCTGAAGAACTGCTGGAAGAATCAGAGCTTGATGAAGAAGAGGATGAAGACTTGACCAAACACAAAACAATTAAAGCTTGTGAGATGCAGAATTTGTTCATTTCATTGTGCCTCATCAAATTATTTAAAAAAAAAAATGGATAAATTTATCATGTAAGGTAATAAAAGCTCATGTTCTTAAGAATCATTGAGGTTGTTTTTTAAAGTCAAGATTTCCCCTTTCCCCAGCCGTTTAAATGTTACATCTTTAAAGAAAACTCGATTTTAAAATACTCATATTTAAGACAAATACTAATCATGCTGCTTTAAATTAATGAAGGATCCCCATATTTACAGGAGGACAGCATCTTTTTAATCACAAATACTAGCTTCTCCCCAGTTATCTAATCTGAGGCATATTATTAATAAAACAAATCATCCTTACTTTTCAGGGCCTTAATCCATTTATATTTGGCAAAAAGGGAAGGAAAAAAAAAAAAAAAAAGGAAAACGTTGCTCACCCTACCAGATTTCTTCTTTTCCTTTTTCTTTCTCTAAAAAAAAAAAAAATAAATAAAATAAATGTGTCAGGTTGTGATTAAATTCTTCAAATCAGAAGTCCAAGTAATAAAATGATCTCAGTTTCTAAATGCATCATTAGTAGGAAAATATGATGAAATTTAAATATTGGACATACTTTATTTGTTAATCAAGAAGCATTAATTAAGATGCCTAATGTGCCAATTACTGTGATACAAGCACAAAATTAAAATAATCACTGCCCTTGAGGAATTGAGAACCAATAAAACATCAAAAGGAGTTTCACCTCTCTTTTCTTTGACGAACTCTCACTTCCACTCAACAATTTCTCTCTGTGCTTCTCTAATTCCTTTTTCCAGTTCTGGGGGGGGGGAGAAAAAGAGTATTACAAACTATATTACAAACAAGTCCTCTCTTATAAAAATGACTGAGTGAACATGACGGGTAATTCAACAACATTTACTAAAAGAATATTTTTTGTGGGGTTGCTCTCAAAAGCTAATCATACTTTTTTATACCACTGTTTATGAGGAGATGCCTTTTACATTCCAAACAAATGACTTAAAAACTTTTATAAAGCAACCCATTCATTGGTGACTGACTCAATTTGTAATCATCCCATTACCAAACAAAATGGTGGGGCTACACTTCTGTATGCAATTAAATGGTTTCTTTATAATGTTAGGCATCTTGTCTAAAAATAAACTAATTTTCAGTTAGAAATTCAAATACTGATTCTTAATTCAGTTTCTGTGATTATCCAGCCACTTTTCTTCTTCTCTATATGATATTTTCCTGTGATGGATGAACTGACTTCTTCCACCCATTCTCTTGAAGAAAGTTATCACATCATGAAGACAAGCATGTGTCATCGATGCCTTTTGTTCTTAATTCAGCTATACTGAATATAGTATTCTGGTACTTTATTCTACATCAGTTCATCATTTCTCCCATAATTCTTAATATTTGTCACTTTTAGTGCACAATAGCCAACTCCACTCATGCTTTATTAAGTCAATTCCCAATCATTGACCATCTACTTATTTTTAGTTTTTTACTACCACAAAAAATGCTATCAACATTCTTGCTGGAATACACAGGAGAGTTGCTGAAATATATGGGAGCCACCTGACAGTGGCTCCTTGGAGATCCAACCCAGAATGGATCTCCTCTTGTGAGAGGATGATAGATACAAGGAGACCGAGTGGCAGTTGCTGTTCTCTGACCTCTCTGACTGAGAGGCCGTTGCGTTGTTTGACCGCCTTCCTCTTCCCTCTGCCTCCACTTTTATCTCATTCCCAGTCCACAACACACAACACCTGTGTCAGCAAAGGCTGCTTTGCAACTCCTGTGGTTGCTCTTTCAAATCTTTAAACAAATTTTCAAATCTTTAAACAAAACAAAAAAAGATCTTAAAGAAAATACTATATATATATATATATATATATATATATATATATATAGTCAAAAGAAAAATGTATTTTGCCCTTCATAAAAAATATATATATATATTTTAATTATTTTGGGACTTTTTTTTTTTTAACAAGTGTGTGGTTACTAATGATGCACAGCTGTGGAGGCTCTCGGAGAATTGACCTGTCCCTTAACACATTCTAGTATATATGGATCATTTATTTGTGTTCTTAACTTCTTTTAGGTATATATTTAACAGGGGAAATTAGTGAGTTACAGTCAGACATAAGATGAAACAGTTTAAACAATTTTTTCATATAATTCATATTTTTTTTTTTTCAGAATGGATGAATTTATAGTTCAGCCAATCTAATTTCCTTGAAGTTCTTGAAACTTTGTTTTATTTTGCATTTGTTTTAATGATTTAGAACAATTTTAAATATGGTTATTGACAACTTGCAATTTTTGTTTTTTGAAAACTATTTTCATCATTTCAATATTGTTCTTTTTTTTTTTTTAAATTATAACTTTTTATTGACAGAACCCATGCCTGAGTAATTTTTTTTTACAACATTATCCCTTGCACTCATTTCTGTTCCGACTTTTCTCCTCCCTCCCTCCCAGATGGCAAGCAGTCTTAATACATGTTAAATATGTTATAGCATATCTGAGATACAATATGTGTGCAGAACTGAGCAGTTCTCTTGTTGCACAGGAAGAATTGGATTTAGAAGGTAAAAATAACCCAGGAAGAAAAACAAAAATGAAAACAGTTTACATTCATTTCCCAGTTGAAACACTGTTCTAAAATGGTACATGTATTCTAAATTTCTCTCTCCATTTTTTGATTATTCCTTTCTCTATCAAAAGTTGTGAAAAGAAACCTTTATTTTAGAGAATATGACCTTTTATACTTTGGTCACACATGCATTTGGATATGCTTAAAAACCCAAGGTTTGTCAAAGTGCTTTTCAGATTTCTGTCAAATGGGAAGGCTTTCTTCCAAAAATTTCATGTTCTAAGCTTTAGTGGGCTACTGTATCCAATTACTTCTTGTCTGTTTACTTCACTTATCCCACCGATTTACTTTCCTGTACTGTAACCAGTTCCAAATAATTTTCATAGTTAGTGTTTTAAAATATAATTTGATATCTGCTAATGCTACCTTGGCTCATCCCTACTTTTCCTTCCCATTATTTCCCACTGAGATTCTAGATTGAGGTTCTTAAGCTGGAGTGTACAAACTTATTTCTTTAAACAAGTTTTTAGGACTATTTCAATATTTCGTCAATTATTTTTGCTTTATTTCTGTAAGGTGTTTTATAGCTAGGTTTATATATGTCCTGAGTGAATACAGATAATTAAAAATATATATATTTTTTTATGAAGGGCAAAATACATTTTTCTTTTGAATATATATATATATATATATATATATATATATATATATATATATATATATATATATATAATTTTCTCTAAGATCTTTTTTTGTTTTCTTTAAAGATTTGAAATACTGTTTATCAGCCCATAGCAGAATTTTAGTAGTCTTAAAATGGATACAATACTGAATTCAAAGCTGAACTCAGACACTTATTAGCTGTGTGATTCTGGGTAAGTCACTTCATTCTGATTTACCTCAGTTTCTTTATGTATAAAATTAAATAAAATGTGTTTCATTTTAAATTTAAAGGCTTTTTAAAGGCAAAAAAGTTCTCTATGTAAAAAAGCACATAGCTCACCAACCTCATTCATTTTTTCTTCAAATTCAGCTAATGCCTTGGAGCCTTTCTTTTTCTTTTCTAGCTGTTCTTTCACTTCTTCCCTTAAAAAACAGAACATAAGTTTATACTCAGAGATGTTAACAGCCACAAATTTCAAGAGATCAAGAGAGATATTTTTCAAAAAATAAGTCCCAAAAGAAATTGATTATGTAATCATTTTCCTAATTTGAATATATTTTCATAAATGAGAAGGATGGAGAGTCCATAAAAAACACAGGAAAGTTTCGGCAATGAATTCTGCTCAATAACTTTCTCATAAACCTTTATTGTTTATTATACACTGAACAGATTTCTTTTCTAACATTCTTTTAAGCCATCAAATTAATAACCATCTCATCCTAAATACTGCCGAGAAAAAATAATCTTTGTCCATATCATTTGTTGTATTTACTAAAATATCTATCCACTGACACATCATCTCATCTCAATTTCAAACATGAAATACAATAATTTCCCCTTAATAACTCTCCCAATGACTTGTCAGTTATAGCAGTCCTCCAATGGAGAGTAAGCTTCATTTAAAATAAAAGAATTAAGCATTATAAATACATTTCAACTATTACATCTTCAGAGGTCTTGCTCTGAAAGTCTCATGCCTGATGTCACCCTGTGGAAGGAAAAATAAACTAAATCTCTTTCTGTTAGTGAACAGTACGTTATATGCCCAAATTTTAAAACAGGTGTACTGAATCAAATAATGAGTTCTTATTCTCTAAAAAGAGGTCAGAAGATTACCTTTTTAACATTTGACTAAGTTTTAAAAGATCAAGACTATTCAAAAACATTTTTGAAAGAAAGTGGAACCTACCTTCTGAGATTTATTGTTTCTTAATGTAATAACTAACTGTATGTGGTATATGAACCTACCTGATTTAATGTTAGAAGAGAGGAAGAATGTAGCCAATAAATGCTTAACAATAAACAAAATAATTCTTAAGTATTTTTTTTGGCAAACAAATAATGTTTTTAAAAACAATGTAGTAAATAAATGAATAATTATTATATTTACCATGTGGGCCTTGGCCGATTCAGATAATCCTGTATTGTTGGCCCTGCAGACTGAGCAGGACCTCGAGATCTGGCCATGGCTATTGGATTCATATAAGCCTTGAAAAGGAGAGGGAAAAAAAGAAATTAAACCAGAATGATAATCATCACCAACTAAAATTGTCCTCTATTTTGAAAGAAAAAAAAAAATCTTAGTGTGGAAGGACATATTAAGAAAAAAGGGCAATTTCCTGTATGTCTTGAAAGTAATAGAGATTTTCCTCAGTTTAAGTCATTCATTCTTTAGTATTGGGTAGCACAATACTGTACTTTATTATTCAGAATGATCACCATGATCACATGATATCCTCAAAGATTAAATTATAGTATACTTATAAGAAATATACTACTATATTTTAGAAATATTTTCAAGGATTTAAGAAAACAAAAAGCTTTTCTTACCAGGTTCCTAAATGTAAATATGTTGTTTTATTAAAATTATTTATATGCTGTAAAGTTCTTTTGATTCAATCTCAGTCTCTTGGTCTTCATATTCAATTTACTCAGATTGTACAGAATGTTGGCAGAATCAACATGACCATATTAATTATGTCAACATATTCTTGGCTAACAAATAAAGGTCTCTGGTATAAGAAAAAAATATTCTTAAACTTAATTGTAAAGATTACTTAATTGTAAATGCTTAACATAGAAAAAGGAAAATATGCTGCAACTGTTTATAAATGGAAGCAACACTCTATTTGTAACAAAATCTTTTAAAAATTACCTTTTCTCATATTGTTGCAAACTTTGAATTATGCATTTCCAGATTTCTTTGGTAGTCAGCAATATCACCACTACCTACCAGTATTCTCTAATTAAAGATAAATAAATCTTTTGGAAATAATTTCTCACTTGAGCTAGAAAGTGGTAAAATCACTTCAGTTTAGAGTACATAGGACCTTACATTTATTACAACGCATTATTTAATGACACCCCAAAATTTTACAGAGGAAAATTAATGCCTAGCCAGGTAAATAACTTGTCCAAAGTTAGTGCCAGGACCAGGACTAGGGATTTCAGGTCTCCCAATTCATGTGCCAGTAGTTCCAGAACATGGCTAATGACTTACACGCAGAATGTCATTCAGAATTGGGGGATTTTTGAGGAACCAATACTAATAATTTAAGCATTGGATCTGATTGGCTAGAAGCATAAATTTAAATAATAATTTTTTTTTTTTTTTTTTTTTTTTTTTTGCTGTTGTATGCTTCTAAATTCTATTCATCTTCCTTTGCTGAGAATTCTAATCTGTGTAATGTGAAGAATGGCAACAATCAGAAGGCTTTATTAATGCTCAACGGCTGTGTTTAATTACTAACATTGACAATTACAAATTGCTATATTACACCTGAAAAGCAGCTTATGTTTGCAAATTGCCCAAGTTATCTTTTAAGATAATACTGTTTGCTAACATTTCTCTTTATTTTTTTTTTGGTTTCTATGTCATATTATTTTTATATCTACTTTGGACAAAACAGTCTTTTTTTTTTTTTTTAAATCTACATTACAATCAACACCTGACTAGTAAAGTTACTAATAGGTATCTCAAAAGTACAATCATTCAGATTATAAACCTAATACTTCCACAAAGAGGCATGAAATCCAAACCCACATACTATCAACTGGAAGGCAGGAGTTTGGTGGGGTCATAAAAATCTATCATCGTCAGGCCAACCTGATGAGGAGCATTTGCGATCTTGGGTAGGTGTTGCTAGACTTTGTGCTTAGCTTGATATGGTTTTTAAGAACCTAAAGAATACTCTATATCTAGATGAGGCAC
Organism: Sarcophilus harrisii; assembly: GCF_902635505.1. NCBI lineage: Eukaryota > Metazoa > Chordata > Mammalia > Dasyuromorphia > Dasyuridae > Sarcophilus > Sarcophilus harrisii. The sequence continues at coordinate 244,612,649 of NC_045430.1, forward strand.
CGATTACTCCTACAGAACTTCCAGGGAAAAATATACCCAACATAATTTTATTGACATCTATTTTGAATTTAGTCTTCTCCTCAACAAGGAAGCTTTTTTTTTTCTTTTGATGTATCTATACTTTAAAGAGGAATTTTCTCCTATCAGCTGGAGAGCAAATAAATTGTCCAGTTTCCAGAAAGTAGATTTTATGGAACATTACAGTGACTCCTTCACTTGAGTATTGTAAATTTCCAGATCAGACCCACCCATATTGAAACATAACTGTAAGAACACAAACTAAAAGGAAACAAATAATTTTTGGATTATCTGTGCTTTTGTATTTTTCCATTAACATAGCTCACAGAAAAGTTACCTGAAGTAAAACTCCGTGCACACACGACAAAAGGAAATATAAATGACTTTTAAATTATCTGTGCCTCTGTATTTTTCCCTTAGCATAACTAAGAGAAAATCAACTTGAAGCAAAAGGTGACAACGTAGGAGGAATTACTTACTAGGTACTTAGGAAAAATGGAAGCAATCGGTATGTGACAGGTGACTATTTACTGGAGATGGATCCCTGTCTTAGAAGGAACACTAATTATTTATGAAGAACAGGAAGGGCATCTCAGAAAGCAACTGTTACTAAATGGAGCCTCTATAAATTACTGAGACCTGCTAACCCTAACAAATTCACCGACCCGAAAAGCAATTACAGAAATTGCCCACATTAGCAGCAGTAGGAAGCTTTCCTCAGAACCATCTGTGCCGCTTTTAAACCCATCTTGGAAAAGGAAGCATTAGCGCGGCTTTCGGGTCCATTTTAGAAGGGCGGTTTCCCGTCCGCATTAGCAGTGAGGTCCCGCACCTGCACCGCCCAGGAAGGAGGACGAGCGCGTTCCGGAGCCGGCTCCCAGTGACCTTGGCACGGGGCTGCTGCCCGGAGCGCGGTGGGACTCGGCACCGAGAGCTGGAGGGGGCGGACCAGGGCCGCGCAGCCCGCACGGCGGCCACAGAAAGGCGGGCCCCGGGGTCTTTAATCCGACTGCCCGTTACACGTATCCCCGGGCCGCCCCGAGCTACGCCGTAGGGGGCTGAGCTTCGGGCCAACACCGCTCCCTTTCCTCCCCCAAGCCGGCTCCGGCCATGGCAGCAGATCCCTCCGGGCTCCCGTTTCCTTAGCTACCGTCCAGCCCTCTGGGACCCTTACAGCAGGTTCCCAATCCCAGGCTAAAACACACCCCACACCGGCCGGCCGAGTACGGGCGCGCGAGCCGGCAGAAGTCGGGCTGGGGGTCTCGCTCCCCCTCCCCCCCAGCACAGACAGACGACTGTTCCCCAACTTCGCGTCTCGGTCCCTCAACCTCTGGGATTAGCCCTTGGGCGGGGGGGAGGGGAGCTTTAAAACGAAGAAAATTAAACGCACGAGCTTGCAAAGGAAGCCAGTCACAGAAAATCACTTTAAGCGAGGCCGAGGCTGCCCAGGGCCCCGGCGACCCCTCCCCTCCTCCGAGGATCTGAATTTAACAAAGGTCTTCGAGAGCCGGCCCTTCCCGGGCGGCGAGCACAAAGCACGGGCGGGCCTCGCTACCCGCCAGGGATGGAGACCGGCCCCCGGCCCCCAGAGAGAAGGAGCAACCCTCCCCCAGTGCCGGGGGCCGGGCGTGCAAGCGCCCCTAGTCAGGCTTCCCCGACCCCCTCATCGCTCAGGTCTCAACGGAGGGGGGGAAGGGGCCCGGAGCGGGAAGTGGAGGGGGCCGCGGGGAGGGGGAGGGGTAGCGGGCTCAGCCGGCTGGCGCGGGGGCCGCCCGCTTCCCGGGCCTAGGAGGCGCTTCCGGGCTCTCTCTTGGCACCGGGTCCGGAGCGAGGCCACGCCGCGAGGGGCGGGGGGCGCTAGGTAACGCGAGGCCCGAGGGCCCCCGGGAGGCGGGCCGGGCCGGATTCGGGGAGGCCCCGGGGTCGGAGGCCGCGCGGCCGCCGAGGGAGCCGGGCCGCTGGGGCGGAAGCCTCCCCGTCTCGCTGGCGCGGGACACTTACCACCCGGTTGTCCCTCTTGCCCATGGTGCCCAGCGGCTGCCCGCGCGGCTGCTCGCCCGAAAGAACTGAGGGGCTGGGGGGCTCGGGCGGCTCCGGCGGCAGCGGGGCTCCTCCTCCTTTTACAGCCGAGCTCCCGCAGCGAGGGACGCCGCGCAGCGTCCAGGAGGCGGCTCCGCCGACACAGCGCCCCCTGCGGCCCGGCGGGAAGTGGCCCTGCCGGCGCTCCGCTCCCGCCTTCTGCGCCTGCGCCTTGACTTCTCCCCATTGCGCTGCCCCAACCTCCTCCCCCTGAGGCTCAGCTAGAGAGGCTGGCGCTCCTCCCTCCCTCCCTCCTATCCCCTCTAATCCCAGTCATTCTCTTCTTCCTTCCCTCCTTCCCTCCTTCCCTCCTTCTCTCCTTCCTTCCTACCTCCCTTCCTTCCCCTTTCCCCCTTTCCTCCCTTCCTTTCCTTCCTTCTTTCCTTCCTCCCTTCCTTCCCTCTCCCTCCTTCCTTCCTTCCTTCCTTCCTTCCTTCCTTCCTTCCTTCCTTCCTTCCTCCTTCTTTCCTCCTTCCTTCCTTCCTTCCTCCCTTCCTACCTCCCTTCCTTCCCCTTTCCCCCTTTCCTCCCTTCCTTTCCTTCCTTCTTTCCTTCCTCCTTCCTTCCCTCTCCTTCCTTCCTTCCTTCCTTCCTTCCTTCCTTCCTTCCTCCCTTCCTCCCTTCCTTCCTTCCCCCTTTTCTTCCTTCCTTTCCTTCCTTCCTTCCTTCCTCCCTTCCTTCCTCTTTACCCCTTTTCTTCCTTCCTTTCCTTCCTTCCTTCCTTCCTTCCTTCCTTCCTTCCTTCCCTTCCTTCCTTCCTCCCTCCCTCCTCCTTCTCCTTCCTTCCTTCCTCCCTTCCTTCCCTCCCCCCTTCCTTCCTTCCTCTCTCCCTTCCTCCCTCCCCCCTTCCTCCCAATCATTCAATGCTTGCACATTTATTAAACAAAATAGAGAAAGAGTTGGGAATCAAGCAGCATTTTAAGAAGGTGCTTTAAACTCCGTCTCTCATTGAATGATCAACTTCCAGGCCAAGCCCTCCTTGGGCACTGTTTGTCTCCCTTTTTGGCTCAGAGGGAATGCAAACAGCAATTATATCTGTTTTGACTAGAAACTGGGAGAGTCTTTCCCCACAGGTAGTTTTTTTTTTTTTTTTGATTAAATAAAAAAGAGGCCACTCTCTGCCTCAGTTATCACCTAATCTTAAGCACTTGAATGCGGTTGCCCCAGTCAAACTGAGCCCTGGGAAAGAAATCATCCAGAAGGGTGTTCCTGGCTTGGGGGCATAGGGGATGAGAGATGGGGAAGTCTGCTTAATACTTTTAGTCACATCTGACCCTTTGTGGTCCCATTTTGGGGTTTCCTAGGCAGAGATTCTGAAGAGCTTTGCCATTTTCTTCTCCAGCTCATTTTGCAAATGAGAAAACTGAGGTAAAGAGAAGTAACTTCCAGAGTCACAATTTGAATCCAGATGTTCGGATTTGATTCTGGATCCAGAGCGCTATCCAGTGAGACAGTAACTTGCACGATGTCACTCTAGACTGGATTGTGGGTTATAGAAGCTTAGGGTTGGAAGAGACTTTAGAGATGAACCCAACCTTTACCTGATTTTGCACAAGTCGTGTCAAAGCTTTAGGTTTCAGATGGACTCATTTATAAAAAAATGGGGTTGGATTGTCTTAGAGATGCTTGACTTTTCTGGCAAGGCATGGACACCTTCTGGTAAAATCTTTCAGAATAACGTTTTTAAATGCATCAACAGAAATATATAGAATTACAAAGAAAACCAATTATGTTGAAATATAACTATCTAATTTATCTATATCTATTTCTGAAATCTATGGTTGCCAACCTAATTTCCCCTGGACCCTTGAGTCTTTCCCAGTGCTAATCTGATACACACTTTTATTTTTCCTTAATTAGGGACATTTATTTCTCAATCAGTCCATAACCATTTCCCGAGCACTCTTCTGGCACTGGGATAGACACTACAGATTCAGAGACAGAATTGAAAAAGTCCCTGCCTTCATGGGACTTCTATTCTGATGGAGGAGACAATATACACATATGTAGATCCATAAGAATGCTCCTCAGAGTCTGACCGATGTTTTAAGAGTCTCAACTGGCAGCTGTGTGGAGGATGGATTGGAAAGAGGAAAAAATAAGGCAGAGAGACAAATTAAAAGAGGTTTTTTCAATAGTCCAGGTGAGAGGTGGCAAGATGATGGTGACACATGTGTATGTGTGTATTTATACTGCTAAGCACTGAGCTTGGGACATGTAAGAGCTTAGGACTGTATGCCCCGTCATGGGCCGTAGGAGTGCCGTGGCCTTGGGAAAGCCAGTGCCTGGGCACTCTGTACCACAAGAGAAGCCGTTTGGCTGGTTAAAAATAATGCCACCTGCTGGCCAAATTGTATCCACTACACTCTTTTGCTGGCTAGTTAATTGGAAAGCTAGCCTGCTTTCTCTAGGTTGTAAAAAGGCAGGAGGATGGGTATCACTTTCTTAAATCTAGGCAAAAATCAGCAAAACAACTCAAACTCCAATTTGGAGCGTTTTCGGATTTCTGACGTAATGTAGACGCTCACACTGAAAATTTAACAATTGGCTCTTGTGAATTGGTAGAAGCTGATTCCAGCACACTTGCTTATATGGTTGTTATTTCCTCTATTAGAAGTAGAATGTATGTGTGTGTATGTATATACAGACGCGTATATATATATACACATATATATATATATACAATATTATGTTATTAAATATTTAACAACAGGATCTCCCAAAAACATGTGATATGCACATTTTTTAGTTTAATCTGCATTTATTAACACTTTCCTCCATCACTTTAGTCTAGACAAAAATCAGTAAAACAAATCAAGCCCTAATTTGTAGCATTTTTGGATTTCTGAAAATTTTAACAACTGGCTCTTGTGAGTATAAACATTCCAATTTATAGTTGGATTATAGTTGGAGATCTACGCCCTGAGCCTGCAGAAGTGGTGGGTGGAGTGGGCAAGAGCTGTAGAGAGGAGAGCTATGGTCTTTTAAGTCTCTGAAAAGTCTCTTCTCACTTTTTGGGGGTGGTTCTGGCTTCCAGTTTTGAGAGAGAATGTGGTTGATGCAAATCCCACTTTAGATTACTATTGGAAAAATAAAGCTCCAGAAAGCAGCCGATATGAGAGGAACTGAGAGTCTCTATCATGTCCCTATTCCCATCTTGTTATGGTAGAAGCTTGGGAAACTTCCCATTGGGGGAGATCTAGGACTGAGTTATCTCATTTCCATTGTATTGTCTGGTATATATTTTTCCTATACCTATTTTTTCCCCTTTGTCTTATTTTTATTTTGCCATCAACTTGGATAAATGTGTTTCTTTGTTAATTTTTATGCTTGTTTATAATGGAACTAATAATTGGTGGTAAGAAACTCAAGCCTTGGGGATCCTGTTCTCCCCATTAAAAAAGCAATGATCAGAAGTTTAGCTTGAACCTAAAATCTTCATTCCCTGGAATAATAACATTCAAGAGAGTGGACAGATATAATTCTAGCTTGGCACTCCCTTTCTTTGAGGAAAGCAGTGGCCAAGCTTCTAGACTGTTTCTCTTCTTAGTAGGAAAAGGCTGGAGGAAGTGGAGGCTAGAAGTGTCTATTCTGCCTCCCTTCAAGCCACACAATGCCCTCTCTATGTGAAAGGACAGCTGTTGTTTCACAAATATTTAACTGCATCATCTTTCTCCGTTTAACAAATGATCTCCCCTCTCCCCAATTTAATTGTTCTTAGATGAATACAAGTGAGAGTTTGTCATAATCAGGCAATCAAAATTTATTAAGCACCCACTATGTTTCAGGCACTGTGGAAAGTGCTTTATAGATCTCATTTTGCAATTGAATTTATACAAAATTTTTGTACACTTAGGTAGATTGATACCAAAATGCTCATTTTGAGGCTATTCATAATAGTATTTTTCTCCCTTGGATTTTGTTATTTTTATAATATAGAAATACTGTAGTTTTTCATGACCTTTTTGAAGCCTGAAATTTTGGTGAATCTTGTTTTAAGCAGTATCTTTCTTTGCTCATTCTTTAGGATTTTCTATATAAGCCATTACACTATTAGTATATTTGTCTCATAAAAGTAATAAAAGTAAGTCTCATAAAAGTGTTTTCTTATTTTTTGAAATAATTTGTGTGGTATTGGTATTGTTTCTTAGTTTTAAGAATTCTTCTATGAATATAATAGAGTCAAATTTACTCCCTCCACGTTTGGTAGTTTATTTACAACTATTTTTATTTCCTTTCCTAAAATCAGATTACTTAATATCTCTTTGGTCTTCTGAATTTGGGCATATTTTTGAAGTTATTTCTGTATTTCTTTTGTGTTCTTAGTTTTGCTAGCATATAATTGTATAGTTAAATTCTGATAATTCTTTTTATTTCTTCTGGTTTTGTTGTGATCTCTTTTTAAGCTCTATGGATTTTGATTATCCATTCTCTTTTTAATCAAGTTGAAGATTCATCAATTTGATCTTTCCAAAGAACAAGCTTTTAGTTCATCATTTCTATAGTCTTTTGATTTCCATTTTATTTCTCCTGTCTTTCAATAGCTCCTCTTCTGTGCTTATTTTATTTAATAGCTTTCAGATTTAAAAAATGCACATTCTTTTTCTATTTTGTTAATGCATTTTTTAGGGATATAATTCCTTAGATTTCTTTATTTATAATCAAAAATTCTGATATTGTTTCATCATCACTTCATTTACATATTATTTGCTTCTATACTTTATTCTGACTCATTATTTAGAATTTCATTGTTAAGTTTCCTTTTGTCTGTCTTTTCTCCCCTCCTCCAATTAATTACTTTTTTTTTTTTATTGCATTATGGTGTGCAAAAGACTATGCATTTTTACATTTATTTACAATGTTTCTGGACTTAAGTTTCCATAAAAATTCCATACTGTGCCAAAAAGACAACCACAAGTCTTTTCACTTTAGTTTCTCCCATAATTTGTTCAATTCTGTATTTTTCCTTTTGTTTATATTTCTATTAGATTTGTCCCAAACTGAGGAGATAGTTGTATTGCTTCCTGCAGGAGACAGAAAAAATACAAGTATTGATCTATGGTAGAAATTTTTTCATGTCTTCAGCTATGTAATTCATTTCAATCCTCTTCCGTTCATGATCATTTTTTCCTCCTCACTTGTTATGGAATCTCCCTCCAGGTCCTCTTTCACCCAACCTTTAAGTTGTGAGTTGTTCCTAGGACCTCCTATTTCCCTTTACCTGAGACATATTGCTGTCCATGGTGGCACAATAAGCTCTTAGAGGCACAGTGGTTTCCACAATTATATTCAGTTAAGAACCCCATCTCTCCTCATTGAACATCTTTTCCTTTCTTCATAGGAACATACTTCAGTGGGTCCCCTCCCATAGCTGAATTAAGATTTCCCCCTTTCTTTTCATTCTATTTCATTACCTACCTTTGCCACTTCACCTACTTTCCTATATCCCCTTTTTCTTCATGAGAGGCCATAGGGATCATTTCCCCTTTATTATTTACCATAATTGACTCTAAATTGGAATGCTTACCTGATATACTTATTTCTAGTCCCACATGACAAACTGGGCTTTAAAAAAAATTAAGTCAGAATTAAATAAAGACTTGTAAAATGGACTTGCAGGGGGATTTCCTTACTTCCTTTATTAACATATTGCCTCTGTCGTGGCTCTTCAACAATGAGATGACTCAAACCAGTTACACTTTCTCAGTGATGAAGAGAGCCATATACACCCAGAGAGAACTGTAGGAACAGTATGGACCACAACATAGCATTCTCACTCTCTGTTATTTATTTGCATTTTGTTTTCTTTCTCATTTTTTATTTTTCTTCCTCCTTGATCTGAATTTTCTTGTGCAGCAAGATAACCATATAAATATGTATATATGAGATTTAACATGTATTTTAACATATTTAACATATATTAGACTACCTGCCAGCTAGGGGAGAGGGTGGGGGGAAGGAGGGGAAATTTTGGAACAAAAAGGTTTGTAAGAGTCAATGTTGAAAAAATTACCCATGCATATGTTTTGTAAATAAAGAGCTTTAATAAAAGAAAAAGAAAAAAAAAACCTTATTGCCTCCATGTTTCTTAAGCAATCTTCCTACAGATCTATAGAGACTTACTCCTGCTTGATTTCTTAATACTCTTACTATTTTTTAGTCACCAAAGTTCTTCAGTCTTGATTGTCTACTTTCAGTGCCTTTGTAAGGAGTATTTGCTTTCCTGTATAATACTAAATTTGAGAGATATTTAGTCTTAAATGGTATTTATACTTGAAGAAATTGTAACTATGATCCTTGACGGAAAACAGGTGAGGGCCCTGTCTATTTAGGTGTCAGAAGTACAAAAATAGAAAAAAATATGAGAAGCAAAATGGTATGGTAGACTGGACCTGGATATGGGAAGATCTGGTGGAGGATCCTGGTGTTGACATTTGGCAACTATTTGACACTAAGCTGATCCCTTAACCTTAGTTGTCTTTTTTTTTTTTAAAACATTCTGAAGATGCTCACTTTGCAAGGGAAGCAGTATAGTGCAGCAAGAACTTTTCTCCTTCAGCTTGTCCCAGTAAGCAATTTCAGGTACCACAAAGCTTCTGTAGGATCTTGTCTTCCCAGACTACTTCCTCACCCTTCGTTTCCCATCTCTTGACAATTAATCCCAAACCTACTACACTTAGTCTCCATTTTAAACTTAGATGGATAAAATAAATGGGTAAATATTTATCAACCAATTCAGAAGTAAAGATCCACTATTCACTTTATTCCTTATTTTTGTTGTAAGAACAGAATTCGTTCAAAAAAAAAAAAGTTTGAAACACATTTTGCCAAAATTTGTATTTATTCAGTACTTACTGTGACTGTATTCATCTTACATCAAGATAAAAGAAAAATATAGTTAAGACAGCAAATCTTTGAGAAAACAGTTTAAAAATATTGCTGTGTTTGTTATTTTTTTATTTGCTATCAGTACTTTTATTGAAAGAAACTGTATGTATGGGATGATAAATATACAAACTACTTCTCTTTTATTTCAAATTACCTTGTACATAACTGAAAACATTAATCTGACAATGACATTCCAATATTGATTTTTTTTTAAAACAATGAACCTCATCATTTGACAATAAATACATAACTTGGCTTTCTAGCACTGCCAGCAGTAAGACATCCAGTTCTAAAGGACTACTTACTTTTCAGATAAAATAAGTTTTATCTAATCCCATATCCATGACCCTTTGTACTTTTTCCTGCCCTTTCAACATTTGTGATGGATAACATGTGGCTGCTCCTACAATCCATTCTCTCCCTTCTCCATAAACTGTTCTTAGAGAAATGAAACAATGAATCCCTTATAGTAAGGCGTATGCTAGAAAGGGTATATTAGATCATGGACCTTTATTCAAACCAGGGTAAAGGAACCGAAACTTAGGTCGATTTTGATTATATGAGGGTGTTCTGAGTTTCATATACTGCAGTTTGCTTTTTGTAATGCTTGGGTATTACATTCCATTGAATAATAAATGCCATCTCTTCTCTTTCCTTCCAGGCCACGAAGACTATAGATAAGCTGACCTATATCTCCAAATGCCTAGAGGGAGAAAAAAGCCAGAGCTTTCCACTTGGGCAGCTGAAAAGAAGGAATGTTCTTTTCAAAAAGAGAAGTACTTCCCCTCCTAGGAGCTGTCCAAGGTAAAGATCCCAGAAAGAGGAATGTCTCAGCTGTGCTATGGTAGTTAACTCCTCCCTACTCCACCCCTTTTTATCTGTGGCCTGAGCCACACTATCTTGAAGGGCTACACAGCTCAGTTATGCACAAAGGGAATGGTTTCCCCAAAGCAAAGCTGCACTAAGCCCAGTATGGAAGAGAACTACCTCCTGCAATAGGCTGAGTAAAGGAAGGCACCCAGGTGGTCCTGACACGTAAGAGTTTTCTGCTAAGGCTCCCTTTCCACATCTCTGTATCCAAGAACAGAGAAGGGATAAGTCAGCATAAGAAAATGACAAAACAGCTAAATCTAGAGTAAAGTTATGTTCCAGGCAAGGCGATTTCATGCACCTTTTTCTAAAACAGCTAAACCAAAAGCACCAAAAATAGAGCCATTTAAAAGCAATTATTAAGCACACTGGATGAAAAAAAATATGCACCTTTTGAAGGAACAGTAATACACGCACCTTTAACATGTTTGTACCCTGATATTAAAATAGCAGAATGAATTTCAAGTATGAAGAAATGTGGTGAAAAGTGAACTGATAGAAAAAGCAGCCTGGAATGTATGGTTTGCACCCTTAAGGAATTCTTTATCTTGTAGCAAAAGTCAAACTGGACATTTCAATGAAATAATTTGATTTCAGGTGCAGGATGTGGGAAAGTCATTGGAGTATGTTATCAATCTTAGATTCAGATAATCTGGACCAAGCATTGGATACCTCCTCTGGTTGCAGTGCAAGGTCAGAGAGGTTTTGAAGATGAGAGCAGGGGATACACAGGCATGTCCACAAAAAAGGATGGCATCAAAAGCACCTTTTAATTGGGCCCTTGCTACCTGAGCAGGAGCGGAAGTAAATAAGGAAGAGCCAACTCAGTGGGCAGCCCGAGACAATGGTGGAAAATGAAGGAAAGGGGCATGGCAGATACCTGGATTAGTGGCAGGAACAGATGGAGAAAGAGATACAAGATTGCCAGATTGGCAGTATGGTAGGCATCGGCCAAGCAGCGGGTCAGGCAGGGGATTAGAGAAGTCTCTTCTGGCACACAGGACCCCTGCCCTAGACATCACCAGAATAACCTCAATTTCAAACACAGAAACCAATAATTCAAGTGTATAATCCCAGAATTTTTTCAACATTTACAATATTATCTATGATCAGAATACACTGAAAAAAAATAAGCTTACTGTGTGTGACCTACGTACTGTAACCCTGAAAAAATAGTTTTGATTATGCTTTGTGGAATTGTAAAAACAAAACAACCCAAACCCCAAATATATTTTACAGAATAAATGTATTTCTACACATCTCAGAACAAATATCCTATAAAAATCTCTAGTGCTGGTACTCTCATGAGTACCAATATTGTGCTTCTCTTATCACATACTGTATCTCTACACTAAAAAAAAGCATGCTTTTCAAACCTTTAGATCAAAAATGAAATGCTAGAAATCTCTCAAGTTACTGAAATGTTGAATATTACTAGTTGCCAAATTCTGGTTGAACATCATTCCACTTGCAATCCCTTTCTTCCTAATAACCAAAGAAAACTACCTCTGTACAAATCCAAGTTCTCTGAGACCTTGAAACTTAGACCTTTTGTTGTCTGAAACATTCAAGAAACACAAAGATACAACATCCATCACATAGAGAAACTCTGTAGTAGCCTGACTCAGGGCTCTTTCTGTCAACAATATTATCTGTTTCCATTAACACATACAAGGGCACTTTATGATTCTGAAGGCTTTCCCCACAAATCCAGGCAAACTAAGGCACCAACTTAAGCATCTGCCCCGGATTGGGTTTTTCTCAGATGGCAATCTAGGGCAACTCCTAAATTACTGGGATGGTTTTCTAATTTTTTTTTTTTTTTTTTTTACTTTTTTTGTTAACATTATGCTATATGTAAAGTTGACAGCAAAAAACATTTTAAAGTCCTTTCAGTTAATTTCTTTGCCTATCTGATAAAGGAAACTCAGGTATAAACTAGCAACCAAGCCCATTTAACATATCTAATGCAAAGGCAGGCAGCTTATTCAAGCACTTAGTTCTAAGTTTTTCCAGCTAGATTAGGTAGCTCTTGGATAATAGTAATTAACATTAAATACACATGAAGTATAAAACAGGAAGCTTTAAGATTTTCTGTCTCCAGCTGTATTTTCACATGATATAATCCAGAAATAAATAGCAATGAAGATTGATGGTAGAACTACCTTTCTGAAGGCTGAATGGCTGTTAGAAAATATTCCCCACAGGTGGGCAGTTGATATTTAAGTTCTATGGATTCACTAGGACACTTGTTATTCATCACAGCAAAACTCATGAATACAAACTAAAAAGACTACACATATTTATATGGGTATCCATCATCACAAACACAGGTTCAAGAGTAGAAGTAAGATCTGGGATGGATTCAGGAGTAAGAGCAATGTGGTCATTACCACATTGTGATTACTATTTTGAAATGCCAAGTAAAATTCAAAGTGCTTTGGGATCACTGAAATATTGATGATTCTGGTAACACAGTAAATATTTCTAAAGGACTAAGGGCTTTCAAATAAGGGCATAAAGAAGATATTCAGAACATACATAGATTGATGCTATAGAAAAACAACAGTTTAGAAATGAAATGATGGTGGGCTCTTTTAGGAAAATCCATTTATCCAACAATGTGACTCCTTCCTTGGTAATTCACCACAAAGTTCTAGTACAGAGGAATATGCCAGGGTAGTTAAGTATTCATTTACAGATATTTAATTGCTGGACTGAGATAGAGAACTAAAATAAAATTTACTTGTTATGTCATGGCTAGTTAAGGGGCAAGCAGAAATAAGGATGATTTATGAAGAACTCTTCTGGGTCCATTTTTTTTTTTTTTTACAGTTAAATAAGAGTCATTTAAATACAGAATGCTGAGAAAGAATCTAGCTTTCTTATAATTAGTTATTTTCTCTTGGGGGAGTAGAGAGTGGGAAGCTTAGTCTGTAGACGTGCTGTTCCCAGACTAACAAATCCTGGGCAGAATTGCAGTAACTGTACCTCTTCACAGTATTCTTTGTATAAGTTTTGTGGAGATATTCTTTGGACTTTAAGGAGGATTTTCTTTCTCAAATACTGTCCAATAGCTTTTCTTTCCTAACCACTGTGCAATAGTTGCTTTCTAGGCAGAAACAAAGTCCATGCTATCTTGCTGAGGCTGGACTTTGTTTCAAATAGATGAACAGGAGGGAGGTCAGTCTCATTTCCAGTCAGATTCTGACAATGACTTCTCTACTGAGATGGTCAATAAATACATCTTAATAAACTATAAGCTTCGGAATGGTGGAAGGAATGTTTGGATTCTCACAACTGACTTAGACCTCTTTCTAGCCTCCTTAGAACAAGTTAAGGCTCTTCCCTTGGTCTTTTATTTTGGATTTGGAACTGGAAATTCAGTACTGTAAGGTGGATTTTGAACAATCCTTAAGTCTGCCATCCATATAAAATCATAAACACTTGAAAGAAAATATATGTAAAAGGAATATTAAAAAGGCATTATCTTTTTATTCCCATGAAGGAAATTAAACAAAAAAAAGCCTTTTGATTGGGTCCTGTTCAGAACTGTGAACATAAACAATGATTGGAAATCCTGGAAGGCAATACAATTGCTTTTCTGCTTACAATGATCTTGCTGGGAAAAACGTACTAACTTTGGAGGATATCTATCATAACGAGTTTTTGTGCCAGTCCTGAGTAATTTCTTTGTTCTCAAGTCAAATTAAAAAAAAAATCTCTTCTCAAAAATCTATTTGTAAAGTTATCTCAAGTGTCATTTTGGGAAAAAAAGTTATCAAGACACACCTACCATACATAATATATACCATATTTGTGTCTACCTACCTACCTATATAGCACATATATACAAATTACAGATCTACTCCAATTTAGAATCTGTGATTTTATCCATGTGCTTGCTCCTAAGAATAATTTTCTTCTCCCAATACAGATTAGTAGCACTTCCGCAATTTAAAAAAACATTGCTAGTTTCTTGGGGTCAGAGAGAAGATAAATGACCCTATATAGTCACAGAACCAATATCTGTCAGAGAGAAATTCTTAAGTGTAATGTTCATGGATCATAGATTAGAAAATGAACTACTTCATATTTCTTCCTAATTCTATATATCCCAATTGGAACACTACAATGTAAAAATTGCTTATTGTCCATTATGTTTGAGGGATTTGTCATATGGGAGTGCAATGCCATAGAAATTATTTTATGTATTACTTTGTTGTATGATCTATTCACTCATATTTCTTCAGGATGATGTGCCTTCATGTACAAATATAGCTATCTTAAACAGCAAGGAATATGAAAGTATTGAATTTGAGATGTATAACTCTCTCTAATCAAGATGAATGGTAAGAGTATTACATTATCATCAAAATTAACTTAAGAAGTTGCTTCTTTTATTAGTGAATAATACTTGCATAGCGATCTTGAAAAACAAGTAACAAATAAAAATGAAATGAAATCAGGATCAGAGCATGGGATAGTGTTAAAATTTGCAAGATTTTTTCCTAAAGTGACATGTTGGAGAATATGTTAGCACAAAATGAATAATCTCCTTAGTGTCAGTCTATAGGAAACAAAACAAGAACTTTTTCCTTTCATACTCCCAAGCTCTCTTCAAAACTTCTATAGTTAATCAGAGAATACTGTGATCACCAAGGAATTAAGATGACAACTTAATTATCATTAATCAATGATGGCCATGATTAAGCTGCTGCAGGTTGCCAGTGATGATTTGTAACAACATAGAAGACATGGTGGCTAAATTTAAGGGAAGAATGGATGAAAATCAAGAGGACTAGAAGGTGCAGACTGGATTGTATCTACAACAAGGAAATCATGGACTAATCAAAATAACATACACGCACAAAATTCTAAATACATTCTGGGATGGAATTTTAGCCATTGAGGTTCACAGTTCTGAAGAACAGAAGACCCAAGAAGGAAATATTAGTGTGTTGATGCAATTCCATTAATTTTTTTTCTCCTTAAAATTCAATGAAAGGGAATAAAATGATAACCCCTTTGAAAAGATGAATAATAACCTTAAGAATTAAAAGTAGACTGAGGAAATAATGTCATTTAAAAATGTGATGGTACTTTTTGCTCTTTTATGAAGAAACACAATTACTCTGCTAGTCCATTGAAAATGTTGCCTTTTCAGAAGCTACCAAAGGCTTTCCAAATTCAAAATGTGTTATGTGCTATTTGGGGATGAGTTACTCATGTAGACACTGGCTAACTTTATTAATACAATGGCTTCAATTCTCTGGTGAATAGTTTCTGTTGTAAATGCTAAGAAATGGAAAGGTTTCTGATTTTTGTATGTGAATAAAACATTTTTTTGCCACATAGATCCCTTGTTCCACCCTATAATTAACATTTTAAATTATGAGCCACAAGCTTGGCTTGAACTTTTTTTATGTGTGGAGGGGGGAGCCATTACAGGTCAATTCATTTTACTCAACTGAGGAAATGAAGATAGCTATAATAAAAACAATACTTTAGAATTTAGGATCAGTTTCTCCATGAAATATTCTTTAGACTCTACTAAATTTAGGGTTTTCCCTGGAATTTTAACTTATTCTTACAAAATATTTGTTAATAACATGAATTCTTTGATACCAATATGATTTCCAAGCCAGCCTTCTTTGGATACTTTCCTTGTTTCTTCTGAACTTCCTCTGTCTTCATTGTTTTTATAACTCACAATTTTACAAAAGTGTTTAAACAAATGACATTCATCTCTCACAATCTAAAGATTTCACTCTTCTAAAAATCCTTTATACCTAAGATTCTATAATGATATTTCCAAGATTAATACTTTTGGTGAAAAAGAATGAGCCCAAATAGCTAAGAATGGTGGTCCCTCTAAGCAGTGTCTGCCACATCAAACAAATTAATAGCTTCATGGTTTTGATATACTTGACATGACTTAGAAAGCTACAATTCCGAGAGAAATAGAAGATATGTGGTCTGGTATGTTGGCTATGAAAATACTTGAATCTTCCAAGAAGGGGGAAGGGAATAATGCATTCTTTGGTAATCTGAATTTTAATGTGTACTGTTTTGTTAGGAAGTTTTACATGATTTTGTATTGTGGACTTCTAATACTGGCATTTCTAGGTCCCATATGTAACATTTACTAGGGTGAAAGGTCCACAGAGTGTAACCAAAGACCATAATGCCAAATAAATAAGGAGAAAAATATCTGTTATATCTAAAAGGATTGATTACATTGTATTGATACATTTCTGTCACAAACTAGAAAAATTTTCTCAATTAAAAAAAAAAAAAGCAAAGTCCCCTCCCCCTCAATATAAAAAGATGAACTGCTCCAGTTTTATAATACTGTACCTTTTTTATACAAGAGATGTTGCTACTCCTACAAGTTTACAAGATGCCAAAATTCTATTCTTAGGCTGGACAATTTTGATCTCTTCTGATAAGAGCCTCCTTGGGGCCAGAAGGCCTGAAATCCAAGATGTATACTCAAGAGAAAACTATAACAGGAGAAAGGGCTGAATCTACTCACAATATTCTTCCTCCTTGAACTCCAAAGTTCCTGTTGACTTCAGAGGAGAAACAACATGGGAGAATCTAACCCATTTTATCTTAGTTTCCTGAAAGTCTGTTTCCTTTGGGTTAAGTTTTTACCTCTTTACCATATCATATATCTCATGAGAAAAGACTAGACAGGCTTTGTGTCACTCTACCTGTCCTGCACTAACTCTAAAACTCTGCCTTGTACAGTATTTTCTTCAATTTTACTTTGCTACAGAAGCTTTTGGCAAAAGCCCATGGTGGCCCAGTATAAAATGCCAGATAGTTTTCTTTCACTTTAACATGGGAAACAGCATGCACTTTCTTTTACCAGGCCAACCACCATCTTCACACTTAGCTTCAAATCCATGATGTAGTTCTATTTTTTTACATGGGTTTTTAGATAAGGCTTAGTTTAAAGGGTATTTTGAATTCCTAGATGTTCTTGGCTTCTTAGCATTAGCAAAGATCCACGAAAAGTTCCTTGGATGAGTAACTAAAATCCAGTGGGCTTTTCTGGAGCACTGAGGAAAAAGCTTTCCTTGAAAGCAATTGGGTCTGGTGTGGATCCTTAATCAGGAAATGACAAATACAGGAGGTGACCATCAAAAGCATAAAATGACAAAATTAGTCATGCTCATGCAATATATAAATTAACAGAAGAGATAAGGGTTATATCTCTAACTGATGAAATAACTCAAGAACTCAAAAACTAAGTCAATATTAAATGCTAAAAAGAAAGTCGTAAGCCAATTACAAAACAAAAAACAAGCTCTAGAATATAGTAGTGCAGCACACCCATGTTTTTCTCAAAAAGTTCTCAAACTTTCGTCTAAGTGATGATTAGAGGGATGAAGCATCAAGGAATAAAGTTCTTTAAGCCAAATTTATGGTATGTCAAAAAAGGCTCTCCTCTTTGTTTAAATGTAATGCCCCAAAGAAAGACAAAATTCTCACCACTTCTGGTCATATCTGGTATTATCTGGACCACCTGCAGGTTAATTTTATTTCAAGGACTAATGTCAATGGCTAAATGTCACTGATGTTGAAATCATGAAAAACATGTGCAATATTCTTCTTAGCTGACTCCCCACTTTATTTCAAAGGAGAACTCCCATCCTTTATATCACTGAAGCAAAACAGTATGTGTATTTTTTGTTTTAAAAAGTGACTCCCCAAACCCATCTAGTTTGATATATCTGCATATCCCATGAAATGGCATATTTTTATTTCTCAAGAACACCATAATGTTTTCTAAAGCATACAAGTATACATATGTTTTTTAGTCTCTCTCAGGCTGGTATTCATCCATTCCTTAATAATTCTGCCTCTGAACATGATCTTAATTGGCAGATCTATTGAAAACATAAGTCCGATAGCCAAAATGACAGTATTTCTCCAAAGAGACTATGTTCTTGCTATCAGACATTAGTCATTAGGAAACAGTGTGTGTGAGCAGAGGATTGAGGGGGAACATGATCACGAAAGCAGCTATCTCTAAGGTCAAGGTGGAGGACTGTGAAGAAGCAGGAAAAAGCAGAACTAGCCACAATATGAAGATCTCCATTCATCTCCATCCCTAAGAACCAGGAGTGGGCTGAGTGCCTTCCATAAAGGATCCCTACTCCAAACCAAAAAGCAAGAGCAAACTAAAAGAAAAGATGGGCTAGATATTGGGGGGTGAGGGAGGAAGGGAACTACCCCAATGGTTGCATTTATAAAGAAGAAAGCTACTCCTGAAAAATAAGTAAAAGGCTTTTGGGGTTTTTGCCCCTTTTTAAAAAGATAAATGCTGTACTGAAAATAGACTGAGTTACCAAAGTAAAAATATCAAGTTATAGATTCAAGCCATCTTCTCTACAAGTTTGTACATTTATTTTATTTTTGCTGGTTCCATAGAGGGGCATATATACTTGACTCATCTCCTTAAACTACAAAAGCACAGGACCATGATGAGTGATCCTTGAAGGGGAAGACCACTAAGGCCTGAATAAGGTTGAAGAGTTTGGGTAATGAAGTTGCAATCTTACTCCATAGAAATGAGAGGTTTGTCTGACACACGAAGACAGTGTGTAAAAGGACATAAGTAACCAGCTGGCAGTAATGGACTTAGGCACTAGGAGGTAATATGCAATACATATTTTGCAAGTAAGGCAGTGCATTATAGAAAAGTACAGTGTTAACATGTAGAGATAACGCTTAGGGCATTCCTGTAACCAGCTAGAAAAGAAGGATTCTCTCAACTAAAATAAGAAATGCTTTAAAAATAGAGGCCTTTAAAAAATGTTTAAAGGTTGCAAATCATGAAAAAAAAAAAGGCGCTCTATTTTTTACCATCTTCATTTACTTAAAAAAAATTTTTTTTTAATTTTTAAGAGGGAAATTCCCTGAAGTCAATAACAGGTAGGGAAATTATTTTTGGGCCCTGTTTTAAGAGAAAAATAATTATGTTGTACAATCAAAACAGATTTGCATTGAATAAAATTAGCTTTCTAAGGAGGGCAAAGGATAATATGTATTTTGAAATACTTCCCATAAAGATATTCCGAGCGGGGCTGAAAAGGCAGGGATGGATTTTTCAGTGTGCATTTGCTTTTGCCTAAGTAATAATAAACTCGTAACTCCTTGTAAACTCACTGCATTTGGATAGAAAGGAGATGTTGTCAACATAGGCCTAAATTTCTCATTTCTGGAGAAGCCCTAATTCTGGTATTTTCTCTTCAGTAAATAGATGCATCTGTATTCCATTCCCTTCAGCCGCTAAAAATTCAATTATTCTATGCAGTTAAAAAAATAACACTTTAAGAGATCACAAGCATACACACACACACACACACACACACACACACTCACTCAAGAGTACCAAATTAGGCTTCAGCAGCTATAGAGAGATTACATCTTAAGTCGGCAGTGACTGGATTATTCCTACTTCACTCTGGCAGCATTTGATGTTGGACAAAAGAAACGGCAGCAAAATTGGTCAGCAGCTTCTCTTCATCTGGAGTTTTTTTTTTTTTGTTTGTTTTTGTTTTTTTTGTTTTTTGTCTTGTTTTTCCAGGTATTTTGAACGAACACACAAACGAACGAACATACACACGAACATGAAACTCAAAATTGCTTTTGCATTGATTTGGAAACAAGTAAACTTGGCCAGTTTCCCGGGAGAAACAGATCGTCATCCAGAAGAGAGAGGCAGACCCTCCAGAAGCCCAGATGTGATCAGTGACAGCACTGCCTTCCCAGGGGGCGGCCCCTCAGTTATCAGTTCAGCTCCAGAGAGCACTGATCACCTCAAGCACTGTTGCCCTCACTGCTGCTTTGGCTGGGGGATGTCCGAGGGTCCACATTCTCATGAGGTTTCTCTACATCATGGAAATATGGGTGAGACAATGCACTGCAAGCCGAGATTCTTTTTGCTGGGTTGAATGTCAAGCACTTCTGTGAGGAGAGAAAAAAAAGGGGGGGGGGGGGAAATTCCAATAAAATCTGTAACAAATAATTTAAATGCAGTACCTACTTGTGTAAATGTATTTGCTATTGTACGTGGAGTGACAATCAATCAAGAGTTCCTAATGTTTTTTGTTAGTCATGTTTTTCAATACATAAAATAAAATATATAAGATTGTGATATTAATATGGAGGAGAAGCAAGGTAATGCAGTGGATAGAAAGCCAACTTTTAGACCACTGCTTTGGGAAATGAGAATCTATACCACAGTACACTATGGTTTAGTACAGTGCAGAGTACTATCCTATCCCATACAATACCATACTATAATACTCTATAGCTAAGCATGAAGAAGTTTGTAACCTAAAAGGCATTCACTAGTTAATGAACTATTTTGGCCACAGCAACTCATGAATCCTTCTGCCAAGATATGGAGAGGCTACGATCTGCCATTCTGGCATGTGAGACAAGCCATGCAGGGGATGTGGGTCGTGAAGGAGACCTCGGATATTGGCCAGGGGAAAATTTAACTAGGAAAAGGGGAGATGCAATTCAATAAATCATTTTTATTAACTAGGTACCTCTGCACAGATTGTCTATCCCCCCAATCTGGAATGTCTTCCTTTCTCTTCTTCTTTCCTTCTGCTTCTTCCTTCAAGACTTAGTTCCAATGTCATCTTTGGCAGAAGGCATTTCTTAGTCCCTTCTCTTATCACAAGTGCCTTTCCAGTTAAGGTTACCTTGTATTTGCCCTCTAAAGATCATCCTATCCCATCTCCTATTTATTGTGGCTGTTTATCTATCTTGTCTATGGAGTTTATCTATCTATTCTTTCTTTCTATCTATCCTCTCTAGTCTTCCTGTCTGTCTTTATATCTATTTTGCTTGTCTATCTATTAATTCTGTTTTTCTTTCTTTCTATAAATCTATCAGTCCCTATATCTATTCACCTATTTATGTATCTATCCTTTCTCTGCACAATTATTCATACCTGAACATGCTGGCTCCTTCATTAAAACACAGACTTCTTAGCACTGTACTTGACATATAGTTAGTGCTCCATAAATGCTTGTTGACTAAGCTCAATGGCTTCTATCTGCTGACAGAGAGTGCTGCCCAGCTCCTGGGGCAGAGCCCCAGTCCCTTGACCAGAGTGATGGTTCTTTTCAGGGTTGCTGGAAGGTATGGTCACTCTGAGAAAATCAGGGCTCTTTTGATGTACTTAAAAATAAAGGTAATCATCAGGTTGGTATAGAGTTAATTCTGTTTTAGTGGGGGAAAGAAATCCCCTGTTGCAAATGCACTTTGAGTGATTACAATTCTAGACGGAAGTGTGGGAGGCAAGGAAGGACAAACTGAACCTGGGGAGCAGTCAAGCCTGGGAGCTGAATCCCACTCCCACAGGATCCAACTGCTTCTACTGCTTCCTGAAGTGTGCAGGTTCTGCTGAATAATCTGGCTGTTTCATCAAGGTCTTCACACTTTTCCTCCCTGCTCCCCCACCAAAGATTTCCAATAAAATGTCACAAGTTTTCAGTTGACTTGTTTCAGCAGTGAAGAATAATGGACAATCACTGATTATGCTGTAAGTCCCAGAAACGGCTACACGTGAGCAGATAATTACACCGATGACTGCCTTTTCCTGAGAAGTTTCAAGAGAGTACATCTCTCCTAAACCAGTGCAGAGAAATCTGGGTTCCATTTAGGATGCAGAGACTTTCCATGTGCCATGGTCCTTAGTACTTATGTCGGACATAGCAAAATCACACAGATTATTAAGGGACTGCTCAGGCTAAGACTTTTGAGATCAAAGAGTGGCTGGGCCAGCCTCCAACTCCAAAGCCCCAGATCTTTCTACTTGTTGAAGGAATGGCTGGAGGTTGTGGATTTAGGGATGGAAGAGAGTTTACTGGGCACTTTGTCCAACTCTCTCATTTTATAAACGAATAAAGTGAATTACCCAGGATCTACGTAGGAGCAAAAGCGCCTCTGATTGCAAATCCAATTCTCTTCCCACAGTGGGAGGGCACATTCCACCTCTCTCCCATGCAGTGGACAATTGATATAAAGCCTTAAACTTGAAAATGGAAGTCTTTCACCCAATATATAAATGGGGCAACCATTTGTATATTTTCAATATACAAATGAGTGACAGGCCAAAGTTAGAACCATGGAATCCTGGCTTTCCTATTTAGCTGAGTACCCATGAGCAATTTACTACCTCCACCAGCCTCAGTTTCCTTATCAGTAAGATGAGAGAATTAGCTGAATGACCTCTAAGTAAGTTATATGCTAGCTCTAGACCTATGATGATTTTGTGGTTAGATGATTCCAAAGATTTTGATGCCAGGGGCGACATCAGGGATAATAATAACAACAATTAATATTTCCATAATGTCTGAAGGTTTGCAAGACAAAGTGTTATTTTACTTCACAAGGTTACCTTATATCTATCTGCCTTCTAACATAGGCAGTAGTAAAGAGGGCCCTGGGAAGTAGGTGCAATTGTTATCCCTATTTTACAAGAGGGGAAACTGAGGCAGGCAATTTAGATGGCTTACCCAGAATCATATGACTAGTAAGTTTATGATTTGGAATTTGAACTCAGGCTTTCCCAGGCCTCTAATGCAAGAGTGTCCTTTGCAGATGCAAAAAAAATTTTCTTTCTGTAGACATATAGGTAGACAATATATAAAATCCAAGCCTGCTTGTCTGTTGGCATTTGACTTTGATGATGGAGTCGAATGTGGCTGTTTGAGTGGCAGACTCCTCAAGTCCATTTCCACCCCCTACCCTCTGCATGTCTGTTGGGTTCTGATATGGCCCGCCCGCACATGGGAGCACTTACCATAAGTAAGTCTTTGCCTAGCTCATCAATATCTGTTACAAACTTTTCGATTGGTTGGGGAGATTTTGCATTAAAAGCCTGCCTGGGAAGGGCCACGTCATTTGGCCAGTCTTCTTCACCTGGAAGTCCAATGACACTGTAAGAGAGAAAAATAGGAATGTGAGTTCTGGTCAGTTCTGGAGAGCATTGCTGTTCTACTGGACACGGGTCTCCCTCACGGTCCACAGGTGAAGAGACTGAACCCCAGAAAGATCACGTGCCTTCCCCACTTAGGAGCATTAAGGGGATCTTCAGGAATAATTTCATTTCAGAGGGTATGGCCTTGTGGAAAGAAAAGTCATAGACTTTGGAATCAAAGGTTCTTTGGTGTAGCCCTTAGCCTCTGATTATTCTCATCAATAAAATGAACGAGATGGAGATGATGGCCTAGGACATCACACCAATGATGAATGTGCAGATACCAGAACCTCAACAACAACAGAACTCCCTTGGATATCAGCAAGTTATTACATGAAAAATTAAGCTGGGGGTCTGATTATAATCCCAGAACCAATCACATTAAAAATCTAGATGCATCCTTGGAAGAATCAAAGGCAGAGATCAGAAACTGTGCCCAGGATTACTCTTAAGGAGAACAAATTCAGTTGTATTTAAAATACCTAATGGTATTCCAAAGTGTTAGATTAAAGTAGAAATGATTGGAAGATAAAGAAACATTCATTGATTGTTATTGAGTTTATTCATTATCACACTCAAAGTTCTTTTCTTGCACATCAGTTCTACAGAAGGAAATATTTCTCAAATTAAGCAAACCTAATCCCAAATCACTCCTCACCTCCCCCCCCTTCAATGAATTAATACCATAGGTGGCTCTAGCACACCCCTGGCCATGTTCAAATAACTCTGAGGAAATGAGGAGCATGCTTGGCCTCTGAAATCAGGGTTATAAACTAATCATGAAAGGGTACAAATGATGTCGGATGCTTCATGAAGTCCTTCTCCTCAGGCATGTAGGTATGGACATCCGGAATGTCTCTGAATCTTTTTTTTTTCCATGGAAGAATGTATCTTCACATCACAAAGCTTTTTGTTATTCTTGGGACTCTGGCAGGAATATGCTCTTCTTCATGTTTTACTAAACACCCCAACCCTTGGTTCTCACCTGGCAGCCATGGCAAATGGCATTATGACTACGCCCTGTACAGGTGTGTTCCTGGAGCAAGGGCCTAGGTCAGGACACCCTACACCTGGCCTTGCTCAGATGCAGCTGAACCAAGTAATTACAGGCTAAGTAAAGAAAGAATCAAAGAGAGAGTGTGTGTGTGTGTGTGTGTGTGTGTGTGTGTGTGTGTGTGTGAGAGAAAGAGAGAGAGAGAGAGAGAGAAACAGAGAGAGAGAGAGAGAGAGAAACAGAGAGAGAGACAGAGAGAGAGACACAGACACAGAGGGAGACAGAGAGGGGAGAGAGAGGGAGAGGGAGGAGACTTAAATGATTAGGAATGACTGGAATAAAACTAAATGAAAATATGCTTGGATACCAAGGTCTAGAATAGTAACTATAAAGAGAAAATGAATAAAAAAAAACCCAAACAAACAGGTTGAAATTGTTTTCTCTGATATTTCAAAGATGTGAGCAGGGGAGTGTATTCTATATATTAAGACTGAGCATATATGAACAGAATTTAACACTACAGGAAAACAAAACTTATATAAACCAAAGAATTAAAACATCAACATCCTTCAATGGAATTAAGTCTAGAGAAAACCAAGCAATGTTGTTTCCTATTTCATACCAAGGGAATTCACAGTGAATATAACAATGTAATTATTTTTTGTGGGGGACAAGGAGAGGAAGCTGTAAGTTATTAGATCTGGGATTTCACAATGTAGTATTAAAAAGTTGCCTGAAGAAGAGCCTGAATTCAGGTTTTCCAGAATCTAATGTTTTTCTTTTAATCATTGTATATACTGACTACTGGAAATAATGTCTGTCTGTCTGTCTGTCTATCCATTCATCCAATCTACCTTTCTATTTACCAACATACCTATCTATCTTTCCTTCCCCCCTTTTTCTCTCCTTCTCCCCCCAATCCATCTATGAACATTATCACCAGAAACACAGAGAAAGGAGCTATCTGGCTAAGATTCACAGGAAGGCCATTGGCAGAAGCAAGGCTCAGAACCCAATTTTCCCAATTCTTATTCGAGGCCTCTTTCTACCAAACCATGATGCCTCCCCTAAAATCATATTATAGAAAAAAAGCACTCAGAGCAAGGCTTTCAAAAATGCTTTCAGGTTTTGTTTTTGTTTTTGTTTTTTTTTTAAGGTAAACTTTATGAAACTCACCAAGTGACTTTCTTTAAGGATAATGAAACAGCTTTCTTTTCTTCTCCCTCAATTTGTGGTAAAACTTAGTCTCCTGTGAGTTTCCACTGCTTATATATTTAGGAGAGCTGGGACATTCTGATAGGCCCATGATGGGACCTTGTATCAAGCTGTACTACTAAGACAACGGACTTCAGCTTTTAACAACTGATAGTAACCCTGGCAAGCTGCATAGCACACAAGAGCACTACAGACTGGACACTGGGGGGCCTGTCGGGGTAGGGGCAGAGAATTTTTCAACTACGTTGCAAATGACACTAGGGTGCAGTGTTGGCCTTTCATTTGACTGTGAGGGCCTTTGGAGCCTGCATATTAAGGTCAATAATTAGAATATCAACGACTCATGCATGAGCCAGTGTCAAACACAGAATGTAAAGGAGTAATACTGAAAGCTTTACCACTGTCCCCCTCCTTTCCTTTGGCATCCTACAGCTGCCAGAGTTTTGCCAAAATGGGGATCTGCTATCAGCTTAAAGCCTTCAATCTTTCTGGTCAAATTTCTCTTCTGGTCCTTCTCACTGGCTTCATCCACTAGTAATATTAAACTGACTGATAACTAAAAGGTTGGTAAGAGATAGTGCCATCCAGTGACCTAAGGCATTAATGAGGGAAAACAGACAGAGGAACTTCAGTGTTTAGTAAATTTAGTCTCAAGAAAGACTGTGTTTTCTCCAAGTCAGAGGTTCTCAACCTGGAGTCTGTGAACTTCTTTAAAACAAACAAACGATTTCAATATATTTAGTTTCCTTTATAATCCTATATATTTTATATATTTAAAAACGGTATTCTAGCAAAGTCCATCAGTTTCACCAGCCTGCTAAGGGGGTCCATGACCCAAGAAAGGTGAAGAACTCCTCTGAGCAGAGGCTTTGGAAGCTATATGGAATTTTTGAGTGCTTTTTACACAAGGACTTTGTCCTTTTTCATTGACTGTCTCTCATACCTAGAATGTTCCCCTTCCTCATCTTCACTTCTTGGACTCCTTCAAGTCTCAGCTAAAATCCCATCTTCTACAAGAAGCCTATTCCTATCCCCCTTTAATGTGAGTGCCTTCCCTCTGTTGATCACCTCCAATTTATCTTGTATACACCTTCTATGTACACTGTTGTCTCCACGTCATCTCCTCCATCAGATGTGCCGTCTTTGAGAGCAGGGATCATCTTTATAACCCCAGCCCTTATCCAAGTGACTGGCACAAAGCAGGGGCTTAAAAATGACTGAGAATACATGCTTTCAAGGCATAAAATGCTTGAGATTTTGTACTAGAAAATTCAAAGAGAAAAGAGAAAAAGAGAGAGAGAGAGAGAGAAGGCCAAGCCCCCCAAAATATAGATCATGCCCACTAATGAGTCCTATAAAAGTATTTAACTTTCTCTATGGGACGGCACACTTGGGCCCACCCCCAAGTAAGGTTGAACCTCACTCGTAGCAGGGGCAAGTCCATGGAGATTATAAAGCAAAATAGGAATGAATGGAACTGTGAAAACATCACTGATCAGCAATGGATAAAGTAGGTCTGGATAATACGTTCCTTTGGACAGAAATTAATTTAAATGGAGGCATTTGAATACTTCTGGTCCTGGTGTTAATAAGCTGGATGTTTTTTCAATTGGACAGAGAAGAAATACATATATATCCAAAGTCTTTGAGATGGTATGACCAGGAATTGTCAGAGGTTAAGGTCGAACTGTTCTACATCTACATATGTATATATCTCTATGTATGTACAGATAGATAGATCTATCTATCTATCTTCTATGTATAAATCTTTACTTCTTTCCATCAGAAATGGATTCTACAAATGCCCAGATCCAGAGGTGTTTTGTTTTTTGTTTAAAAGACTATAACTACAGGCTACATGCATGGAGACACACATTATACATATATAGGAGATGCTTTAAAGTTAGCAAAACATTGAACTCTGGGAGATGACTAAAAACCATTACATTGAATTCCCAATCCCTATATTTATGCACACCTGCATTTTTGATTTCCTTCACAAGCTAATTGTACAATAATTCAGAGTCTGATTCTTTTTGTACAGCAAAATAATGTTTTGGTCATGTATACTTACTGTGTATCTAAGTTATATTTTAATATATTTAACATCTACTGGTCATCCTGACATTTAGGGGAGGGGGTGGGGGGGTAAGAGGTGAAAAATTGGAACAAGAGGTTTGGCAATTTTTAATGCTGTAAAGTTACCCATGTATATATCCTGTAAATAAAGGGCTATTAAATAATAAAAAAAAAAAGTTAGCAAAACATCATGCAAAATATGTAAGAGACTAACACGGTGGGGTGGAAAGGGCAATGAAATTGGGGCCTAAGATGCCAGATTCAAATCCCAATGATGTCATTTATTGTGTGACTTTGAGAAAAACAATGATCTCTCTAGATTTCCCTCATCTGTAAAACTGGATTTTTAAGGTTCCATCTAGATCTAGGTCCATGAGTTAGAATCAGAATTTGAGCAGGAAGGAATCTTTTAGATTTGATTTCCCTGGATGGAATTCCCTCACCAGTGAAATGAGAGAGTTGGAATTGATGGTCTTTTAAGTTCCCTTATAGTTCTAAATCCATAATGTTGGTGATAGAAGGTCTCTGTTTCGTCCTCTGCAAAATAGGGGACTTGGATGGGATATTCTCTAAGTTCCCTTATTTACGATTCTATGTTTCCATCTAAATCCTTTCATTTTATAGTTGGGAAATGTGAAACAGAAAAATGAAGAGGCTTGTTCAAGGTCATTTAGCTAGTTGATATCAGAACTAGGATGAGAAAGCAGGCCTCCAGAGACTTAGTTCAGTGCTTTGGAAAAAACAAGAGGTTATAAATGATACCCATCAGAGAGGTCCCTAGGCTGGGAATATGTGTATAACATTTTTAGTATGAGGAGCTCAGAAGGATGAGGTCAGGTTGGCAGAGAAAATGTTCAAAAAACTAACAAATGAATTAAAGCCGTCTACTGAAGGTGGCTGAAGAGTTAGAGTAGCATACACATCGACTGGATTTGTAACAATCAAAGTTAGGGCAGTTGGCTCACGGGCAAGACACCTCCCATAGGAAAAACAGGCAGAGGTCAAGGTCTGATGGGCTCGACAGAGAATACTGGCTCCACTCTCCCTCCCTGCAATGGGCCTGATATATAACTTGGCTTTTATGCTGCACCATTACTAAAACCATCAGCAGCAGCATTTTTAGAAATAGAGGCAAGAAAGACACGTATTTTCATGGACAACAGATGAAAACCATTGTGGTTTTCATTGATATAATACTTGGGTTATTACTTACTCCAAGATTTTTCCTAGTTGATCGACGTCTGAACTTCCACGAAAAAGAGGCCTAAAAGAACAAAGAAATATTTAAGCATGGGATTTTCTCATATTATATTTCATTTCTATCATTATCATCTTCTTTGAACAGAAGAAAAAATATTCTTCACAAAAGGGAAAGCTGAAGGAGTAAAAAGGTATTCCAAAAGAATTTTTTAAAGCAATTTTCCCCAATGAAAGCTTTATCCCAATGAAAGCTTCTCCGCTTCATTTACAAACCAAAGGAGAGCTGGTTGTAATGGCATACCTATAATCTTTGCAACTGGGGAGACTAAAGCTAATGGACCACTTGAGCTTAGGAGTTCTGAGCTTTAATGAGCTAAGCTGAACCAGTATGTGTGCTTAATGTTCAAAACCAAGGGATCCCTTAGGAAACAATTCATTTTAATAATCTATTTATATTTAATAATCCATTATATGAGAATCCTATATATAATCAATAGAACAACTATTTTTAAGCATTAATTTCCCTCATCACCCAACTTGGGACTTGGGACTATTTTAAAATGGCTCACTGTCAAGTGTCCGTCATGTTCAAACAGTTGCTAAACTTTGCTGTTTTCTCTATTCCTCAAAACTTGAGAAACCACTCTTTTACACTGCTCCTCTCAGTAACAAATTGTCTTTATACCCATTGCTCTGCCTACCCCAATTTGGAATTTTACAGTGATTCCTTATTTAAAATATAAAAGACTCATTTGGGCCTCTAGCATCCTACATATGTCTTTACTTTGCTCTGCTCATTATGTCCTCATCAGCTCTCTCTGGTTTATTCAAACTAATTTTCCTGTGTTTCTCCACGTCCTCTGGTTTTTGGCTCATTGCCATGCCACCCCTCCCACTGTTCTCCCATGGTTTTAAAAGCCTCTCCTTAGCTAATCCGCTATCCTATTATTCAATGTGTACTTCTGAGCCCATGCTCTTCAGGAAGCCCTCTCAGATTAGGAAAGGGAGACATTTAGCCAAGACAAGATCCCCAGCCTTCTAATTGGTTCCAAGTTCTAGGGTCTTCTCTCTATATTTAAATAGAAAGGATCCCAGTGAACTGCATATTAAGTTAGAAAATCACAAATTAATATTATCTATTGTGCTTTATATTTTTATTATGCGCTAAACATGTGTCGATGTATTTTAGTCTTGTTCTGCCCCACTTGTAGGGTTTTTGCAGGTAGACAGGCTTTGAGGTTGCCATCTCTCTACACAACATCTCTTGCAGACTTCTACCAAAACCACGTCAGACTCTCATCTCTTTTTGATTACTTGTGGTGCCTACTAATCTATCCTTTATATTAATGCCCATATAACTTTTTCAATTTTTTATTTTTATGACCAATCTACTGATCTACTAAATCATTACTCTGCTAAAAACACTTAGGGATTCCTTAATGCTTATTATATCAACTTCTGATTATGGTTTAAAACTCTTCACAATCTGGGCCTAATCTATTTTTCCATTCTTACCTTTTCATGGATTTAGCATTTTAGTCAAACTCTAATAAAATTTTCGTTCTGTTCTGGCCCCAAAACTCTCTCCAGTTCTTGGATTAAACTCCTCTATAATTTTCTTTGAGAAGTCTCTTCTTTAAAAGCCCAATGCAGTCAGGCTTCCTCAATACCCCCCTCTGCTACCTCCAGGTAAAAGTGAGCATTCCTTCCTCAAATTTCTCATATTCCTTCACTCATACTTCTTCTTTATACTTAGCTCAATCAACCTTTTAGTGTAGTTCTTTGTACAGTACAGTACCTCTCTTTTTCTATCCACAGTCTACCATAGTGCTTTGCACACAAATATTTAATAAATGTTTGGGGAGCTGGATCAAACTACCAGTAGTCCAATCTTCCAGTCCTATCCTAGATTACCAAGCATAGTAATAGTTTCATACTGGTTTAGCCATAATGTCTATTTTATGTTTATAAATTAATGGTAGAAGATGAATATCTATTAATCCACTAATCTTTGCCTTAACACTATCACCATTTTTTCATATCAGATCTGGTTTTAGACAAGAATTTAGTACACATTAGGTGCAGAGTTTTATAGACTGGTCCTGAATAGCCCAAGAAAATTGGGGTCTGTGGGACTTTATATTGAAGCAGCCAAAGCAACAGTAACTTTTTTTTAAACAAATGCACCAATTCAGGACCAGTAGCCTCCGACTACCTTGGAAATATACCTCTCAGGAATGGACCAGATAGAGATAAAGGAGTATTCTTATGGTATTAGAAGCTGGTCATTCTAGTTAATCCTGTTGCTTTTCTCTGGAGTAAAGAGGTCCAGTCTAATTACAGTTCACCATTCAACCAAACTAATATAACTCCCCAGCCTCTAGGTCTATCAGAACTTTGTATAATCCTCTTCTTGAACAGGAAAGCTAAAAAACAGGAATAAAATAGATCAATAGCATTTTCTGTATAACTTCCTCCCAAGAGGAATTAAGAGATTCTTTTACAGGCTTATAATCCATATTCTATACAGCTCCTTCACTACTCTACCAGTCACAAAGAAGCTTCAGAGAGTTTTGATTCTTAGAATCCCAGTCCATGCCAATAGCCCAAATGATTAAGATCAGAGCTATGACTATTAAATGAGATGTGGTCGATCATCTTCCATGTTCTACTTCTATCCAGATCAGTTAAATGTTGATGATAGACAATTTCATTTAGCACCTCCAATGTTCAAAGCCTGGGCAAATCAAATTACATAACCATTGTCAACCCTAGGTATTTGGGATCAGTTCAAGTTTAGCATAATCAATAATAATTAACCAAGAAATACTTATTATGTATAATGCATTGCACTCAGGATAGAAGAGAAGAGAATGCATTGGGAATTCTGGATCGTAAACATCATTTGTATTAGCTATTTTCTTTAAAGAAAAAAAATTTTTTTGGTGGGATCAAACCTATGATTTCATTGGCTCAGGAACTTTTGTAAAGGAAAGTCCCTCCATCCAAGTAGGTCTACAACTGCTTTGATGGCACAATTGCTGTGGGCAGCTAGGTGGTGCAACTTACTCATGGTAGTAAAAACTGTGTATGTCAGAGGAGGGATTTACACTTAGGTCTTCCCAGCTTTCTGCTGAGTATATCAACAGTATCTAGACTGGGAGCTAGAAAAATTCTTAAGAATTTGTCTGTTTTGTTTTTAACATTTTAAAATATATCTTACTGATACTTATTTTTCAAAAGAAGGGAAATGTTTTACTTGCTTGTTACTAATTCTTTACAATTCCTGCTCTTTTTATCCTAATCAATATCCTGCAGGTGTGTATCATATGGTTTCAATATATTCAGGTACTGGGTGATCCAGGGGCCAGTCAATGCTTTGTCATAGTGACAACTGGGACTTGCTTTTCCTTTACTTATTGAAATTTACCACAATTTCAGGCTGATGCTGAATCACAAATTTGAGAGCTGCGAAGGTCTACAATATTATAGACTTAGAGCTGAAAGCAACTTGAGAAGCCTTTTCTGATTACAGTCTATATGTTTGCAAAAAGAGGGGATTATATTAGATGAACTATAGACTTCAAAGTCCCTGCTTGTTCTAACTTGGAAGTGATGACATGTTGACCACTGTTCTGCTCACTGGAGAAGATTTTATATATGTGATTGTGAAGAACCAAAAAGCTGGGTAAGAAGCAGATCTGTCTTGGCTTGATTGATATGGAACTCCCCTCAACTCTGACAGGTCATGTACTTAGTCTTCCATGGGATGGATATTTCAGGGAAAACAAAAAGGGACAAGATAATAGGGAGTGGGCTGGCAATGTGAACTTAAAATAAAGTTGGCTTTAGAAGTTATACTTCAGGGGGCAGCTAGATGGATAGAGCACCATAAATGGAGTCAGGAGGGCCTGAGTTCAAACCCAGCCAATGACATAATACTACCTATGTGACTCTGGGAAAATCATTTAACCTCAAACAGGAAGGAAGGGAGGAAGGGAGGAAGGGAGGAAGGGAGGAAGGGAGGAAGGGAGGAAGGGAGGGAGGGAGGGAGGGAGGGAGGGAGGGAGGGAGGGAGGGAGGAAGGAAGGAAGGAAGGAAGGAAGGAAGGAAGGAAGGAAGGAAGGAAGGAAGGAAGGAATTAAAAAGTCCATCCTAGACTCTGGGATCATTAATCAATCTGTAGTTGGTTGATCAGAATTAAGTTGTCTGCAGTAGTTTTGTGAATAAGTTGTATCTATCCACAACAGGAGTGTCAGAATAACAAATGTAGAAAGAATAACAATTGATGAAATCTTGAGCACATTATATAGAAATTATTTGAAGATAGCCCCCACAATAAAAACATACCTGTTTTATTTGTAATTATTGGCAATTTACTGAAACCTGATCCTGATAATAGCTGATATTAAGATAAAAATATTATACGATACATGAAAGCTTACCATGGGCTTTGTATACATTATCTCATTTGAGCCTGACAAGATAATAGACGTATTATTATGATTTCCATTTTACTGATGAAAAAATTCAGTCCCTGAAAGGTGAAATGGGCAAATACCCAGTAAGTGTGAGAGACAGACTCTGAACTTTGGTCTTCTTATAACTAAATCTAGCACCTGACCACCTGTATCCATTTTTGAGTCTAGGGTAAGAAAGGCAATGTCACAAGAGAAAGCTGCCATATTCTTTGGCTCCCAGGGGAGTTTATATATCAAAATTCTGAGGTTATATACACATATATGTGTGTATGTATATTTATATATTTGTATATGTGTTACTATCCATTATATGAGCCAAGTAATGAGTATGTGTCACAGGTGAGAGTGGAACCCAATTTTTCTGACTTTCCATTTGGCTCTCTATCCACTACGTACATTCTTCTGCCTCTACATGAATATATAGTTAAAATTACAAAAAAAAAAAAAAAGTCTTTCACAAGGTTGGCTTGCCTCACCCTCCTAACAAAATACATAACTGAGCTAGGAGGAGTTAAAGGAAGAAGGTAGGAAGAAGGGGGAAAAACCCAAAAATACAGACAAATCAGAACATGTCCACAGGACGGTGACCAAGAGAGTGAAGGGTTTCAAGATGATGACATACAAGAAACTGGGGATGATTAGCCTGGAACAGAGAAAACGTGTCAGGGAATGTGCTAGTTGTCTCCATGCATTTAAAGGCATGTATGCCCTGTGGAAAAGGATTGGCCAGGTTTGGCTTGGCCTAAAAAGGAAGAACTAAGAATGATGAATGCAAGATATAGAGAAGGAAAGTTTTGGGCTTCATGTTGAGGAATGGTTTTTAAGTAGAACAAATTCCAAATAGAAAGGGTTGCTTTAAGAAATAGTAGATTAGCTCCTTTTCCACAGGCTTTCCAAGAAACATCTTGATGACCAGAGAGTTGGAGACATTGACAGATTCTTGGTCAGATTCAAATTGGAATGGATAGCCTTGGAAGTCCCTTTCCTTTCTGATCATCTTTGCATGTAAGAGAAAAACCCTTGGCGGTCCTCAACTTTTTCTCCCATTAGGATTAGGAAAATTTGGTGAGTTGTTATTGAGCTTTCTGCATTCCAAAAGTTGGCTCATGAATCTCCAAAGGAGAAGACTCCAGTTAAAAGTGTAAGTTTATCAAGGCAAGGGAGGTCTGCTTTATTTTTTTTCCCTTCTAGATAAACTTAAGGTCCAGAACTCTGCCAGGGTCATTGTAGGTACTTGGATAAATGCTTGCTAAATGGAATAAATGCTCCTAGAGAATGCAGGGAGTCCTTTTAAGACCATGAACATAGTACCCATGGTGAGGACAATCATTGGGGTTTCTTAGTATCACCACATTGAAAGGAAATACTTAAGAGAAATCATCTCATCAGCCTTTAGGCTCAGGTACACTGGATGACAGATTTGATGATTCTAAAATAAGAAAAACAGCAAAAATGATGTTCTTCAAAAAGTAGCTATTCTATTGGCCAAGTTTTTATATCTTCTTCCTCTATGCTTTAAAAACAGAAGACGAAATTTGAAAAATCAATTATATAGGAACATGATGAAATAAGTTATTCAGTATATCCTGTTTGATCAGTATTTAAAAATAATTCTTCTGTAATATAGAATATAATTACATGTTATTAAGTAATATTCCATAATATATTGCCTGAAATGACAATTTTAAAAATGTATATGCTTTAATCGCTTACTATCTTAGGGAGAAATGAGATAAAAAGGGGAGAAAATTTGGAACTTAAAAAAAAAATAATGTTAAAGATTATTTTGGTGCAGTTAAGTGGTATAGTGGATAGAATATTGGCCCTTATTTCAAATGGGATCCCAGCTACTTCTTAGCTATGTGACCTTGGACAAGTCATTAATTTAATCCTAATTACTTCCTCCCCCTCAAATTGTCTTTACATGTAATTAGGGGTAGGTGGGTAATAAAATATTTTCAAAAATATGTAAGTTTTCTTGGATATGGTTAATTGATAGTTTAGTTGACCAAAGTCTTTTATTCATCATAAATTATTTCCCCAAGAGAATCCTTTATCTGTAATTGGACCCCATTTCCTATTTTAAACCCAAGTTTATTCTCATTTCACATTATTCTTTTTTCCTTCAAAATCACTGTCAATTCAATCAGTTCTTATTATTTTTCTATCCTACCTCCAAACTCTTCTCTCCTGGTTTTTCCCTCCTTCTTTTAGTTCTCATTTTAATAGGAATCTTTCCTTAGTTGTTTAAGTAAACTTCCTAAAACATAGATATGGCCATGTGCTCAACAAACTCCACCGGTCTCCTATTATCTCTAAGATCAAATACAGACTCCTGGTTGGCAGTGAAAAGTCTCCCACGATCTGGCTCCAGCCTACCTCTTTCCTGACATTATTAGTTCTCTTTCCACACTCAATGGCCATTTTTGTCCTTGCATAGGCCATCCTCCATTTCTAGCATGTCCTTCCTTCTAATTTCTGCCTCTTAAAATCACTAATTTCCTTCAAAACTCAGCCCCAACCACATCTCCCACATACAAAGCTTTCCCTCCCCCAGCTGCTATAAGCTGCCCTGCTTGAAATAAACTTGCCTTATTCTGTATATGGACTTACTTGAATGTCTATAAATTCTGTCTGTCTACTTGAGACTAAGGACTTCATTTTTGTCCATTTCCTCAGCATCTAGCACTGTACCTAGCACACAGTAGGCACTTAATAAATATTTGCTGATTAGTTGGCTGATAGCCTATAGGAATTATCTTTCTTTCTGTATCACTTTCTTAATGGGAACTGGCCAGATCAGCTTTTAGGAATCAGTTTGTTCAAGTAAACACTACTTAAACACACACACACACATACACACAACACTCTTCCCCTAAAAAGTCAGCATTTCTACTAGTCTTTTTTTCCTAGTGAAAAACAATTTTAAGCAATTTCTGAAGGGTTCTTTTAAATCAGCTCTTCTGAAATTTTGTAATAGTCTATAATGATAAAGGTTTTGTGACATAAAATCTTTTAAATTATTTAATATAATTATTTCCCCCATAAGTCAAAAGGAGAACACAAGAATGCAATGGCCAACCTACCTTCATTTCAAGCCCTGGCACCATCCATTCCACACTCATATCACCTCAGGCTATTTCATGCCAAAACAAGTGTGATCCTTGGGTGTTTTTTGGGAGGGGGAGAGCTAGTTTGATTTGGTATGAGATGAAGCAATACTTTAAAAGGTTTTTTTTTTTTTTGTATGCATCACCTTCGGAGTGCTATTCTAGGGCATTCTAATAATTCAACATTATTGAACAGAAAAGGTCACTTTGTGTGCTCCAGAATAACCTTACTCTCGAGTGTGGCTGATTATTCAAATAATCACATGGGAAAGAACAGCCATCCCTCCCCTCCATCCATCTATCCATATGCTGTGCTACTGTACAGTAATCTCCTCAGTTATATTTTGAAATTGTCATTATAAGAGTATTGCATATGTTCCGTATTTTACTTGTGTATTTTACTTTATTCCATGTGCTCAGAGTTGCCATTCCTTGTTCCAAGTTCGAAGGGTCGGTTTCCTGCCCCATGTATCGCTCACCACCAATGGGCTTGTTCTTTGGCTAAGAAGTGCCTTTATTGGTTGAGTGGCTGAGAGAGTTGATGACTCAGTGGATGTACAAAGGGAAATTGTGTATTCATCCCATCAACATCTTTTCCTTTCTACTTTGAATCATGTTAGGATCATCCTGAGTTATTTTCAAAGAGCCAAGTAGGGGAGAGGTGATTAGCCCTCTCTCTTACTCTGTCCTCTAGCTGGCTGTTAGCATATGGTGTCTCAAGCACTTGTCTGTGTGAGCAAGGCTGAGCTTGGGTTTGGGTGACCTCTTCTTAGTTTTTTGCTGATCTTAGATGAACAAGTACCTATTTCTAGATGCATTTGTCCAGAATTGGAGGAGATCTTGTAAATTAAGCCCTGGATGTCCTGGATGTCTCTGGATCAAAGTTGAACGGTATTGGGGAGGAGTCCCCAGCAATTATTCCCATGCACTTGGACACTGACAAAAGGATTGTCTTAAATTTGGCTGCTTTCCCAGCAGACATGGACTAGTTTGGACAGTGCCGCACTAAGGTGAAATATAAAATGCCTAATTAAACAGCACTCCAAACTGCCCAACATTTTACTGAGTTTTAAGCATCAGCTTTTCAGCAGACTGTAACAGCAGTTATAAAATTGAATTATTAATCTCGTTTTAAAGTTTGTTTTCTGTCAAATATGTGATTGGTCCTTCTGTGTGGAACAAGATATTATCCGATCCCTTCTGTGATTTACACTGTACACTCAGTGCCTTGTGCGCTTCATCTTTTCAAAAAATACTGAGTCATGAAACATAAATAATTTAGAAGAAATAAAATTGCCTGATAGGCCTTTAAAGAAGTCAAAGAATATGATAAAAGAGAACCTAACCCTTTCATTTGAGATAATCTGGTTCAAATTGCATGCCTCCGTTTTCTTGGTGGCAAAGAATCGGATAATCAGTTTTTGAATTAGAAGGGATCTTGGAGGTTATAGACTCCAATCCCCTCATCTGATAGATGAAGGAACCTAAGGCAAGTGGGCTTAAGGAGTGCCTGGGGTCACACAACTAGTA
This sequence comes from Sarcophilus harrisii, assembly GCF_902635505.1. Classification (NCBI taxonomy): domain Eukaryota; kingdom Metazoa; phylum Chordata; class Mammalia; order Dasyuromorphia; family Dasyuridae; genus Sarcophilus; species Sarcophilus harrisii. Next base: position 244,650,131 of record NC_045430.1, read on the forward strand.
GTAAGTGTCCTGGATGAAATTTGAACTTTTCTTGACTCTGTGGATAAGTACTATAACCCTGTTGGTCCAGGAGCAGTTTCTTCAAAATTAAATGTGTATACACATACACACAGGGCAGTACTGTTTCATCTGAACCTTTGTGTCTCTAATGTCTAGATAAATAGATTTTAGCTTAATTTCTTTTCATTAGTCATTTCTAAGCCCGAAGTACCTGCTCTTTTTGAGCAACTTCCCAAGACGAATGTCATCAATTCTAACATTATCTTGGTAAATGAGCTAAAACTCCATATTGACCTGAAGAGATGAAGGGCTTCTTCTATAAACACAGCTTCAATGTAGTTTATCCTTTACTAGTTATTAAAAATCTTTGACGACTTCATGTGCCAGCCGGTTTACATGGCCCTGATTCTATGATTCATTCATCAGAATAAACAGCTAACGAACATAAGAATACCATTCATAACATCAGTGAAGAATGGAAAACAACTTTTAGAGATGGGACATGTTTACCAGTAAATGAGAAGCTTTTGTGCTTTTTTGTCTGCTAGAGAAAGGAAATGATTCATACATAGTGGAAGAAAAAAGATGTCTCCCTTTTGATTTGCCAGTCACAGCCTTTTGTTATATAAGGTACAGTCCTAGGACAGGTGGTAGGACGCATCTGTCTGTAACTTGCATTTGCCTTATGGAAATACTTTAACTACTATTTCTCACTTAGAAAGACAATTCTTTATAGAAAATAAAAAAGGCTCTTCCTTCTTAATAAAAACACCTGTGAAAAAATATCACAAAGGGGAATTCTATGACTTCATGGCTCATTCTTTGGCACAATCTAACTCTTGGCTTTCTCTGGTGAAGCTAAGACAGAATTCTCTGTGTTGGGAGGGCCCTAATCCATCCAACCCATGTCTGAACAAGAACCCTTCTCCAATACTGCTGGCAAGTGGTCATCTACCCTTCTGCTGAAGACCCCGGGCAGGGATTTCAGTTGTGGAATGGCTTTAATTGTTGGAAGGTCTTTCCTCATCTCCAACCTAAACTTCCCCTCCTCTAACTTCTTAACTGTTTGCTACTGCTTTTTCCCAAGCAGGACAAATTAATCCCTGAGAAATCCAATTTTAGCTTCCAACTTTAAGACTATTCTCATGCTTATCCAGTTTAACTATAGCTCTCTCACCACCATGCTCATCCCTTCCTGATTCATTCCAGATTTTAAAATCGATTTAAGTCATCACTTTTTCTTACAAGGATACAAACATGTTAGGTTGAAGATGTTATTTATGGCATCATGGAGAGAATATAGGGCTTGGAGTCAGGAGGCTCTGGACATGAATATCAACTTTATCACTTAGCAGTTTTACAATCCTGGGCAAGTCACTACCTCTCGTGATGATTTTGATGATCAAATGATCTAATGAGTATAAAATGTGATGTGAATGCTAGCTAGGATTACTTTACTAATACTGAATGATAAGGCTTTGCTTTGTATTCTTCAAAGAGATACAGTCCTTACTCTCACAATGAAAAGAGATCTAAATTAATATATGCAGAGAGATTCATGGATTTTTAGAAGAAGGAGGTCCCAAACAATTTGTTAAGTTTAATTCTCCTATTTTATAGATTCAGACAGAGTAATGTGAATTGCCCAATGTCACCTAAGTCACAAACAGAGCCAAGACAAAAATTCAGGTCTCTCAATTACTCACCTAGTATTGTGGCTTCTTTGACATGCAAAGTTAAACAACAATACAATTTACTCTTCTCTCTTTATAGTCAGTGTTCCAATGATATGGTCTACCAGCTATTCTACACTTATGACCATCTTCCACCCTCTGTGATTTGTTACTGTCTGCTCTCAGTGCCTAGAATTCACTCACTTCTTATCCCTTGCCTCTCTGAATCCTTCAAGGCTCAGTTCAAATACTTTCTTCTTAAGGTCTTGCCTGGAATCTCCTCATGCTAGGGACCCCCCCCCCCTCCCCAAACTACCTTGAATTCATTTTTGTATATATTTTCTTTATGTTCAAGCACATGTTTGTCTTTTTCTTCATTCATAAGCTTTTTGAAAGGAAGGGATTATTTTCCATTTGTCTTGGACGGACATCTAGAACCTCAAATATATACATATTTGTTGAGTGGTTGAATACAAGACAGTAGAATAGATGCTACTGTGTGATAACGTTGTATGATAGCAGACTAAATATAAACCCTTTCTCAAAGTAGAGAGAACTGGAATGGAGCAAATGGGACTAGAATTGGGTCTGGCAGGTATTATTTTGTAGCTGATTTGGACAGAAAGAAAGGAATAAGGCAGATTTTCTGATGATGGGGAATGGTACAAGGAAAGGCACCCAATGTGCAGAGCAGTCAGGTTAGAAGACAGAAGGGTGGGTGACAGAAAAGTAGGTTGTGGCCAGAAAAAAACTAAGAATTTAATCTGAAGATGATGAGTTGTGAGCAGAGGAATATGAAAGCAAAGTGTTATTTTAGGAAGATTAATCTGACTGTCTAAAAAGACAAATCAGATGAGAATAGCAGTTAGCTGGCAAATGAATAAACTGAGTCAGGAGCTAATGAAGACGTGAGCTACTAGAAAGGAAAAGCCAGCATAGAGCTATAAGGAAATGAGGAGCAGTGTGATTTGGGAGACAGAAGGCTGCCTTGGAGGAAGAAACCTTTGGGTTTAAATCTGATTACTGATATAGCCTTTCTTTCTATCCAAATCAGCCACCAAGTAAATCTAGTCCCATTTGCTCCATTCTAGTATGTGGTGATTTCTTTCTCCTTTTAAGAAAGGGTCTATATTTAGCTGGGGCACCCAGGAAAAACACTGACCCCTCAAAAGACTTGGGAGCCTCTTTACATTTTGAAGCTACAGGTGAACTGCTAATATTTGATAATAAAAAATAATAATAATAATAGAAGAGGAAGAAAGAAGAATCCAGGTGTTGAATCTGAGTGATATTTGGTTTTTAGTCAAAGACTGGGAATTGTTTAAGAATGAACAGTAGAGCCGCCTTTTAAAATTAGGCTAAAGTCAGACAGATGAAAAATGGAAGATATACTTTTTATGAGTTATCTGTATTCTGTTATATGTTATTTTTATTTTTAATAGCTTTTTATTTTCAAAATACATGCAAAGAGTTTTCAACATTCACACTTGCAAAACCTTGTGTTTCAATTTTTTTTCTCCCTTTCCCACCTCCCCTCGACAGCAAGCAATCTGACATATGTTAAACAGTACAATTATTCTAAACATATTCCACATATATCACGCTGCACAAGAAAAATCAGATCAAAAAGGAAAAAAAAATGAGAGAGAAAAAAAAAAGCAAGGAAACAACAACAACAAAAAGGTGAAAATGCTGTGTTGTGATCCATTTTCAGTCCCCACAGTGCTCTCTAGGTGCAGATGGCTCTATCACAAGTCTATTGGAATTGGTCTGAATCACGTCACTATTGAAAAGAGCCAAGCACATCACAGTGCTTGTTGCTGTATATAGTGATTTTTTGGTTCTACTCACTTTACTTACATCAGTTCATAAAAATCTCTCCAGGCCTCTTTGAAATCCTGCTAATGGTTTCTTATAGAACAATAATATTCCATTACATTTATATGCCATAACTTATTCAGCCATTCCCCAACTGATGAGCAACTATTCAGTTTCCAGTTCCTTGCCGCTATAAAAAGGGATGCTAAAAACATTTTTGCACATATGGGTCCTGTTTTTATGATCTCTTTGAGTAGTGACATTGTTGGATCAAAGGGTACACAGTTTGATAGCCTTTTGTTCTTCCATATGAAGTTTGTTATTATTTTTTCAAGCTCTATAAAGTAATTTTTTGGCAGTTTGATTGATACCACTCTACAGAATAAGTAGATTAATTTAGGGAGAAGTCTCATTTTTATTATATTAGCTTAGTTACTCCATGAGCACTTGGCATGCTTCCAGTTGTTTAGATTTAACTTTATTTGTGTGGAAAATGTTTTATAATTGTGTTCATATAGTTCCTGGTTTTGTCTTGGCAGGTAGTCTGTCATATATTATTAAAGGGCAATGAGCCACAAATTAGCTGAAGAACTTATTGTCATATCCTGAGTCTCTAAAAATATACCCTAGAATCAGGAGTTTTAAAAATATCCTTATAAATATAGCACCCATCCTCAGATACTGACTTTCTGAATCTCCAATTTTCCTCAAGAGTCAGCTCAAATACTACCCTCTATAAAGAGCCTTCCTGATCCCCTATATGCAACTCCCAAACTACTTTTTCCTCTTTCAACAGAAAACAAACCTTCTGAAGGACAGCCAATTTCATTTTTGCCTTTTTATCTCCAGGGTTTAGAGTACAGTCTCTAGCACATAATAAATACCTAATGTCTGCTAAATGACTAGGTAAGATTTTGAAGTGGACATTGACCATAATTGGTGAGTTCAAAGATCTATTTTTAAAATATTTGATTATTTTTATTACATTAAATTAAAAAGGTTTTATACAAAAACCAATGCAACCAAAATTAGGAGAAAAGCAGAAAGCTAAGAAACAATTTTTACAGTCAATGTTACTGATAAAGACTTTATTTCTCAAATATATAGAGAACTGAATCAAATTATATACAATTCATTCCCCCATTGATAAAGTCAAAGGATATGAATAGACAATTTTCAGATGAAGAAATTAAAGCCATTTTAAGTCATAAGAAAAAATACTCTAAATCACTACTGATAAGGGAAATGCAAATTAAGATAACTCTGAGGTATCCATCACACCTTTCAGATTGGCTAAAATGACAGGAAAAGATAATAAGAAATGTTGGAGGGGGTATGGGAAAACTGGGACGCTAATGCATTGTGGTGGAATTGTGAACTGGTCCATCCAGCCATTTTGGAGAGCAATCTGGAAGACAACAAAACTGTGCAAACCTATTGATCCAGCACTGCTATTAAGACATCTGAATCCCAAAGAGAACATAAAAGAGGAAAAAGGACCCATGTATACAAAAATGTTTGCGGCAGCTCTTTTTGTGGTGGCAGGGAACTGAAAAATGAATAGATGCCCATCAGTTAGGGAATGGCTGAATAAGTTATGGTATTTGAATGTAATGGAATATTGTTGTTCTACAAGAAATGATGAACAGGTTGATTAAAAGCCTGGAAAGACATAGATGAACTGATACTGAGTGAAGTGATCAGACCTAAGAGAACATTGTACACAATAAGAGCAATTCTGATGATTAACTATGGAAGACTTAATTCTTCTCAACAATACAGGAATAGAAGACAATTCCAACAGACTTTGGATGGAAAATGTCATCTGCATCCAGAAGAAGAACTACAGAGAATGAATGTGGATTGACGCATACTATTTTCACTTTTTTTGTTGATTTTTTTTTCATGGTTTTTTCATTTTGTTCTGATTTTTCTTTCCCAACATGACTCATATGGAAATGTTAAAAATGGTTATACACTTATAACCTATATCAAATTTCTTGCTGTCTTTGGAAGAGAGGAGATAAGGGAGGTAGGGAGAAAAAAAAACCTTGAAACTCATAATCATACAAAAACTAATGTTGAAAATAATCTTTACATGTAATTGGAAAAATACTATATTATTAAAACAAATTTTTTAAAAGTTAAAAAAAATTTTTTTTCTTAATTTTGTCTTCCCTCTTCTACCTCCTAGCCTTAAATAAAAAATAAGTCCCCCATTTCAAATATGTAAAGGAAAACAAATATTCATATTGGTCATCTCCAAGAAGAAATATGTGAGATCAAAGATCTATGGAATTATGGAAATAGATGCTTTGTGTATTCTACTGTGTTGTGTAAAATGATGCATGAGTTCCATCACCTGGTTTTTAGAGCTATCCATAATTCATCTGGCTATCTTGTGGTCCATGTTCCAGTCAAACTGAAATTCCTTGCTCTTTTCCAAACTCTTTACAACACCTCCTGCCTATCTGAATTCTCATTAGTAGTATTCCATGTAGAAGATACATTCTCATCTCATCCTTGACTTTCAAATTCTTCATCTTTCTCTAAGACTTAATTCTGTCCAGATCCTGGCAAACGCGTGTATATATGTGTATGTGTGTGTACACACACACACACACACACACACACAGGCTCCTTGCATATAGAGACTGTTTATTTGTGTCTTTGTATACTTAGGAATTAGTACAGTTCTTTGCATGTGATAGAGACTTCATAACGGCTTACTTAATTGAATCAAATGTATCTTCTCTTCTGTATTAGACTGAAGTTCTTTGAAAGGAAAGGACCATCATTCTGCAGAATGTTCATTCTGCAACATACGTATTGTTTGCCCTTTATTTTTTAAAAGAACCAGTCAGGATATGGATACTGCCAATTTGCACATGAACTGGATTTAAGTGAGGCAGGGTTGGACAAAGTTGTTGGGCTCACTCTCTTTTTCAGAGTTAAGAAGTCCAGTGGTAGGACCAAAGTCAAAACGGCTGGTGATGGCCCAGAATGTGACTGATGTCCATGACACCTTCATTGTTTGAACAAGGTTTAAGTGATCTGCAGAACCTATTACAGCCACTTTCATGGTCACCAGAGCAAACTGTTCTTATCTGCTTGCTCCAGCAGGGCTCTATTCACATCCCCATCTCCAAATTCACTGACAGGTTTGAGACATGCTGTTAATGCTTAATCTAGTATTGCCTGACTGTAGAGACAGTTTTACCGAAGTATGACCACTTGTGCATGCTACAGCTTCTTGGCAGGCAGAAACAAGCTACAAAGAGACTGAATGACCAATTATTGATGATCTCACAGCCAAAAAACATCACAGGGGCATAATAAACGTATGAACTACCAGCTCTGCACCTTGGGCTATTTATGTCATTTCAAGTGTGCAAGGCAGGGATGGGCAAGTTGCATGACAATGAGAAATTCTGAGACAAATGAATGGCAGACACACAACAAAGAATGTGAAATTAAAGAGGGGGTGAGGAGAGGAAAAAGTGAGGGAGGAATCAACAGACTAAGAAGGAATTTAACTGTAGAGAAAAACCCAGAAAGAACAAAATGAAATGAAAACCTGAGAAGAGTTGGGGCAGAAAAGTTGGGGAGGCAAATGAATTCTGCAGAAAAGAGACAGAAATACCCAGATTAGCAGACATTTGACCATTGGAGGGGACTGTGGTTCCAATGGAAGTGAATAACACAAAAGGGGGAAAAACCCAAACAAACCCAAAGAGCTGATTAATTTTTTCAAGTTACCAGATGTGAATAATTTATTTTCTCCACAGAGGACTCATTTTAGTGAACTATGAGTAACTTCCTCTAAAGGAAAGGCTGCCTTTCATTTCAAAATTGAGAACTGAATTAAAACTAGAGTCTAATAGACCATATACCATTTCTGAAATGACATGGCAGAACTCACTGATAAAAAATAACTTCTCTTTCAACTCTCAATGGAATGTCAATTCTTTAGGTCCATGAAATTTTTCCTCATAAGGCTTACACTCAAGGCTATGTCTATAGGTTTGAACCTGTGATTTCACTAGGGTAGATTAAGGGAATACCCAGGGAGGAAACTCTCCCAATGACAGACGAGCAACTATTCTGAAATGTATAATCTTAAAAGAAATATTTGGGACACTGAGGGCTTCAGTTATTTGCCCATTATGCCAATATATGTCAGAGACAGGACTTGAACCTGGGTCTTCAAGCTTTATCTACTATTTTATGCTGCCTCTCATATTTATGTGCATGTATGAATACATATATAGCTATATATTTATTGTATTAACACCTATTTATTATATATGCAACAAACCAGAATATCTTGGTTTTTTTTTTTTATTATAATAACTTTTTATTGACAGAACCCATGCCAGGATAATTTTTTACAACATTATCCCTTGTACCCACTTCTGTTCTGATTTTTCCCCTCTCTCCCTCCATCCCCTCCCCTAGATGGCAAGCAGTCCTATATATGTTGAATATGTCGCAGTATATCCTAGATACAATATATGTGTGCAGAACCAAACAGTTCTCTTGTTGTACAAGAAGAATTGGATTCAGAAGGTAAAAATAACCTGGGAAGAAAAACAAAAATGCAAACAGTTTACATTCATTTCCCAGTGTTCTTTCTTTGGGTATAGCTGCTTCTGTCCATCATTGATCAATTGAAATTGAATTAGGTCTCTTTGTCAAAGAAATCCACTTCCATCAGAATACATCTTCATACAGTATCGTTGTTGAAGTATATAATGATCTCCTGGTTCTGCTCATTTCACTTAGCATCAGAGAACATCTTGTTTTAAAGAAAGTTTTAGGACTAAGGGGAGAATTTTGAATAAGCCTTAGAAAAAGTTATTTTCCCTCCTCTTCTTGTTGAAGAATTCACTTTATTGCTGGTAAGAAGTGGGGGTGGGGAGGATAGACACAATGACATCTGTGGCCTCAGTTGCATGTCACTGTAGCCAACAGAAAGCTCAATTGGGGCTCACTGAGGAACCAACTGCCTTTAGCCTCTTCCCATGAAAGTGGTTGTGAATTTCGAGAGTCTGTCAGTTTGGGTCGGCATAACTCCTGCCACAGTAATGACTGGTCAGCTGAAGGAGACTGGGTTGTGGTTAAATAGGGAACAGGCATAAAGCAAGCAAGCAAGCAAGGTTTGTCTATTGTGTCAGATGGTCATATTCTAAAGACCTTCACAGGACCCCTCCCATCTAAAAAGAATCAGGGATATCTGGAAGAATAAAAGGTGAGGGGATAAATCAGATGGTTGTATCTGCGGATTCCTCCACTGACTTGTAGCTATTTGTATAGAATATGCATACAAACACTAACAGCGGCTCATATTTAAAAGTCAATGTGACTTAATATTTAGTGTCTCCTATATGTCAGGCACTGTGCTAAGAACTTTACAAATATCTCATTTGGGGGAGACAAAGAAAGGGAAAGATCAAAGATGACTCTAAAGTATTTGGCTTGGAGTACTGGAAATGTGATGCTACATCAGAGAAATAGAAAAACTGAGGGAGGACCAAATGTCAGGGGATGATGATGAGATGTATTAGCACATATTGAAGGTATTAAGCTTGATGCAGGTGGCAAAGTAGATAGCCTAGAGTCAGGAAGACATATATTTATTTCTGAGTTCAAATCTGTCCTCATTACTTTCTAACTGAGTGACCCTGGTCAAGTCAATTAACCCTGAATGCCTCAGCTTACTCATCTGTAAAATAAGCTATAAAAGAAAGCCCAAATGGGATCACGAAGAGTTGGACAGGAATGAAAAATAACAACAACAACAACAACAAGCTTAATGTAACAATATAGAAGAGGGAAGAGGGATACAACATATTTGGGAACCATCTGCATAGAGGTGAAACTAAATCCTGGAAGTAAACGGGCTCACTGTACTCAAAAAAATAAGAGAAGAAAAGGCTGAGACCAAATCTTTATATATTAAAAACTGGAGGGCTGGGACAGAGAGAATAGTGTCTAGGAAAACACAACTCTGAAATGAAAGGGATCTATAGATCATTTAGTCTAATACTTGGAGAATTAAATATCATGAAAACCAAGGAAGTGAGGGTATCTAGAAGGAAGGAGCTGTAACAGAGATGAATGCTGCAGAAAGGAGGTCAGGAAATGGCCAAAGTTCATTGGTTAGCTTGAGGAGAACAATTTCAATAGAGCGAGGAAGATGGAAGTTAAATTGCAAAAGGTTGATGAAGGGGAGAGGAAATAAAAGCAGAATACAGACTATTATATCTAGAAGTTTCTCAGCTACAGGAAGGAAAAGGGACAGGATCATTGCTTGAGGAAACAGCAAGGTCAAAGGAAGAAGAAGATTTTTTTTTAAAGGATAAGAGAGACTTGAGTATATTAATAAACTAAGAGGAAGGTACCAGAATAGAAGTAAATTAAGATGCATGAAACAGAAGGGCTTATTGCTGACAAGTAAAAACATGGAGGAAATAGTAGTGGAGAAATTAGCTTTCACAAAAAGGACCACCTTTTCCTGAGACTAGAGAGAAGGGTAGGTCAAAGGCTTTGAGAAGTTCAACACAGCAGAAGAGGAAAACTGGGGTGGGGGGAGAGTGTTTCCATTTTTAATGGACTGAATTTAATCAGGCAGGCAGGATGTGAGATTCATTTTCAGAGTAAGGTGGATATAATAGTGCTAGGGAGAGAATTTAATATTTCATGTCTAAAAGGACTATTTTTGAGGTATTGAAATTGAAATTCAGAAGGATTAACTTGCCCAGAATCATGCAGATAGTTGCATGTCTTGAATTTGAACCTAGTCCTCCAACTGAAATCAATCAATAAGTATCATTTATTAGATGCTTACTATATGCCAGGTACTGTACTAAGTGCAAAATCTCTTATTATTTCTTATTATTTGTTTGTGATAGCACTGTTCTGGATGTGAGAGGAAGATAATACCAGAAGGCCAGCCAAACATAAGTAGCTGGTGCTCCAGATGGTGATCTCATTAGTCTTGACTCAAATCCAAATAACTGCAATTGATGGTGAACCTTTCCCCCTTTCCTTCTTTTAATTTGGAGGCTATAAGGTATGTTGAATTTCGGTTCAAATCCCAGCCAATCTCATAATCCTTCCAGGTTTCAATTTCCTTATTTATCTGTAAAGCAAGGGGGTTGTAAGCTGGATGACCTCTAGGTTCTTTTTGGGTCTGACAAGATAGAAAGTGTCTGATACTCAAAAGAACTGAGGATTTTTCTTTCAAACCATGTGGCATGCTTTAAACTCTAGAAAGCTACTCTATCCAGAGAGGGGTAAGTAGGAGGCCATGACATTACTTCATTTATGGGTGGAATGCCCCTCACTTGTTAGCCAGCCTAGTCTCCATGACCACCAACCCCCCAAGGAATATTCTAGCCAAGCTGAGGAATCCCCAGCATTTTCTGACCCAAATGAGACTCCAAAGGGCTTTATGAATTCAGCATTTACTGTTAATTCTGGCTTTATAAATTCAGCATCACCTCCTCCTTTGCATCCTTATTCTTCCTTGTCCTTCTACATCTTCTTCTACAGCTGACTCCTGGATGAATCCTCCATTATCGTAGGCTGAGTGCCTATTTGCACATTAGACTGTGCAAAGGCTCCTGATCAAAAGATCTAGATTCATATTCTGGCTCTTCTACTTACTACCCATATGACTTTTTTGCAAATTGCTTTTACCTCCTTGAGGGACAGTTTCTAAGTATAGAAAATATGGGGGGTAAGGGGGGGGGGGAATGGGATGATGTTTCAGGACCTTTCCATTTCTTCCCAGTTTTCACAAAGTTTGCAGTTCCTGGGGCATCCAGGGCCACGGGTGGGAGAAATTGTTTTAGCCCAGCAGCTGCTGATTAGGCAGGAATGAGCAAGGTGGTCTGTGCCAGGGATGGGTGGCCATGGCCCTGGCCCAATGTTTTGGGCACAGTTCCAAGGACCGCTGAGCTGAGGGCAGCTCGAAGCTAAGTTGTTGTTAAAGAGGTCAGTCTGGGGAAGCAAGAGGGAGGTGAAGCTGTGGACTGCGGGATGCGGCCGGTGGGAAGGGCAGGAATTGTAACCAGAGTTCAGGCTGGGGTTCAAGGCATGGAGGAGTCAGAGATAAGCAAGACAGAACTGGTGGGAACTTGTCACAGAAACTATGAATAGTGATTCACTTGTTAAATACTATCTGCTTTTAAGCCACCTGCACCAGGTACATTTAGAAATATGTGGCAGTGTAATAGGAAGAACACAGAACTTGGAGTCCAATGACATCTGGGTTCAAATCCCATGTCTGGAGACTATGTGACTTCCATGGGAAAGTCACATAATATCTTGAACCTCAGTTTCTTAATCTGTAAAATAGGAATTATACCATCTAACATATCTATTCCTTCCAGGATTGTTGTGAGGCACAAAGTCAAGCACTTTATGAGGTTTAAAACATAAATATCAGATGCTATTATTAATCATAATTGCAGGGTACAGTGAGCATAGTAGACCCTCAAAAGACTAACTATGACTACCCTCATATTTATAATAATTGAAAGGCTCCCTCCCCCTCCTCAATTTATATCTGCCGTAACAAAGACATCATCTAAAATTGAAGGTCATAATGTTCATTTTTGGAGGGAGGAGGTGGGTGGAATAAGAAATCTGAAAGTTTTAAAATGAAAGTATTTGGCCCATGGAAGTGGTTACTTTTTTTTAAAGGAAGTTTTGCTAAAAAACCAAAAGTACCACTCATGTAGCATTACAAATGATCTAAAAATGTCCTTAAATTGGACTCAATCCTTGGTTATAAATACTGGGTAAAAGCGGAAGTCCAATTTACCCAACCTTCTTTTAAAAAAATGATCTGTGTAGGCCTTAGGGACTTGCAAATTTGGGTGGTGACCTTTGAATGTGAGCGATGTTATGTGGAAAGAGAATGTCCTATGCTTTGCTTGCTTATGGGGCTAATTCTCCCTAAAAAGTTGATTCTTTTTTCTATTTTTAAAAGACAATTTTATCCAAGAGCCAGTATTTAATTTTAGGCTGTTTTGATTGACTGATAGATGAATTTAGGGGTGGGTAGGTAAGCACTTTTTGGAGGGGAAAGCCTGCTTCCCATTTCCTACCTGCAACATTGTTTTGGATGTCTCCATCACACCCTCATGCTAAGTATCTCCCTCTATAACGTCCCCATTCAACCTTGCTTTTCAGATACTTCTTGTGTTTCCCTATTAGATAGCAAGATCCATGAGGGCAGGGACCATCTATTTTTAAATTTGTATTTGTATTCCCAGTGCTTAATACTGTGCTTGTCACATGGTAATTACTTAATGTTTATTACTGATTCCTGTCATACTACATGCATATTTTCTCAGCCAAAATACTGTGAAATCTACATTTGGTTGGCTAAACCTCAATTTAAGCAGTAAGTATCTATAATTTGTCAATGCTATTCATTATTCCTAGAGAAAGTCTCCAATAATGTACGAAGGAATGGACAAAACAAAACAATCTAAATTAAGTTTGACACCTGACAAAGACTTAAAAAAAGCTAGCACCCTACACATTTTCAAATGCCCACTTTTACTTATGAAAAAGAAACCTCAGCATCCTGAATAGACTATGGGGGCTAATGGTTCAGTTTTTTTTTCCTTCATTGCTAATTTATCATAGGATAGAATCATGGGATATCTAGAGCAGGAGTCCTCAAACTACGGCCAGATGCAGCAGCTGAGGATGTTTATCCCCCTCACCCAGGGCTATGAAGTTTCTTTATTTAAAGGCCCATGAAACAAAGGTTTTGTTTTTACTATAGTCTGATCCTCCAGCAATCTGAGGGACAGTGAACTGGCCTCCTATTTAAAAAGTTTGAGGACCCCTGATCTAGAGTTTGAAGGAGATTTAGAGACCATTCAGTCCATTAGTTCCTAACTTAGAATCAAACCTGTGGGGAGCTACTTAAGCATTGCAAGAACTCAAGAATCCTTATGTGCACTTCCTATTATAGTTTTGATTTTTATTTAGGATTAGGACTAAATTTGTAATTTCAATGGTAAAGGGAGAAATTTTTGCTAATTCAGATTTACACTTGCCTTGCAAACTTGTCTTAGAGAGTAGCTTGAAACAATGAAAAATCATTAAAATGTAGCCAGTATGTGTGGTGGGTGGATCTGAACTCTGGTCTTTTTGACTCTTTAAGTGAGACAGATCTCTATTCCTTACACCATAATGCCTCTTGATGGAAGAATACTAATATTCTATTTTTTTTTCCAGAGAGACGTTGGGGCCATTAAAAATAACTTTCATTTTTTCAAAAGCAATAATACTAAGTTATCTTCCTCCTGTTTCATCTTGGGTCTAATTCACTGTCCATGGTATATTTACAGAATTGATGAACTGTATGGTTTATCCAAATAATTGTACATCATAATCTAAATAGTGGATGATATTCAACCACTTGTCTTTTGCTGAGTAGATTGTTAGGCCAAACTTTTGAATAACTTTCCATCTCATTTAGAAGATTCTGTATTGTTCTGGGTTTGAAGCACTTAGCAGTAGGATCTGCAGACCAAAGCATATAGAGGACTTTGTAAAGGTAAGGGAATACCTTTGAATTACAAAGGGAATAAGATTTACAAATGAACTTTGTGTTGGGCAGTCACAAAGGTGAAATAATTCCTGACATCAGTGAATTTAGGTTTTGATGGGGGGAAATCAATCAGTTAACAAGTATTTACTATGTGAGAATACTTAGTATATTTTGACAAAGGTAAGTTTTGGGGAGCATATATTAGCATCTTTTTGGTTTTTCTGAACACACACACACACACACACACACACACACACACACACACACCAAAAACTTTTTTTTTTTTTTTTTGGCCTTGCTTCATATTCACAATGAGAAGATCCCTGAACAAGATTATCTCTTATGTGATATCTTTCAAGGAATTTTAAATAACTTCCCCCACCCCCACCCCCACCCCCACATCCAAGGCAGTTACATTGTTGGAAGAGGGTTTTTTGAGATGGTTATTTGCTCTCCAAAATCAAATTTCCCCCCACCCAGTCAAGAAACAATAACACAGTGGAATTTTTTTTTTTAATTCTTTATATGTTTTGGTTAGTTGTACTATAGTAAGTATATAGTCTACTGTACACTATTCACAATATATCGTCTATTCCATCATCAAGAATGACCTTGATGTTGACCACCTAGTATATCTACTTCTCACAGGATGATTGCCTTTGGTCCTTTCCCCTCCTTTAGATAAGTTGAGCACTGATCTTTCAACACCTTCAGTATTGTAGCACTTTTTTCTATGCATAATTTGATTAATCTACCTATTCTCTCCACTTTTTCTTCAGTGACATTGACATACTATAAGCATATCTGGAACTGTAATATTTAGTGTCTATATAAGATGGCTCTCTTTGATTTTAATGGTGGAAAAGAGTTTATCGTAAAAATTGTTGCAGATTGTCCCCATTCTTCATTTACTTGTTGTCCTTCCAGGCTCATCCTTAATTACTTTTGAGGTTACTTTTGTTTTTTGGCTATATTGATAGCTTTTCTTTAATCTATTGTCTTTATCATTTCTTGTTATTTTAAGAGGAAATGCTGCTTAAAGTTCCCCAGCCTTCTCTGTAAGGCTTTGCAAACAAGTTTATATTCTAAACTGATATTACTGTTGGCCATTGTCATGTCTCTCCTTGGCAAATAAGTCTAAGTTTTTAATTTTTTTAAAGCCTTTTTTTTTCATTCCTTAATATTGCATTTTAATTGTGTCAGTTAAAATTTTGTATAGAATTGTTATCATTGGTGAACATGTCCTTTTCTCCACCCATTTTCTACTTTCTGGCATCAACTACTTGCTTAATGAAGTTGGGTTTCAGTTGTTATAATCATATGCCATATCTTTTTCAAATTAAAGTTTGTGACTGCACAATGGCAGTTGATAAATAAGTGATTACTATATTGGCAACCAATCATATCTTATCCATTAAAATACAATAATTTCTTTTTTTTTTTTTTTTGGTTATACAATAAATTTCATTATTTTCTATCATTTTTACTCTTTTATCGAAAAAAGTATCTATGATATACAAACATGAGATTTTTTGGAGTAGTCTACAAGTCATTGACCTCTCTCATTCTTGCCTTTGGAACCATATTTTCTTACCTATTTAACTTCACATTTTCACCTTTATATTAATGGCGGTGAATACAAAGCATATGCTGATTTAATTTAGAAGGTCTAATTGGATGTATTTCCCTTAGGGGGAAGCCTGAACTATATGCTCTTATAAGGCTGGATTACTATATGTGTTTTTGTACAAGTTCAAAAACTGCAAAGTATTCACTCTATCATCCTCAAAGTGTTTCCTTTTCTAGGGAGCATGAACCACAGGGTGGCACTCTAAGTTTGGAGGACTTTATAGGTCCTTGGGACTCATCAAAGGGACAAAATAGTCATCAAAACAATTTATGGGCTCAGATACAAATTCTTTATGCTCAATTTTTTGGTCAGTTAAAAGAAATCTGCCCCGCTGAATAAGAAACGAGCCAAATTCTGAAGTTTCCGGAGTGGAACATGGGTGGGGACATGAGCCAAGAGTGTGGATTTATGAAAAGCCTCCTGGATTAAACTGGGTTCACATAAATCCAGATCTGAGGTTCTTAGGCCTAGGTTATACTAACAGTAAGACTTCTAAGATGAGGGGATGTGATCCTCAAAAACATTTGATATTAAAGAGGTTCTCATGTTGAAGAAGTTTGAGAATAGCTGATCTGGTTGACTCCTTCTCACTTTATATATAAAACTGAGGCAGTGATCCATCTAAGGTTTCATGGGCAGTAAAACAGCAGGAAGGGAATTCAATTCAGATCTTCTGACTCCAAATTGTATAAAAGTCATTTGCTTTCTCTCCCAGTTTCTTCATCATCCCTAACTCAATAAACCCCAGTGGCTCCCTATTAGCTCCAGGATTAAACAGAAATTCTTCTATTTGGCATTCCAAGACCTTCATAAGCAGCCCACCCTACTTTCTCAGTCTTAGATCTTTCAGTCTCCAGTCTTCCTACTCTTCAAGACCTTCATAAGCAGCCCACCCTACTTTCTCAGTCTTACATCTTTCAGTCTCTAGTCTTCTTACTCTCCAAGACCCTCATAATCAGTCTATCCTACTATCTCAGTCTTACATCTTTCAGTCTCCAGTCTTCCTACTCTCCAAGACCTTCATAAGCAGCCCACCCTACTTTCTCAGTCTTACATCTTTCAGTCTCCAGTCTTCCTACTCTCCAAGACCTTCATAAGCAGCCCACCCTACTTTCTCAGTCTTAGATCTTTCAGTCTCCAGTCTTCCTACTCTCTAAGACCTTCATAACCAGTCCACCCTACTTTCTTAGTCTTATATCTTTCAGTCTCTAGTCTTCCTACTTATGTACTCTGTACTCTAAACAACACTGGCCTCCTGGCTGTTCCACCAACATCGTACGGCTTTGGGCATTTTCTCTGGCTGGATTGTTCTCCCTTCTCATCTCTGCCTTTCCACTTCCTTCATCTATCAGCTAAAATTCCATCTTCCAGAAGAAGCCTTTCCTGATGTTGCTTAATTTCAATGTCTTTCAGCTCTGTTCATTATCACTAATTTGTCCTATAAATAGCTTATTTGCACACAGAACAGGGACTGTCTTTTGCCTTTTTGTTTCTTTTTGTAGTTGGTCTTCTCAGTGCTTAGCATGGTGCCCGGTGCATTGTAGATACCTAATATTTTTTGACTTGACCAATCGGTCAAGAGGCTGGACTAAATGACTTCTAAAATCCTTTTTAGCTCTAAGCTGGGATGTGGAATTCAACTCACGAACACTTTCCATAGATCTAGAATTCTTTCTTTTAGGCTCTTGGTCTCCAAGTCAATGCTAACCTGGGATACACTATGTAGAATAGGCATGAATGAGTTCCTGTGGGCCAATTATTCTCTGTTCTTTTAGAAAAAAGTTGTATGTTGTTCATTTATTCCCTTTCAGTCTACATCTTCCTTTCTACTCTTTCCATAATATCTTCTTTTTGTGAAATGTGTAAACTTAACTTCATAATAGTTTAAAAGAAGTCATCTCATCTGACTGAATGTAACAAAGTGTAGTACTCTGAACCCCCTCCCCAAAATATTTCAAGTGATTATATAAGCTTGAAAGCAGTTCCTCAAATGCAGGCCAACAAATGACCAACTGATCTCCCCCATGAAAATGTCAGTTTCTTAAGGACAGGGGCACATTCACCTTTGTTCCCCTCCCCATTTGCACAGTGCCTGGCACACAGTAGGTACTTAATAAGTGTTTGCAGGTTACCATCTTAGATGCTGAGATTACAAAGACGAAATGGAAACAGTTCTGGCCTTCAATTCCAACTGGATCATACCTAAAGACCTAAAAATAGCAAATTCAATTCAACTCAACAAGTATTGATTAAGGTTCTAATATGCACCTGCCTGGTCTTGGAAATCAGGAATCAGGTTAGCTATGAGACATAGAGGAAATCACTTAACTTGTCTTGCCTCAGGCTACTCTCTAGGACTAACTCATTAAGAATTCCCAAATTGCAAATCTTCGGAAAGTAAATAACATATTATTTCCAATTGGTCAAATGTATTTTGACTTACAATGTTTTTCTTGACGCTTGTGTTTGGATTTCAAAGTATCTACTCAGCTTTAATTTTTTCATCATTCTACCCAATTAACAAGTTTGAAAAGAAGATCAATTTTTCCATTTTTTAAAGTATCTAAATGCTACCAAAATTCAAATATGATATGTGCCTTTTTTCTTCACTTTAAATGTGTCCCTTTCAGGGAAGATGTAAATCTTGCTTATATTCAGATCGACAGTCAGACCTCCCATTCTGGGGGCATCTGAAGGCAGCAATTGTTGTTTCTGCCCTTCCTGTAACCCTGGAGATTTCAGTGAGTAAACTATTTTACTAGATAAAGATTGAACCTCCAAAACAAAATCACATGTTTATGTATCAAGGACAGAAAAGGTGGAAGTCACTGACTTCCGGAGAACTGACAGTCTGTTTGGAGGTCTCAGGGGCTAGTCTAATTCATCTATGAATGGATAAGGATATCCAGGTTAATTAAGAAAGGTCATCAGTTGGTTTCTTTTTCAGCCAGGCTTGCCATGAAATGAAAATAGAATTTTCCTCAGCTATGATGAGGACTCAAATGCACTCCTCCCTTTTCTTGTGAACATAGAAAAGGATGGCTCAGACCATATTCCCTTGATGGAAACACAATGCTCAAAAAAGAACACTCCCAGAGTGGGAAGTTTCCTTAAAACAATACATTCCTCGGATAATGCCTTATAAACAAATTTGATACACACACACAGTATGTACTGGTGCTAAAGGGGAAAGAGATGGAATGGAGAAAAGAATAAAGAATTTAATTTTCAAAGGACTCATTTACTATTTTCATTTCCTTGTTCTTGGGCTCAAGTCATCATTACCTTGTTTATATTCAACATGTATCTCTCATTTTTATTTCTTTATTATTGTAGCATTTCATGATTCTCAGACATGTGACACCACGGGTTACTATGATTACCAAGTGATATCATGAATTCAAAATTGGCCTAGAATACCACTAAGGTTCCTTCTGGCCCTATTTACAATTTTATGACACAGAGGAAAGCCTTCAGAGTTTTGGGCAGAAATTCTCTGTAGGGCTCAAAGAAGGATGTGATTTAGACAGGATAAACAGATGAGGATGATGGGTGTTTCACTGGATGGATTATGCAATGGTCCATTAAATTTATATTAATTATATCTAATGACTGAGAATAATTGTAAAATGTATTAATATTTCCTGTATTAAGTGCTAAGAAATACTGAGCACCTGATCTATTTTTATTTTTAACCTATTGAATTCTAGCAAGCATTCGCATCAGAATGTGAAGAGGTAACATTATGTATAGGAGAAAAGAGCAAGGATTCAAATCCTACCTATATGATTCTTAAGTAAGTCCTATAAATTCCTCATCCGTAAGGTGAGGGATTGGATGGGGTGACTTTTTTATCCTAAGATTGTTAGTTTTATTAATTTCATATCACACTGCTGATTCATATTTAGTCAGTCTCCTGAAACCATTGGATATTTTTCAGGCAAACTGCAATTGAGCCATACCTCTTCCTTTTTGTAGTCAAAGAACTGACTCTTTGAAGACAAATATAAGATTTTACATTTACCTTCACTAACTGTCATCCAACAGACAATAAAAGTGGTCTTAGTGGAAGGAGATATTGATAATTGATATTTCGCTAGTACTTTAAACTTTATCAGGTTCTTTATATTCATGGTAGCATTTAATTGTCATTGTAACAATTAATGGAACATTATGATCCCAGAGAAATAAAAATGAGAGCTACGTGATGAGAATATTAACGGGGACTTGAGCACAAGAAGTAAAAGAGATAGTAAGGATGCTTATGATTAGAAAAGGAGACAGGTCAATTATACAGGGAGAATGAATGATGAGATGGAATATGAAGGGATTCAGAAAAAGAAGTATCAAACATTGGGAAGAGACTTTATGAAGGACTTGTGGAAAGAAATGTCCGATAGAAGGAACACTGATGTGGATGATAATGTTGAGTCCATCAAGGGATCAAATTAAGATAGAATTACTTTGAAGATCGCCTATGGCATGGTGCCATTTACTTTTTCTTTGCTATCCTTTTCCTCCTCCTTTCCTCTTCCTTTCCCCATCCTCCCTGCTCCCCTAGACTGGTGGTAGGAGGAGGAAGAATTGTGTATGAAAATCTGGAAGACAGGCTCTATTTCACAAGTCAGGGACAAAGTCCTTTGTAAAGCACAAATGATGTGCCTGTCCCCAATCTGGTTAGCTCAAGGATCCACTGCCAAAAGGTCTCTGCCCAACTGAGCCCACATACTAAATCTATGTTTTTGTTGTGCCACTAGTTAAACACCAATAATCAGACAGACAATAGGATTTTGTATTAATAGAACCTTTCCACCCAACCCTTTCTTGGGTGGAACCTGGCGATACAACAATACACAGTAGCTCAGGACAGGAAAGGAAGAACAACACATAACATTCCTTAGACACTTGAGAGACAATTAAGAAGCAGAACAGAGTGCTTAAGTAGGGGTTTTCCGGGAGTATCCCGAAGAAAGCAATTGTTCATCTCCAAAAATAGGTAGACTCATTGGATTTGTGACAGATGCGAATATAGATAGGAGGGGAAAATACAATTAAATGATTCAAATTCTTGCACTGCAATTTCCATCGACCTTATTTCTGTGGAGGTCAAAGGAAAATTGGCACTTACCTGTGGGGATGACTCATCACAGACAATACTTTACAATGTGCATATTCTGTGCTGAAATAAAACTGGTGAGCCAAGCCAGCATTTCTTTCTCTTTCTGTGAGACTGCAAGGGTTTCATTTTAGGAAATGGGAGTGTTAACATGGACAAACTGTCCTAAATTATTTATGACCATTTACAATTTCCTTTAACTGTCTTTGGGGACACAGGAGGCAAAGCACATCAGAATTTCCGTAATAACTCTCGCTTCTCTGTTGTGTGACCTGCCAGACAGGTATCCTCAGTACAGAGTAAAGTACCTTGTGATAAAACAAAAAAGTGGTACAAGACAATGGTGCTTCAATGGTAGAAAATAGTGGTGGTCAGGGGGCTATGTTCTAATTTTTCTTTGACAAAATCTTGTGATTATAGCCCAGATTTAGTCTCCACAAATGATTATCCTATTGTCAGACATTTATTAGTTGTGTGTCCTTAAATAAGACATTAAACCTCTATTTGCCTCAGTTTCCTCAATTGTAAAATGGGGATTATTTAATAGCACCAACCTTGCAGGGCTGTAATAACGATCAAATGTAATCCTTGTAAAATGTAAGAATCAATTTGTAAAATGCTCAGCACATAGTAGGTTCTTATAAAAATGCTAGCTATTGTTCTCATTATTAGTGACAATCAAAATCATGAAGAAAAATGTTTCTGGCCCCCAATTGTAAAGACTGGACTCCTGGAAAAAAGG
Source organism: Sarcophilus harrisii (assembly GCF_902635505.1). NCBI lineage: Eukaryota > Metazoa > Chordata > Mammalia > Dasyuromorphia > Dasyuridae > Sarcophilus > Sarcophilus harrisii. The sequence goes on from NC_045430.1 coordinate 244,671,692, forward strand.
AATTAATTTCCCTCTAATGAATTAAGTGTGCAGTTTATGGGGTAACTGCTCCTCTTCACTTTCATAAATAGGTTATTTATTAAGCTATATACTAACTGAGCTCCAAAAGGCACATAATGACTACGAGACAAAATGAGTACTTTGGCTACAGCAACTCATGAAAGTATGGAAGAAGGCACAGCTGTATCAGCAAAATGAGTTACCAGTGATAGAAAGTCAATGCACTGAAGCTGTGCTAAGTCATTTAATGCCTCAGTTTCTTCATACATAAATAATAATCACACCTCTTCTGCAGGGATCAAAGGAGCCATTACAGCTAAAGTGCTTTGTAAACCATTATTATCACTCCTACCCCCATAATGATGAGAAGGCTAGAATTAAAAACGGCTAAAACTAGGCTACAGCCAGCTTGAGTGAGTGAATTTCTACCTTACAGAGGAGAAGGTTTCAACTTTCAAGTAACACAAATTAAACAGATTGTACAGTATAAAAAGACAAAAAATAAATGATGACTTGATGAATTAGAGATCAAAGAGTTGAGAACTATTTGTCTCGCTATTAATCCATCCCAAACTTCACTCTGAAGTCAAAAAGGCCTCTGTTCATCACATGTGTCCTCCACCTCTCATCTCTGTATTTTGTTGTTGTTGAGGCAATTAGGGTTAAATGGATCAACTCTACCTCATTTGGGAAACATCAGACTTAGTGTTTAGAGTGATTCGACTCCCATATCTGATAGCTAGTAAGTGCCTGAGACTGGATTCTAATTCAGGTCCTCCTTACTCCAGAGCTCTATCCCCTGTACCCCCTAGCTGATCCTCTAGTTCTGTCCCTTTGTACTGGTCACCTCTCCCATTGGTAATATGCCCTCCTCACCTCCGACTTAAAGACTCTCATTGAGACACACCTCCAGCACCACCCTTCCCAATCCCCCCATTGCCAGTGACCTCCCTCCCAAACCACCCCATGTTATTCTCTATATAATTATGTATGGACACGTTAGCTCCTGTGACTGAATGAAAACTCTTGTAATCAGGGATTGGCTCATTCTCTGTGTCTGTATCCTCAAGGGCTAGCACACAGCAGATACTTAATAAGTGCTTGTTAACTGACAGATTGATAATAAACATTTCAAAGATTCTGATTTTCAAAATTCAAAATTCTTCAAAGATTCTGATTCAAAGATTTCAAGATTCTGACAAATAGGATCCCAAGAAACTGAATGAAAAGAAAGAAGAGACACAGAACCTGTTTCTCTTAGGCCCACTGCCCGAGTTCCTGCTGGTCTGCTCTCACTTCTTTTTTAAGCTTTAAATATCTCTTTACATGAATTCTTGGGGGAATAATATCAAAGCTGACCTTAGACAAAACTACCTATTGGGTGACTCCGAGGTTTCACTTCTGACACCAATTGTTGTGGTTAGGAGTGAAGGTGGAAGTGGTTGGTTCTACAGAGAGATAGGGAATAGATCTTTAAGCTAGGTCGGCTGGCCTGGTATGAAGCTAGAACCCAAATCCAAATCCCTGGAGGAGCATCTCTAAAGTGACAATCCAGAACCTCTTATTTCCACGTTCCCCCTGTAGAGGTGTAACTCTGCCGGTGTTTCTTTTCCCCTCTCCCCAATTACAAAATATCCTGTAGATCAGGGATAAGTTTTGTGGAATTCTTGATAAATTAGCCATCAATCAACCCACAAACAAACATTTATTAAGCACTTATTATGTACCAAGTATAGTGCTAAATGCTGGGGAACAAAAAGAAAAGCACAAACACAATCCTAGCCTGACAGAGGTTACAACTAATGAGGGAGAACAGACAAACAACTATGTATACATCCATCGATCGATGGATATAGTATAAATGGGAGGCAATCTCAGAGAGAAGGCATTATCAGTTGAGGAAGACCAGGAAAGGCTTTATGTATAAGATGGGAATTGAGTTGAATCTTGACAAAGAGCATCACATGCAATGAACAAATGTATCCCCTTTTGGAGCGGTATTTTTCTGGAACAGGGATGTACCACGGAGTGAAGGGTAAGAAGGAAATGCCCTCATGATACCGACTGTAATGGACAGCGCCGCTAAATCCCTATTTCCTCCAGGAAAGGCTGCCTCCCTGCCAACGGGGTTTGCAAAAAACTTTGTATATGTTAACACATTGGATCCTCACAACAACACACTGAGGTAGGTGTGATTATTATCATTATTTTAAGGATCAGGAGGGGAGGTGACTGGATCAATGTCACACAGACTGTCTGAGGCAGATTCAGATTTAGGTTTTCCTGGCTCCAAGTCCAACACTGTTTACTTTGCCACCTAAGCTGACTGCCCATCAAAGCTGAAGCTGCAAAAAAGGCTTTTCTTGGAAAATGTTCTGAAATTTTTCTTTTGTCCGGACATATTACAATAATTTGTTGGCATTAATATATTGTGGCTACAAAACCATATGTTTCCATAGAGATCTTAAAGGAGAGAGACAAAATGCAAAATTTTGTGGCAGTTTTCTTTGTAGTGGAAAGAAACTGGAAACTGAGTGGATGAGAATTGAAGATTGGCTGAATAAGTTATGGATTACGAATGTTATGGGATACTATTGTTCTATAAGAAATGACCAGCAGGATGATTTCAGAGAGGCCTGGAGAGACTTACACGAACTGATGCTGAGTGAAATGAGCAGGACCAGAAAATCATTATACATGGAAACAACAATACTATACAATGATCAATTCTGATGGACATGGCCCTCCTCAACAATGAGAGGATTCAAACCAGTTTCAATTGTGCACTGATGAAGAGAGCCATTTGCACCCAGATAGAAAACCGTGGGAACAGAGTGTGGAACACAACATAGCATTCTCACACTTTCTGTTGTTGTTTGCTTGCATTTTGTTTTCTTTCTCAGTTTTTTTCTTGATTAGATTTTTCTTGTGTAGCAAGATAACTGTATAAATATGTATACATATATTGGATTTAACATATTTAACATGTACTGGACTACCTGCCATCTAGGGGAGGGAGGTGGGGGAAAGGAGGGAAAATTTGGAACAAAAGGTTTTTGCAAGGGTCAATGTTGAAAAATTACCCATGCATATGTTTTGTAAATAAAAAGTTTAAATAAAAAAATGTTTCCATATATCATCCCTGTGAGGACCCAGTGATACTGAGGAATGACAAAAAAGGATTTTATTTATAAAAAAAAATACTTTAAAAAAGAGTAGAGTAAAAGCAGCTTGCCTAGCATTCACAGGTATTAATTAAATTTAACATTCTGCTGGACAATTTGCAAGCATGAGTCTAAGCTCAGGATTTTAGAACGCTAATATTGCAGTCACCAGGGAGGTAAGAAATTGAGCTGGAGAGAGGTCATTCTTAAGCAAAGCATGGTGCTGGATTTGACCTTAAAACTGGGAAGGAAAGAAAGAAGGGAGAGCAGAGATTTCTCTTCTTTTACATTATAAAAGTGCTCAAGAATAAAGAGCTTTCTCCTGAAGATCTCAACTTTCTAACAGAATTTTAAAAAAACTAAATGCTTTAAAATATTTATTTTTCTGAAACTCAAGTGTAAAGATTTAATTTTATGAGATTCCCTTCCTTCCTTTGCCTCCTTTTTGCAAAAAAAATGAAAGGAGAGGAATGTGCAAGAAGAAAAAAATCTTAATCTTTTTTTCACATTGAGATTAAAGCTGGTATCTGGATTAAGAATCTAACTAAATATCTAGCAAATTTTCTTTAAACTAAGCATCCAAAAATAACACAAGCTGGTAAAAAAGAGAATAATGTTTTTAATGAAATTCTAACAGATGACTCACTGCCTTGGATCATCCTTGGGAAAGCACCTACATACAATAAGTAATATTTGATGTAAGAAGTTATTTTGGGGTGCACCATTTCCTTAGAGGAAGGGAACTGAGTAAATCTTACTCTAACTTAAGATAAAAATGATCACACTGATCAAACTTCTATCAAGTAACACAATACAACAGAGGAGATCATGAATCATTAGTTAGTCGGGTCATCTCTCTCTCTCTCCACTGAAGTTAATGGGCATATCTTTAGGATAATTTGCTATAGTTTATCCTAGGATTTTAAAGCAGTTTGCTTGCATCCCTCTTGCACCTGGGACCTCATTACCACCGTTACCTCTTGGGATATGTGGAGTGTTCAGGGAAGAATAGGGCTTTTGATAAGAGAGCTTGCACAACAGCCACAATCTAGTAAACCATCTTGGCAGATGAACTAAATCATGTTGAAGGTAACCAACAAGCTTCAAAACTAAAGGTGAATTAGGGGATGTCTACTTTAAGCATGCGAGTACTTCCCCCAACAGAACGATTTATTGTGATGGCTATGAAGGTGGAATACTTGGGGCTTGGTCAGACATTGCAGATGCCAAGATCATCCACTGCATCTTGGGCTATTGCCATTGTTCTGACTTTTGTCTTGCCACTGAGACTTCAATGAGTCAGGAAGAGAGCGGGAGGCTGATGACTTTGGGCAACTCTACCTCACTTAAATCCAATTCAGATTCAAGTCAAAATATTTCTAGTGATGTCACTAGTCTTTAAAAAAAAAAAAAAAAGATGAAAAACAACAATCTTTGCCACTTAAATCACCCTAGTTCACATCTCTTGTCTGGATCAGGACAACAGCTTCATTCACAATCTCTTTCCCTTTAGTCTTCTATCCCCCCACCCATGTTGTAGGAATTTAATGGAAATTTCTATTTCTATTATTTTCTCTCACATACAACAATCAACATAAATAAATCAACAAACTGGAATGCCTGCCCACTGGTTACCAAACAAAATCCAAATCAAATGACCCTCCATTTTCAGGCAATAACCTTTTTTTCCAGTCTTTGCTCACACATATCTCCCTCATGCATTTTCAAACTGACCTAATCTCCAACTTTTCCCCAACTTTTCTTGTTCTCTCTTTGAATAAGTATGGCATTTTTCATGCCAAATCTATTGGAACTGTTTTGGTTCACCACCATTATTGAGAAGAGCTAGATCTATCATATTTGATCATCACATTATATTCCAGCCAATAGATTTTAGAAGCAAGACTTGAACACAGGTTTTCTTCCTTTGGCAGTGGAATGTTTTTCCACTAAACCATATGGTCTCTCTTATGCTGCAAGAATACTTTTATAAGATGTATATGAAGCAGAAATTTGAGCTCTCTAAAAGTAATTTTAATTGTAGCTCTTTAAAAGTGTTTGCAAACATAGTAAGTACAGACATTTATTAAATATCCTCCTATTCCCAGGCACCTTCACAACTTAACAATTGCCTCCACAGCAACTTTTGTACTGATTTCATTTTCTTCTTTTGTTTTTGGCCTTTCCCCCACAGTAGACCCAAGATTCTCAGGAGAAGAGCAGACTGTCTCTAACTGTGGATCTACTATATAAGGATCATAAAAAGAAAAGGGAATTTTTCTTGTCTTGTGGTCTACATGCTTTTCTCCCCTCCCCAAATGGGGAATAAAAAGATCAAAATTTCTGGCTTAAATGAGAGTTGAAATTATTAGTGGATTTAATGTATTTTTGTCTGGTTCCTAATTAATAAAGATGACAATGAATTAGACTTCATTGTCATAAGGAACCCCCCAGAAGAGGAAATTCCCTCTCCTGAGGCAGATGGGAATACATTCTGCAATTTATAGCCTTAGAGTTGTCTCGGGCACTTGCCTTAGGAGGTCACAAAGCCACTGGTACAAGAATTGGGATTTGAATCCAAGACTTCTTAACTTGGAAGTTGACTCTTCTCTCTTTCTCACACACATTATGCCAAGTTACCTTTTCCACAAAGATAATAAAGGGTTTGTGTTATTATTATCCAGGAATTTGCATCACTTGAAACAGATATCAAGTGACAGTTGTTATTTAAATTGCAAATAAAATGCACAGTCTTTATGTTCCTCTTTATCTAATTGTGGGATTGGAGCAGGAAACTCCATATCTAAAATCAACAGGCCCCAAACCAGGCTTATCTTTCTCCTTAAACAGCTCCCTCTTGTGACTTCCTCATTTCTGCCAGTGGTATCACCTTTCATCCAGTCACTCAAGGTGGTTTTAACTTGGATGAATCTTCTCTCATTTTTAAAAGCTCATTTGCTGCTGCCAAGTCCAGTTCATTCCATCTCTCTAGTATTCTCACATCCATGTCTATGTGAGGTTGGAATTTCATTTAAATTTCATCTTCATTACTGATATTTTCTCCATCATTTTCAATAAAACAAAAAGTCATTTGTAGTATCTGTGAATTTCTAAGGGATAAGTTCTCACTCTATGATCTTCTCTATTCTTACTGCCATCATCCAAGTTTTGAACTCTCACTTGGATGCCCAGTAGCCAAAGTGTTCTCTTAACCACTGTTTGAAAAGTTACTGATTTTTTTGGTCTTTCTGTCATTTTGTTGATTTTCATTCTGCCTTCAGAGACAAGTGAAGAAATGAATGTATCATCTGAAGGGCAAGAGGAAAAAAGTGAATTGGAAGTCTTAAGGAGCCTGATTTGCTCCCAAAAGAAACTGTAGGGAACAGAGATATGGAATGGCATATATCCATATAACTAGATCACAGCTGGTTGAAATCCTGAGAGATGTGACTCTACTCAGGGTTTTTCCATCTCTCCTACCTGTTTCAATATTCTTTATCTCTGTCATCTGATAGAGGACTCCTACCACTAACTGAACCATCTCTGACACAGGACATTTCATATTTTAATGTAAAATCTACCTGCTTGAAATCAATTCACTCAGGTACGTGTCCTGTATTCTTCTTTGTATTCTGAACTAATTCATTTCTCTGTGTCTGAATGCAATAGGTATTGTAAGACAAATGGTTTTGGGAGGCATAGTTGCTGGTAGTTATATGAATTTCCCAGCATCAATTTTCATTAATGACTATCCTAGTTGAAGTAAAAGGTACTTTTATCTACTATTGAAACTACGGCTAATAATGGGAGAACCAGGATGAAGCATTCTTGCCAGGGGAATGCCTTTTTTTCTGGAAAAGAAGTCAAAGTTCAAAACATCCTTATATTTTGAATTTTCACTTTACTTTATAGGTGGGCTGCTGCTGATTAACTGCTGACAAATATTAAACTAAGATTTTGTGAAAGAACTAAATAAATTATAAAAAGAAAAAATAAAGCATGGGCAATAACGATAATATTAATAGCGGTCTGCACATAAAGCACTTTGCATCTGTTATCTAGGTATCTCTCAATATCACTGATTCATACAGCTTTTGGGATTATATTAGTTCATGGAATGATCACACCTAATTGGATTTTATAAACGTGGGCTTTTATGGACCAGCGTGTAACTACCAACATTCTGCTACCACTGCCAAAGGTTCTGTGTCGGTCTATAACCAGTGTCAGTCTCTCTGCAGTCTGACTTCTGAACGCCTCATTCCATGAAAAGTGCTCTTTCCAAAGTTGCCAATGATCTCGGAGTTGCCAGATCTAACATCCTTTTCTCAGTCTTCATGCTTCTTTATTGTACTGTAACCTTTGATATTGTTCATCATCATCTTCTGAATATTCTCTCCCAATCTTCCTGACTCTTCCTCCACATCATGCCCAGGAAACATGGATGTCCTTCAAGACTGTGTCTTGGACTCTCTTCTGTTCTCCTTCCATATTCTCTTTTTGAATTGTCTTATTAGTTCCCATGACTCCAATTATAGTCTTTATGCAGATGATTCTCGATTTATTTATCCAATCCTAACCTCTCATTTAGGAGCAGCTGAGTAGAACAGTGGATAAAGCTCTGTGCTTGGCAACAGAAAAACTCATCATCCTGAGTTCAAATCTGAGCCCAGACATTTCCTAGTTTTGTGACTCTGGACAAGTCACTTTATCTCATCTGTAAAAATGAGCTGGGAAAGAAAATGGCAAACACTCCACCATCTTTGTCAAGAAAATCCCAATGGGATCAAGGTGAGTCAGATATGACTTAAATACCTGAGCAACAAAATCTCTTTTGATATCCAGTCTCACATCACCAACTACCAACTGATGACCAATAGACTCCTCAAACTTAACAAGTCCAAAACAGAACTCATGATTTTGCCCATTAAAACAAAATGCCCCAAATCCTCCACTCTTATTTATATCCTGATTACTACTGAGATCACCCCCATCTTTCTAGGCACCCAGTCACACAACCAAAATGTCACGCTTGATTCCTCAAAAGTACTCACGCAATATATCCAATCTTGTTTCTCCCTTCACAGCCTCTCTTGGGGATATTCCCTTCTCTTCTTTCACATACCCACTCCAGCCCTGACACATGCCCTCATGACTTCTGATCAAGGTCTCGACCTCAGTTCCCTACCCACTCCAACCAATCCTCCACTCAAATGTCAAATGATCTCCCCAAAGTACAAGTCAGATCACATCAACCTTCCTTCCTCCATTCAATGGCTCCCTTCAGCACCATCGACAAACACTGGCCTCCTAACTTTGTCTTTCCCCCCTCTTGCTCTCTTCCTGGTCTGAAATGTTTTCCTGAGTTCTGTTAAGATTCAACTCAAATCCCACTTTCTGTAAGAGGTTTTTTCTACTCCCTTGGCTAGTGCCTTCCCTCTGAGATTATTCCTTCCTTCCTTCTTTCTTTCTTTCTTTCTTTCTTTCTTTCTTTCTATAGATATAAATAGATAGGGATATATATATATATATGTACACACACACACACACACATATATGTGCATACGTATGTGTATATATCTATATGTTTATGTTTTATGAGAACCTATATGTTTGTTTGCATGTTATCTACTGTTATTAGAATATTAGATCCCCGATGACCTGGAACTGTGTTTTTTACCTTTCTTTGTATTCCTAGTTCTTTGCACAAGTTTCCAATGCATAGTAAGCACTCAGTAAATACATGTTGACTGACTAAATTCAGGTACAGTTGGTACAGAACAGAAAATTTCTTGTTATACATTAACAAAAAACACTGGGTGTGTTCAATCATTCTTAGATACTATTTTGGGGCTTATGTCCTCTGTCACTTTAAGGATATATTTGATTTTCCAGGTCAATGAATCTAGATTGACTGAAAGTTGTTTTGGCTGTTTGTTTGTTTTCTTTTTTTAAAAGAATTTCCCAAAAAAAAAAATTCTAAGAGTCTTGGTGCACACACATGGAGGGCTGCCAGTCCTAAGCTCTTGAAATGAAAAGAAGCCAATAGGAGGCAGATTTATTTCTAAGTACTTCTCAGTTACAACAGGCATTTCTTTCTACCTAGTGAATGGTGGCAATATTATTGAACGTTTGTTCTGGAAAATTCAGCAAAGAGGATTACAGTGAGAACTCTCTTGACATCATCCTGGGATTGGAGACACTCAGGTTTCTTTGTGTGCCTCTGGTCCAACAAACATGTTAGGAAGCTGACTGACCTAGCCCTAATTAAGCACAACTCACTCTTCCCTCGAGACAGTCTTCCCTCAATAAGTAGCCTTACTGGAGCACAGGCCTGCATTGGGCACTTGGGCCCTTCCTGTTCTCACTGGAAAATTGGAGTCAGGGAAGGAGGTCTGGGGATGCTCCATCCTCAAGCTTCAGAATCACAATGAACTGGGGACATCTAAATAGCTTCAGACAATTTCCTTTGTTCTCCTCCCCTTCCCCCACTTGCTTCTTACAGGGTTTTGGGTTTTTTTTTTTTTTCGTTGTTATTATGGGTAGTGACAGTTTTTGGTTTTTCTGGTTTATCAACGGTTTCCTTTACCCGTGGCATTTATTCCTCCGGCTGGAAGGCCGGCATGATTGGAAGCTGGAAGGAAAAAAAAAAACCCACAATTGAATGGCCTGGCCTTAGCTTTAACAGTCATCTCCAACCACAGAGTAATACTGTTACTGGATTTGACTAACGGCTCTCCATCAGCCCAACTGCTGACACTTGAGAAAGCCCCAGCAAGAGAAGGCTGAGGTTCTGGATTGTTGGATCCTGAGACTGCCTGTTTTCTGGAGCACTGAGGCAGCTCCTACCCCCCACTCCCAGTTCTTAGCCAATTGCGCAACTTTTGGATAAGGGTTAGGTCTCTGGTAATCAATGTAGATGGACCCCAGGGATAATGGTCGACTTAACCCAATTCAACACAACAAATGCTGATAAAGCACCTATCATGTGCACTGTGCAGGATACTGAGAATACAAAGACTAAATTGGAACAGGGTCTTCCCATAAAGAGATGACATTCCTTTTTGGGGGCTTGAGTCTCCTTTGGAGAGGTCCGTGGGTTCTGGAACTAGCACATTTAATCAAACTGCTAGCTATAGTTGGAGCAGCTGAACAATCTTCCCCTATTACATCTGACTTCAAAATTTTATGTATGTTATTCAAAAAAATCAGTCTAAAGGATACTATATATATATATTTATTTATTTTTGGTCACTTAGCAGCTCTGTGGACACAGGAGCTCTCTCAGTTTGTTTCCTCACCTGTAAATTGAAGGAGTGGGATAAAGAGATTGAGCAAGTCCTTTCCAGATCTATAATTCTGTCTTCCACCTCATTAGACTATAAGTTCCTTGAAGGCAAGAGTGAAGTCTTAACTATCTTTTGATTCTTCTGTACGTAGCAGAGTGTATGCATCACATACACTTAATAAGGATTGCTGAATTCATTATCTGCAATTGCTTGGACACTGAGAGAATAAAAGCTCTTCAGAATTATGACTTGAATGGCACTTGGCTCCTGTGTGAAGTTCTGGGTTACTGAGAGAAGTATTTCCTTTCAGTTTATCTCCTCAATTCAAAAAGCAAACCAAATATAACTGTGTCTAGTGAGATAATTATAATGAACATTTCTGGTTTTTAAAAATTTGCAAAGGGCTTTACACATATTACCTCAGGCAATCTTCACAACAACCTGGAGATGTTAAAAACTAGATGTGTTTACTATGACCATTTTACAGATGAAGAACTTGAAGTTTATAGAAATTAAATCATGTCTTTAATGTCAGATATGGGAGTTGAATCCAGGTCTTTCTCATGTCATGGCAGTCACTCTATCCACTCAGCTGATGTTTCCCAAGGCCATGAAACACATAAAAGGGAAGAAGTTATAAAAAAAGCTAATTTTGGCTTGGTATCAGGAAAAGAGTTCCTCAATAATTGGAGCTATTCAAAGGAAGCTGCCCCTGGGAGGAAGTGGGATCTCTATTATCAGAGGCATTCAAACCAAGGCTGGATGACCACTTGCTAGCTGTGGATGGGATTCTGTCTTAGGTATGGGCTGGACCAAATAGTCTCTGAAATCTGTCTCAACTCTGAAATTCTGTGAATTTTTCAGCCTTGTTTGGATTTTCCCTATAAGAACAGTTGGTATGAGATATCTTCCTTCAATTATTCAAAGATTCTTTAAGAGAGTTGGCAGGTAAAGAGTTTTTTGCTGGTAAAAATTCCATGTGACTCTCTTTATTTGGTATATTATAATGGTAAAGAGGCTGAGTCAATTGTAAGATTCACAGTTTTCTGTGTATGTGTATACACAAAAGACAGACAGAAGGAGAAAAGGAGGGGAAGAGGAGGAGGAGGAGAGAGAGAAAGAGAGAGAGAGAGAGAGGAGGGGGGGAGGGAAGGAAGGACAACCAGCCATATGTGCATACAAACAAAGGGAAGAAAGGGGGAAAGAATGAGAAAGATAGGGGGGAAAAGAGGAGGGAAGAGAAAGAGAGAGAGCAAAAGAGAGTGAGAGATCAAAGTTTTCTAAATGGTGGGTCATGACCCATAAGGGGTTGTATAACTGAATGTGGGGCCTGTGAAATTATGATTTATTATTAGTAAATGTTTTGATTTGTATACCTATTTTACATACCTGTATACCTGGGGTCACAAAAATTTCTCAGGTGAAAAGGAATCATGGGTGGAAAAAAATTTAAGAAACCCTGGATTAGATTAGGGATTAAAAAAAAAAATTTTATTTAGCATTTTTTACTTTAGCAGCCAGGGGAAGCCTTATCCAAATAATGTTTTAAATAATTGAAAAAAACACTGAATTTCAGTTAGAGATTAATAAAAATAAAGATGCTATGGTTTTTTTCCCAACCAAGATCACAGACTCCTTGAAATCTATACATAGACCCTTTGTGAATCTGTGGCCACCAGGTTAAGAACCCTCTACTGGACCTTAAGAATGTCTATTTTGGGATTTAATCCTAAGAGAGAAAAGGAAATATTCAAACTCATATAAACAAGGGAAGATAATTAGAAAGAGGTGCATCTTATTGAAGTCTTCCAAGTCCCAGATGAGTCTAACTCCTTAAGGTACAAGTAGTCTAAGGTTACGATTGTTCTCTCTAAGCCGGCAGTATCAGCTCCCTTGTGGCCTTATGACAAAAGAGGCATCTTCTTGCCTAAAACACCAAATAACTTTTGGGTTCTATCAATCTAGTAACTATATTCATCCTATATGCCCAAGCTCACTCTCAGACAATTAGAAAGCTTCCTGCATTTGGAAATGCAAAACCTAGACTCTGAATCCAATTTTTTGTCTGCTACAACCTCTTTCATCTTACAGATGTGGAAACAGACCTCCAAGTACAATTTATTCAAAGTTAAAGAAATGGCAAGTAGTCAAACTGGGATCTGAACTCTTATTTCTCGCTTTTTGTACCAGATCCTTCTGCTTCTCAGTGTAGGAAAGCCAGAATTCTTCCCATATGACTTGTTCTACCTGGAGAGCTTGAGATGCAAGTATTAACAGCAATCTTACTGGGCACACATACATTTTAACTAAGTTAACATCAATAAAAGCCTATGTCTACTTAACTCTTATAATTAAAAAAAAAAAAAAACAAAAAAAACCCACAAAACCCCTAACATATATCAGGATGTACTTCTGCTCTCTGTCTGCTGGTGGCACTCAATCCCAGGGCAACCCCTTGCTGTTGCTAACATGGAGTTGTGTTGGCCAACATGGGCTTCCAGATTGGGAGCTTGGTTGCTGGGTCAGATGTGTGGCCTGGCTCCGATCAGCCTTGATTTGAGGCCAAAAGGGACCAGCCGTAATATTGAACCATCTCTGTTACAAGCTGGCCACCTGTCTGCCAGGGAAGATAAATCCAATTTCATGAGGTTTGATTTGGAAATCAAACCATACACAGCTTTCCTTCTTCTCCACCCTCCCTCCCCCAAATGTACATGAATGTAAGAGAGGAGAAGGAAAAGACATGGCTCAAGTTTGGATGTAAAAGTGAATTTCTTGGAGGACAGACGTCCCAGTTCATTTGATCTTAATATTGTGTTTTTCCAGTATCTACCTCTCAGAGTTTAAGTAGAGATTAAGGAACTTAAAAACAAAATTATCTTAAGAAACTATAGCTGTCTATCTAAGTCCAAAAATTTTAAAAAGTTATAAAATGATTTTGTTCCTTATTAGGCAGTTCATTAGTTATATTAATGTAAAGAGAAGAAACTGGCCATTGTAAAGGCAAATTTTACACATACACAGCCTATTAAAAATTTCCTGCCACCAAAATTTAAATGGTATTTGATAGGTAAGTGAACACTTGGAACACTTGCAAAACATGGTTTGCCCTGTGCTTCAAGTAGATAGCCTATCTATATCTTTTTGGAAACATGTGGTAACATAATTTCAAACTCTATGTTAGAAACCACTACGTGATAAAGAAAATTGGGCTTTTATATACTACGTGGAAGATCAGTGAAATCACTATTAAAAACAAGATGAAAACAATATTTTTAAAACATTTCTATCACTTCCTAATAAGCCTTGCCCCAATGAGACACCCCCCCACCCCAATAACAAAAAAGTCTGGGCAAATAAACAATCTTTCCTCCTCCATCCAATAACTGGTTACACCTGCAATGTTATTATTATGCACCCATAGTCATGTCTGAATTTGAGCTCCCTGAAGGAAGCTACATTTTTATTATTGTACCCCCAGAATCTATTACAAGCCTACCATGTTCTAGCTATTTAATAAATGTGTCGATTAAGACAAGAAAAAACATCCTACCATCCTCTCTCCTTCCAAGGTGCACAACACGCAAAATCACCACAGATGCTCCCTACTTTTCTATCAATGTTCTCTCTTAAAGATATGCTTGCTTGCTATAAAGAATAAGAATTTTAGGGCCTTCCCTGTGACAAGACCACCAATATAACCTGTCTATATCTTGTTTGCATTTGCAATGTCGGCTCTCCATTTAGATCATGAGCATCTTGAGGGCAGGAAGGGTTTTGGCCTTTCTTTGTATCCCTAAAATTTAGCAAGACACACAGAAGAGATCAATAAATGCTTGATGACTTGACAAGAAGCTCATGAGATCACAGAACTCTCTTTATTCCTTTGAACAATGTGTCAGTTCAAGTCACATAGAGAAAATTAAGAAAAAAAAGCATCTAAGATTAAAAACTGCATGATTTACTTTTGTGAGACAAGAGGGAAAATGATTGTGTTTGCTACCATTATTTGTTAAGATTGTAGACTCATTTTTAACTCTGAAGACAATTTCTGTTAATTGTAGCTCAGAAACCCAGAATTCAGTAATATTCTGCTAACTGCAGTTAGCACATACAACACAGCCCACTCTTTCTACCAAAGGATGCTCCATAGTCAGTCATAATGTTAATAATGAAACCGTTGGGCATCAGAAAACAAATACTCTTGGCAGATTCCTGATGACTGATTTTCAGACTGAGAATTTCAAACTGATTAAATTTTCCAGTGATAAGAGAAGGCTTGGTTGTACCAGCTTTCACAAAAACCTCATTTCCACTCTGTGATCTGCCACTCTGGAATTCTCTTGCAATACCTGTAATGCTCATCAAAATGTGTAATTGCCCTGGTATGGACAAAATAAGTTTTGCTTTTAACTAAACTGGCTGTATTGTACTTTCTGATTTTAATAATTTATAGGAAACAAGGTGAGGCACATAGAATGTATTTGTTTCATCCTTACTTGAACGACACAAGACTGGTAAGTGCATATCTAAGGAAAAATCATCAATAAAGAGACAAATTTAAAGCCCCTGAGGACAAGGTAACAGCTCAGAATCATCTTGTTATATAGACAAAGTTCCAGCCAGTTCACTTTGGCCAACAAACCCAGGGCAGTAACTCAACATATTCATTAACTTCAATATATCCTTTAGGAGAAGACAGATGGCCAAAATGGGTGCCTTATTCACTATATTTCATATAATAAAAAACACCCTTACGTAGCAATAGTTTTATTTATGAGAAAAACCTCTCCACCCAGCCCCTTTTTCTTTTTGGTTCAGCTAAATACTTGGCCTTATCAGACACCAGCTTCCCAAATCACTGTGAGAAGGCCAGATGGGAAGCAGATCTGAAGACCTCCTTAAGTGAGAAAAAATGGAAAATGAGTATCAGACAGACACAGACCACCCTTAAAGCAGTAGACCACATGGAGTTATCAACAGATTGTAGATGGTTTGCTAGAGTGCTCATTACACCCTAAAATTTTAGCACAGAAGTAAGGAAGGAATTTATCTCCCTATGTCCCCCTTCTTAGCTTTTCCTAGAGCTGAGCACCTGGGTAATAGGACAACTCAGAAATCTTCTAAAGTGTTATTAATCTGCTCTAATTTAATAGAAAACTCATGTATTATCCCAGATATTTTTTGTCTTGTCTGACCAATTTACCTTATGATTATCTAGTGAGAAACATAGAACAAACTCGCATCATATTCTTGCAAAGGATTAACAGAATTAAATCAGTTGAACTATACAGGATGCTAGACTTAAGGACAGTCATCTATCTAAAAGAGGTTCATCTCAAGTATTTAAATTGGGTTTCAGGACTGTCAGTCTTAACTAACTTGTAATTAGTTTTAACTGTTAGTTAAAAATTGCAAGCAATTTTTATTGAGTCCAGGAAGAGAGGTTAATATAGTTGATACTGGGTGATACAGTTATTATTATTATTACTAAAAAATAAGATCCTCTTTTACACATATACACACACACAGATTCTCCTGTCTTCCCTGGAAATATTTTTGAATTTAAAAAAATGATTAAATCCCTTGTTCCATGTCAGATAATCTTAATTTTGAATCAAGATTTAGAAAGAAACCAAACTGAGATTTAATGGGCTAATTTTTCTTCCTATATGGACAATCAGGGTGCTTGGTATAATGTTTCAAGGAATTCACTAATTCAGTGAATGTAAATGGGAAACAAAAGTTGAGATAAGAATGTTTTTAGAAATAAATCTGTATGGGAATATATTTATATATACACACATGTGACACAGAGATTAATATGTGTCTGAAATAAAAACATATATAAGTATAAAAGCTTCTATGTTTTTATTTTTTCCTTTAACTTTTGTTCTGGGGAAATAGCACAGAAATAAATTTAATGTCCAGTCCAAGGCAGTATTGATGCCTTTAAAAGAATTGATCTTTTTACCTATCACCTCCAAGTTCAGAAAAGATTAGTCTGAAGTAATATTTGGAGAACTTTAACATAATTATTTTAAACTGACAAAATGAGGTTGATAATTTCCTGTCTTGACCATACTGATAAAAAAAAGGAAATCCACACAGCATTTCAAAGTTGAAAGAAGGCAGTCTTGATTATAATCCAGCTTAGCAATTAAAAAAAAAAAGCTGAATTTATACCTATTCCTCCCCATATATTTTAATTTAACAATCATTGAGGGAGTGGTAGGGGAGGACTATGGAAGTATCTGAGTCTCCCTCTGCCTATTTCCAGGACAACTTTTATTAATTACAAAAGTTTCAGGAACCAACATCTCCTCAAAACTTTTCCCTTCCTACAGGAATTCCTCTAGTTCCTGGAAAGGACCCATAGATCAGAAGGCCACAGAGAGGATGGAGCTTTATGACTGCATATGTGTTTCTGAATGAAAGCCAGAAAGCCGGGTGATGAACTCCAACTGTTTACATTCAGGATTTCCTTTCCTTTTAAGGGTGAGATTTGTGGTTTGTGCTCCATTGGTTCCAAGGAAAGGAGGGCTAGACAGTGGCTACACCCCCCCACCCCCCATTGCTAGTTATAAGTTCACTGGAGGAGTTAAAAGCCCGGAATCCTTAGGCAATACCCCCACTTCATTGCTGTTTATAAGTTTATTGGGGGAAGTTAAAAGTTCTCTATCCTTAGCCTCAGTAATGTAGGTAGAAGATATAAGGAAGATGAGAATGAGATTTAATTGACTAGGAAGGGGGACAATGATCATTATTAGCTTTCCCCTTGCTAACTAATGATAACTATTTAATTGCCCTCTTAATTTAGCCATTTTTCTTACTGGAAATAACAAAATAAAATGTGCCTGAAGAAATTTTTACTGGCAACACAATTTCTAGCTCAAAACAGAAAAAAAGGGGAGGCGGGTAGAGCAGAGGGACAGAGTGATATTAGTGAGGACAATAAAAAGTAAATACAGTAATTACTAGCTGCTACTCATTTGTCTTGTGATTATAGGATAGGATAAAGGAATATCTCTCTTCAGACTTCTAAGCGTATCTATAAAATTATGAATGATGAGTTTCTAATGGAATAACAAAAAGGAAAAGAACAACAACAAAAAGGTGGCAAAATGAATTCACTCCCCAAACTCATTAAAGAGAGGGACTGGGTTTGTGCTTTCCTTGCTGCAGAGAATTTTCAAGTTCCTTATGGGTATCTACAGGCTCTTCTAGGCTTAGGAAGCTGTGTATTGCACTGTGACTTGCCCACTGTACAGAACTACCATGTCAGAGGTGAGGTTTGAACCCTGTTTTTCCTAGCTTCAAAACCAGTTCTATCCGACACATCATACTACTTTTCTTTTCTTCTTCTTTTTTTTTAAATAACTTTTTATTGACAGAATATATGCCTGGGTGATTTTTTACAACATTATCCCTTGCACTGACTTCTGTTCCGATTTTTCCCCTCCCCCAGATGGCAAGCAGTCCTATACAAGTTAAATATGTCACAGTATATCCTAGATACAATATATGTGTGTAAATCCGTACAGTTCTCTTGATACTACTTTTCTATTCTCATTAATTCCACATTAATATGACTAAGAAAAGTATCTAGGGGGCACAGTAGACTGGAATCAAGAAGAGTCATCAGATACTCACTAGCTGTGTCACTGTGAGCATGTCCCTTCCCTTAACCCTTAGTTTCCTTATCTGTAAAATGAGCTGGAAAAGGAAATGGCAAACCATTCCAATATCTTTGCCAAGAAAATCCCAAATGGGGTCATGGAGATTTGGACAAGACTGAGACAACTGAATAACAGTAAGACTAAGTGTTTTCTTTATATTTATATTAAAGGAAGATTTATGTATGGGCAAAATCCCCCTTTAATTAGTATTTCTCAAAAGTGTCATCTAGGACTTCTAAGAGATCCTTTCAGAAAATCAAGAAGTAAAAATCATTTTTATAATACAAAGACATTTTAATTTCTATATAGTAAATATTGATATATAGCTGACAGAAGCAAAAACTCAAAGCTTGAGGACTGCTTCATTAAAGTACTCGCCCTTATTCAGAGCTGTTATTCAAATTTAAGTGACCTTGGTGAAATCCATAAGGATGTTTACTTCCTTGAGTATAGATAGCTAAATTAAGAGAAATTAATAATAATGACAGGCAATTTGCAAAGCACTTTAAGGTTTACAAAATTTCTATATTAACCTTGCAAAATAAGTACAATAGGCATTCTTCTTATTTTATGGATAACTAAGCTGAGATTTAGATGTTCACCTAGTCACAGCTACAAGGCTCAAAGGTGGGATTCAAAACCACCTCTTTCCAGCTTGTTTTCTACTACATCCAAAGTGGACAGCCACAGAGGTAATAAGGCCCAAGTTCAAATTCTACTTCAGATGTTTTGTTGCTGAGCTAGTCATTGAAATCTCTTCCAGTCTCAATTTCTTCATCTATAAAATCAGATAATAGTACCTACCCTCAGAGCTAAACAAGATAACTTGTAAAGAACTTCACAAATCTCAAAGTGCTCCACAAACCTAGCTATTATTCTTACTGATATCATACAACTCTCTTTATAAATCTGGAGATTATTATTATACCAAAGAGTTCTTTTAGAGTTTTGTCCAGATGGCTTGTAAATCCCATGGTAGACAAAACAGTGGGGAAAAATATAGGAAGGAAAAGGAAATGCATTCCCACCATCCAGAATTCCATAGACTCAGTCCTGAGAGCACATGGGCAGTCTTTCAGCTTGCGGTCTAGCCCTAAATATCTCAGTGTCAAATGAGGAAGTGTTTTCATCTCTTTCAAGAGGACCAGATGCCATGATGTCACTGAAAACCCTTCTGAAATGTGGGGCAACCCTAGCACAGACTAACCAATGGGAGAGAGGGGCAGGAAGGCCCCTGGAGATTTCTTTCAGGCACTCACAGTATAGCTTTCCTGTCAACTCCCAGGTACCCAGTGTAGAATTCACAGAAAATGGGAAGAACCAGCAGCTAACACAGCCCTGTGTCCGTGAAGATTTAGGTGTTTCATTCTTACAATGTGTTTAATTCTTCTTCTTCTTTTTTTTTTTTAATTCTTCTTCCTGGTGGCATTTGGCATTTCCTAGGTAGGGATCAGTATTGCTAGTAACCTAGAATTTCTTAGAAATGCTATCTGTTCACCACAATCTCTATATTCATAGAATTAGGAACAAGCTTCACTTTTTAAATGTAAAGTTTTGTTTTGTTTTGATTCTGTTGTCACTTGGAAAACCCCATCAGTGTCATGTCACTAGTTCTAGGTCTGCTCAGGATGGCTAAGAAAAACTTAAGCGTCTCACAGGATTACCAAGGAGAATCCTTTGTGTTTATTTATTTATTTATGTCATACCTTTAATTTAATGGTTAGTAGAATTTGGAAATTCTTCTATGAAAAAAAGATCATGGAAACTAATGCTAAGTTGTTTATTTTTGTTTTTCCTCATTTTTATTAGTTTAACTTAAAAATAAATAAATATTATTTTCATTCATATAGGGCTTTAAGGTTTTACAAAGTACTTCTCTTTGTAACAACCCCATTAGGTAGGAAGTGTAATTATCATTAGTAGTATTCCCATTTCACAGATTAGGAAACTGAATCCTTGAGAATCCAAGGTCAGAGATATAGTTAAGCTAAGAACTCAACAGGAATTCAGATAAGCTTCAAGTGTCTAGGTTCTATCCATATGTGATGATGCCCCAAAGAACAAAAAAGAAAAGAAAGAAAAGGTAAAATATATCTGCAAACAATGTCTTTACTGTAAAAGACAACATTATTAAAATGTAGAGAAAATATGATAACTATCAAATATTAGCAAAATGGGATCAATCGATCCATCAATCAATGGGTATCCATGAGATGAAAAATTATTGTTAATTCTTATGATTACACTGTACTACTATCTAAGATGACTGGTGTTAGGGGTCACTAGGGCTACTGGATAGAAAGTTCCTCCCTTGCCAATACCTGCTTTGGTTTTTACCCCATCCTTTCTTTGACCTAGGCTGTCCAGACCCCTAGGATTGGCCAGGGAATGTAGCCACTTTTCCTTTACCTCCCTCTTTTTCCACTCCTTCTGGATGGACAGCTTACCTCTATCTCACCCATTCTGTAGGTCTTCCCAGGGGTGGCGAGTCAGAATCCTCAAGGCATTCTCCCTGAAGAATGTATGTCATCGAGCCAGGAGTCACCACCTATAATCCTTTTGCTAAGATCCTCAGACCTTACTACCTGCCCTAACAATGTATCTCAAGGTCCTCTGGGTCTTATCACCTTATCACCAGTGCCACATGAGTAGCAAGCAGGGCATATCCTAGGGTAGTAACACTGAGAACTGAAAGGAGGAGATGAATGTGAGAGAGTGACAGAAAAATGAATACAATCTGGACATCAACTGGAAACTCAATCTACTGATCAATCAATATTCATTTATTAAGTGCCTATGTACCAGGTATTGTGCCAAGTGCTAGTGATAAAAATGCAAGAGTGAGACAGTTCTTACCGCCAAAGAATTTTAATTCTATTCGAGAGAATTTAAGAAGAGAGAAGAGTTCCTGACAGAAATGTCTGAGGGAGAAGTAGATTACATACAATGGCTCTTGAAGAGAGGACTTTATGGCTTGGAAGAGAAGGCAAAACTGCAGATAGAGATTTAGGAGTGAAGCCTTGGGAGAGAATGGAACTGCCAGGAGAGAGCATGTCACAGTGACATACACTTTATAGGACAGTAGTTTTAGAATAAGCCTGTAATTCCTACAAATGTCTCTCAGGTCCACACTATATCAGAGGGCTTTTGGCATCTATCATTCACTTTATAATGATCGGAAAATTAAGATACAAGGTGAGGTGACTGACGCAAGGTCACCAAGATTGTAAGAGCAATTTACCTAATAGTTCTGGTAATGCAGAAGTGATAAAGCTAAAAAACAGTCCAACTATGATGAACTGTAATGAATAAAATAGGTTCTAAAGGATTAATAAAGAAACACAACTTCTCTTCCCCATCAAATGATGGGGATTGTGGATATGGAATATAGCATATACACCACTGGCTGTTATGTAAATTGAATTTGTTTAAATGGTTTTGTCATTACAAAAAAGGGGGAAGCTCAAGAGAGAAGGGATTCAGGAGAAATGAATGTAAAATAAAATCAAAAAGTAACAATGAAAAAAAGATGGTGGATGTCCCTGAGAAAATAGAGGAACACAGCTCTAGGCCTAGCTTTGATACCACATAATATTGCCTTTCGTGAATGGCTTTTCTCTATGTAACCAAACATACAGAGGTAATAAAGGACCCAGGTATTAAAGGTGGATGGCACTGAGATTGATGCTGCATGCACAGAGAAACAATGGCTACACTGTCTTTTTTTTCCTCTAGCTCTGAAGCTATTTCTGCCCAAAATGCCCTTGGGAATCTGATTCCATCTCACAAGGCCTCTTTTCTAATTTTAAAATTGGTTCTTCCTCCATTTTGCAAGTGAGAGTCAGTTTTTTCTTACCCCCTATCTCCAGTTCCCTTCCCTCTAACCTCCTTTCCCACAAATTACTTTAGAACAGAACTCTATTGCTTTTGGCCCCAGGCCACTGTTAAGATTACCAAGGGCAAAGAATAGATGTCCTCCCGAATCTTTTAAGTTATAGAGATCAAACGGAGAGGGAATGTTCAGGACAGGACAGGACACACTTGGGAGCTTCCTCTGAACGGGTCTCATCTAAGGGAGCTTTGGGTCTGGGTCTCTGAAGTGGCCAGGGCAAACACACTCCTGTAGTTACCTGCATAGGTGGCAGATGTTAAATGACTTCCATTTTCAGCTATTGTCCTGAAGTGGCTACTCCTGGCACAGTTCCATTAATATGGAACAGGATGAAAGGCAATGAGTGTTGGAGAACCTCCAGCTCAGAGGCACTTGGAAGGCAGAGCAGTAGGGCAGAAAGTAATGGAGTGCAAGTTGGGGGAACTGGGTTCAAATACCAGTTCTTAATGCGAATGACTGTGGACAAGTAATTTTACTCCTTTAGGATTCAGTTTCAATGAAAAGTTGGACTAGAGGGTCCTAAGGGCTGGGCCTGGGATCAGAAAGACCTGAATACACATTCAACACTTCCTGGCTATGTGACACTGGTCAAGTCATTCCTTTTGCCTCAGTTTTCTGACTTGTAAAATGGGGATAAGAGTGCTTATCTCTCAGGGTTGTTGTGAGAATCAAATAAGATGATATTTGTAAAGGACTTAGCACAGTGCCTGGTACATAATAAATGCTTGATAAATTAAGTTTATTTGTTCTTCCCTCCCTCCATTCCTTCTTTCCTTCCTCCCTCCCTCCCTTCCTTTCTTTTTCTCCTTCCTCTGAAATGCCTTCTCCCTCTGAATCTATAAACTGATGATTCTGTAATAGCTACCATTTATTAACACTCTGATGCTTTACAAATATTCTATTGTTTTGTCCTTGCCAAGGATTACTATTCATCTCATTTTACAGTGAAGAAACTGAGGCTGAAAGAAATTAAATCTACTTAGGGTCTCATGGCTGGTTGAGTGTCTCAGGCCAGATATGAATTCAGGTCTTCTTGACTCTAGAGCTAGTCCTTTATTCATTGTGCTTTTTGACTGTACAGATTCAGGTTAAAAGAGTCTGGTAAATTACCAGTCACAGTTCTGGGAATTCTCTTTAATCAGCATAACATGTTTCTGTGTTTACTATAGGACCCAGCACACAAAGGGTACATAATAGATGATTATGGTACTGAATGACTTTCCTAATCAATAGCCCATGATCCATTATTCTTTACTGCATATGTGACCCACCACAAATCCTAGGGATCACTGAATTACCACAGTCTTGTCCAAATATCACTACATTTTCAAAGACATTCTTTACTTTATTCACTTTGAATAAGGCTGTGACCCCTTATCCCTTCCTAGATATCTGTTCTTTCTCTTATGATCACCGAGTTACAAGAAAAAAAGCATCCATGCATTGGCCCACTGCAAATACTTTCCTAATTGATGATTTTTTTAAATGGAAATAAAAAGCAAAATAGAATAGACAGAATATATTCAACAGAGCTGAGGAAAGACTTTGTTTTAAACCACAAATTTGAAAAAATTGTGCTTCCTCTGACTCATTTTGAAACTTATGTCCTCTCTTATGTTACTGTATATCAAAAACCCTATTCCTTCCCATTAACACAATGACATCACAAGAATGAATTCCAACACGTGGTACTTTCTGACATTAAAGAAGTGTGCAGCCTCTATGTGTACAGCTTACTATCGCCTACATAACCGTTATACTCCTACAATCCAGAACAATGAAATTCCTCTTTTTGGGTCACAGCTTCTTACCTGGCTTTCTCTCTCCCCCCAGTGAGTAAACTCACTGTGACTTCTGGTCATTTAACCCTAACTGTTCTCCTAGTTCATTATCCTGGATCTGGGTCCATTTTCTTCTCTTTGTATTCTTTAAATGCCAAAGTGAGGAATTTGTAGTCTTGACCTTATAGTTAATTAACTATACATCATCCTTTACCCTCAAAGCCTTTATTACCCCTCCAGCCCTGCAAAATGATAGGCCTGGGTGATCTCCACCATCAATGCCTTCTACTCATATCTTGTTAAAAGCAAATAGAGAAGTCATACAACTGTGCTAACTGGACCCACCAAAATTTATGAGCTCAAATTTCAAATGGGTTCTTACTGTTGCACAACAACCCTTTGATTACTCCCTGATTGATTCTTGCTTAAACTTCTCACAATATCGCTTCCAAATCTTTTCATTAAGTCTCTTATTCCACCTTTCCCTCCTCTCTGCTGCTTCTGAGACTATGTGTTTCCTCTTCCCCCCTATTCTACATGCCAAAACCCTTCTACATTACCCCTAACAATATTCTTTCCTGCTTTAGTCTAGACTGACAGGAAGGGATGGTTTTTCTTCTTATCAAAAATAATCCCTTTCCTTGTGCTTTTGATCTCATTATCTCCCATCTTCTTTAGGAACATGTACATTTGATCATTCTCTTTAGCTGCTTCTACCTTCAATTTATCCTTATTGATCTCCACTTTCCCTGCTGCTTTATAAGCATGTCCAGGTTTCCCTTGAAAGGGCTGAACAGGATCTTTAAAAATCATTTATCCTAGTGTGCCATCTCTTCCTTATCCTTTTATACTTCTCCTCCATTTCATAGCCCAAACTCCTAAAAACAGCCATCTACATTCATTTCTAATTCTCCCTCTCACTTCTAAATCCCTTGCAATTTATCATGATAATGGAAAAAAAAACAGTCTATGTGTGCCATATTTCACATCCCAGATTCCTCACCTCTTCAATGAAGGGAGAGAGATACATTTTCTCTGCTCTTTTCCAGGGCCAAGCTTGGGCATCATAATTACACTGTGTTCGATTTTGTTCTTCATTATATCCATCTATATTATTATGGTCATGTTTACTTTTCCTGATTCTGTGTATATTACTATTCAACAGTTCATTAAAGTGCTTTTCTGAATTCTTCCTATTTCTTACAGTATATATTCACACATCAATTCAACACATGGCACTTTCTGATATTAAAAAGGTGTGTAACCTCTTAAAATTCTACTACCTGTCCCCTGGCCTCACCTCCACCTTCCCCAACCAATTTTCTCTCAATTATTCAACATGGCAACTTTTTCTCAGCCCTCATTCTTCTTTAAACTTTCCTGCAGTTTATGACACTGCTGATAATCCTTTTATGAATATTCTCTCTTCCATCAGCTTTTGTGACACTGGTATTCTCACTTTTCACCTCCTCCTACTACTTCATCACCTTTCAGTTAGACTTTAGCAATAGTATTCTAACTGGTCTTTCTGCTTTAAATCCTGCCATCTCCATTTAACCTCTAATTAATTGCTAAAATATCTCCTAAAAATGGGTCTGTCTTTCTTACTCAATTTCTATAGCTCCTTACTGCATTTCATATTAAAAAACCAACAATAATGCAATCTAGCCTTTAGTCTACCTTCATACACATTTCATATTGCTGCCCTTTGTGGGGTTGTTCTTCAATCCCCAATTGCCCTGACTTTGAACAAGCTAAAGTCCTTTCCCATTCCCCCATCCCTCGGTGGCACCCATTTCCTACCTCTCCTTCTTAGAATCCTTATCTTCCTTCATGTGCGACCTCCAAAGGAAGTTAGTCCTGACCTATCTCCTCAGATCATCTTGTATTTATTTATCTGTCTACATGTTGCATCTCCAGTGGAATGTAAGCTTCTTAAGGACATCAATATTTTCTTTTTCGTTTATTTTTTTAAGCCCAGAGCCAAGCATGTTGTCTTCCCCATAGTAATTACTTAATATTTGATGACTAGAAAAAAAGGCCTCAGTGCCTAATAAGGGAAGATTACAAATTGATCCCATGTCACACAGACTGGTTGGAAGACCTGGGTGAGTTTGGGTGGGAGAAGAGAAGATGTAGGGGAGATATGGCAGTTGAATTAAATACCACGAGGAAGAGGGATCTGAGTTCTCTGGTTGGCCCCCAGAGTATAGAAGTTGAAAAATGCCCAATTTTGATTTCCTCATAATTAGAGTGACATAAAAGTCACATCTCAATCCCAGGTGATGTAATACCCATGGATGGAAGTATTTAAGCCAGCAGAGTCTGGCTGACTGCTTGGAAGTATGTTATAATGGGGATTTCTTTTCATTTATGGGTTAGACTAGATCCCTTAGATCGCTTCAAATTCTGTGACTCTGTGATGACAGTTGCTAGGAAAGGTAGGATGGTGAGCCACAATCATCTCCTGGAATTAGAAAGAGATTAATAATCTTAAATTCATAAATGCAGAGCTAGAAGGGACTTCCAACGCCATCTAGTTCAACCCTATTATTTTACAGATGATGAACCTAAGGCTCAGGGAAGGAGTCCTTTCCAGGATAGGAGCACAGGTCTTATTACTAAATCCAGCTTTGTTCCCAAACCACCACCAATGCTAAGCCTCATACTGCCAACCGAGTCACCAGGAGAACTCAGATTCCACTTTTAGGTAAAACAATATATCATAGTTGCTCTTACTTTCTACGAAACATTTCTGCAAATATGCAGCCCACGCTCCACAGGTCCACTGGCGTGGCGTAACTGGACTGAAGCAGGACTTCAGGTGCTCTGTACCATAAAGTGACAACCTGCAAAAAAAGGAAAGAAAAATACATACATGAAGTAGAAAATAATTATTTGCTTCAGTGTCAATGCCCTCAAAATCTTAGTTGACTCCAAGATCCAAGGTGGAAAGAATCCCTATAAAATCCTTTGGAGCACTACAGCCAAAACAGGAAGGGAAAGAGGAATTTTTTAGGGATGCAAACACATCAGGTGACTCGCCAGAACCTTTATAGCTCTTAGCAAAGTGCATGGCACACAGCAGGCACTTAATGAATGTTGATCAACTGGTTTCAGCCTTTTCTCAGATCCTGGGGATGACTCAGGACAGTAAGATGACACAAGAAAATTTTGGAGAGTAAGCTCCTCAAACAACAAACAACAACAACAACAACAACAACATCAACAATAAGCCTTCTAGAGTCCCCTTTAAATCAGTTTTTTTTTTCCCTCTCTGAAGTCAGTAAAAATGGAATCTAGAGAGCAACTTCTTGGTAAAGAATAGATGACTTTAGAAATTGGAAAGTACAGTAGTTAGAGGATAGAATATTTAGAAGAGAATTTAGGCACCCTCTAGTTGAATGTTTATAAGTCAAGATCTAAGACCTAGTTTTCTGATTCTACACCCTGCAAGTCCTTCTACTCTGCTTAGAGATGGGGGACCTTTTAAAGTCTAAACTAAGAGTGCTGAGTCAAAGTAAGCTTTTAATGAGAGAACATGGTAAATTAAATAAAGCCACCTGACAAGATAACAAATTTCTTTAGTGCCCATTTAGAAAATGGAACCAAAGGACTGGAAAAGACTCGGAAAAAATCCTATGGTTCTCCTGTGTGCTGGTGGAGAAATACCTAAAACACCCCAGACAGAAAAGAACATATTACAGTTTGGAGAATGTCATTTCTAAAGGGAGTATAAATGTTCAAACTCCCTAAAGAGCAACAAATCCATCTTAAGAAAAAAATGAACACATTTCAAATATCACTTAGACCCAAATAAATGTGTTTTTAAAACATGTTTTAAATTTAAAATTATGATTTTAAAATAAACCAGAAATCATTCCTAGAATTTGAGGGTAAAGAGAATACACTAGCTCTAACCATTTTCATCTTTATTCAATTCAATTCAGGCATTTATTAAGTGCCTATTACAGGCAAAGGCACTAGCAAAAAAAAGCCAAAAAACAAAACAAAACAAAACCCAAAAAAACATTTTAGCCCTGAAGGACTTTATATTTTCCTGGGATATCTATCATGTAAAAATACAACTGAAAGATGAAAGGGGATCAGAATAGGCTTCCTGGAAGGGGTGGTACCTGAGCTACAGATGTCAGGAGGAAGAAAAGAAGAAAGAATGAATTCTAGGTTTAGGGGAGAGTCTGTGCAAAAGCAGAAGATGGAACCAAATTTGGGAGACATTAAATACTTGAGCACATAAATGTGAAATAAGATAAGTAGTCTAGAGACAGATTATGAGCCACAAAGGCAAGACAAACCCAGCATCTTATGAAAAGAAAAATTTGTATTCTTAAGCATTCTGAATATACAATCTTTTTTATGTTCCCTATAATAAATCCAAAGCAACAGGGACTTCCTCTTACAGTGAGCTTCAATAGGCCCTCTTTTCTTGGCTATCAAACTTTTAATCAAAATTTAATTTAAATTTTAAATTTTAAAATTTAATTTAATTAATGAATGCTTATTCATGCTGTCAAAGGTATCTTCTTAATTTTTCTGTAATCATTTAAATAGCTCATGAACAACTACAGAAACAGGTATTATTTATTAGAACTAGGAAAGTTTTAAACCATCTTTAAAAGTTCTTTGGTAGTGCTTAGCACACAGTGCCTGGCAAATAGCAGGCATTTAGTAAAAGGTTACTGATTGATTGTTTGGATTCTAAGTAATTTTAAAATATCTATCTAATTTTAAAATCTATCTTATAGATTTGCTGCTTCCTACTTCTGTTTCTGAACCATGACCCCGGCTTGGAATGTTACCTATCCATTAATCTTATTTAATAACTGGTTTTAAGTTAGTCTCAAGTTCCCCATGATCCTGTCATCCATGGCCTTAGCTGAAGCCTGTGGGCACGGGATTGGAGGATCTAGATGAGCTGGGACTGGAAAACTTTCTGTTAATGATCTCAAAGAAGCAAAAGAGTAAGTGAGAGAGTTATTAGTGTAATGAGTAGGAAAGCCTAAGACAGGAGGTAGTTTCAAGGACTAGAAGGATAATTTGGCAACAAAATATTAACAAGATATAAGGGACAGTCTGGAAACAAAGTGCAAGGTCAGGCTAGAGTTTAATCACATAGACAAAGACACACACACATACAACACACATCTACGTGCAACAAGGTCTGAGGTTTATCAATGAGAAGTCACCTATTAGGTCCTATACAACAAGGCACATGTGCCTATGTGCTTATAAACACAAGCACAGCATGCAACTCTACCCCTTCTTTCTCCTCCAAATGAGCTTCAGCCTTGGACAGCTCCTGGCAGCCAACAACAGCTCCCAAATGGAAAACAGCTGTGTTAAGAGTAGTGATGGATAGCCCCTAGCATCTCATTTATGTTTCTTACCATTTTTGCCTTCTATTAGGGCGCATATATAGGGGCAAAATAATAAGCAAATTCATGAATTAAAGTCAGATATGAAGGGGTTAGACTAGAAGGTCTCTGAGGTCCTTTCTAACCATAAAGGATACAACTAAACTTAAAAGCACAACACTCTTAAATCCACTGTTTCATGGAGATGTCCACAGATGTTGACTATTGCATGTGTTTCATACTTTTTCAATGTACTGATTAGTTATATTGATTTCTAAATTTCTTTTTAATTCTAATTTCTTTTTAATTTCTAAAAAATACTATTTATTATTATATTGGATGGTTCTTTGGAATGAAAAACTATGATGGTGTAAAAAATAATAATTATCAAAAATCTATAAAATGTTTAGAAAGCAAATGACATGAAGTAATGAATGCAATATGTAATTTGATTTGACAAGTATTTATAGTGTTCCCGTTATGTAGAAGGTCAACATATGCAAGATAAACTACATGACTATTAAATAAAGGGTATGTTATAACAAAGACTTTTTCATATGTGAATTAGATGGGATGGACATTAAGGTCACAGCCAACTCTCAAATTCTGTGCTCTAGAACTCATGATAAGAGTGACTTTTAATGATTACAATGTAGCAGATAAAGTATAAAATTATGCATTATATGATTAAAGAGGAAACAATGATCACTAATGACCAGTGTGAAGTGTGAGTTCATCCTGAAGAGGTCATGTTGGACTCATTTCCTTTTTTTTGGTAATTTGTTTCGTAATCAGCAGAATACAGTAGACGTGGTACCTAACTGGATTTTAAGAAGACATTTAACAAGTCTCTTATCATATTCTTTTTTAAAAAATTACATTCTCTCCCTCTTTCAAATGAGTAAGATAAGAAATTATACATTCAGATGCTATTCTTATGAATAAAATGGAGAAATGTCAGCTAGATGAGACACAGTTGGGTGTGTACAATGGTGACTAAAACTAATCAAGGAAAGGTGATTAATTAACTGATATCAAGCTACAGAGAAAGGTCATAGAATCCTAGATTATGAATTGAAAGGGACCTCTTGGGTAATCTAATCTGATCTGCTCATTTTACTGATGAAGAACTAAGAACTGAGATAGGTTATGTATACTGTCCAAGCTTTTGGAGCAGGAAAGACAAAAGATCTGAACTAAATTCTCTTATTTTAAATTTAATACTTTTCCTACTAAACCAAGCTTCTACTAAGGTCCCTTTTGTAATATTCCAGGAGGGTTCCCAAAAGCAAAAAAAAAGTGTGTTTTTTCCCCTTTTAATATATTCATTTGTATATTTGTTGTCTCTCCTGAGCTCCTTGAAGGCAGGAACTGTTTTTGAACACTAGCGCTTTGAACATGTCTGATACATAGAAGGCACTTTATAAAATACTTGTTGATTGATTCTTTGGTTCTGTTCTAGTCAACATTTTAAATAGGTATTTGGATAAGAACATGAATGGTATGTTTATCAAATTTGCATATTATACGAAATGGGATGAATGGTGAACACAATGGATAATATGATCTACCTAGAATCTAGTAAGGTAAAATTTAATAGGTTTAAAAGAAAGATCCAAAAAAATAAATCTCAAAAACACAGGATGGGAGAGGTTTAATTAGTTAGCAGTTTCTGAAAGTAAACTAGGTTTGTTTGTTTGTTTGTTTGTTTGTTTTTTAGTAATATGTATGTTCAACCTGGGGCAACAGAACAATGTAGAAATGAACAAGCATTTGGCTCACCCTGGACATATGCCAAGGGCACTGTGTAATCATGGGTACTCCATTTTGCTAAGCACACTATGGGTAAGATCAGGAAGGGGTCTCAAAACCATGCAAATGAGGATTGGCTGGACACAGGGAAATTTAACCTGGAAGAAGCATCTTTAGATAGAATTAAAGAATGTTAGAGTTGGAAGGGATATCGGTGACCATTTACTACAACATATCCCAAGGGAATCTCTACAATGACATACTCAACAAGTAGTTAATTATCCCTCTATTTGGAGACCTCCAATGGGGGAGGTTTGACTTGGTTTGCTTGGTCCTGGAGAACAAAATAGGTAGAAACTGCAAAGATGAAGATTTCAACTAAAAGTGGTAAAGATTTCCTAATGATTAGAGCTGCTTCCAAGTGGAAATGCTTCTTTGGGATGAAGTAAGTTCATTACAATAAGAGGTCTTAGAGATGTGGAGCCAGGGTTGCATTCAATGACTTCTGACACTGCTTCCTATTCAGATTCCATGAAACTGTGGTTAAAGTGCCAAGAACAAAGTCAAAAAGACTCATTTTCCTTAGTTCAAATCTGGCCTCAGACATTTACTAGCGATGTGATCTGAGACAAGTCGCTTCACCCTGGTTACTTTAGTTTTCTCGTCTGTAAAATGAACTGGAGGAGAAAATGGCAAACTGCTCCAATATCTTTTGCTAAAAACAAACATTCAAATGAGGTCACTAAGAGTTGACTGTGACTGAAAAACAATTCAACCACAAAAAACCAAAAACTGAATTAATCTTTATTTTCAATTGTGCTAGAAAATGGTGTAAATAAGAAACTTGGCCTTTTTTTGGTACTACGAAATGGCTCCTCTCCTCATATAACTAAAAGAGAAAATAGAGCATTTGCTAGTGTCCTATTTATGGGACATCTGACCAAATGATTCCCTTAATCTATCAACTCAAGTGGCTTCCTAATACTGCCTCTAGAGTCAAAGATAAATTCTTTTGCTAACTTTTAAATCCCTCCACAACCTTCCCTACCAATCTTTCCAATCTCCTTGTTTTCTCCTACCAGTTTGTGATCCAGTCAAACTTACATCTTTTCTCCAATTCCCTACTCACACCATACCTATCCTCTCCATGCTTTTGGACTGGCTGTCCCAAATATCACCTTTTTACAGGATGCCTTTGCTGATTCCATCAATTGTTAGTGTTCTCCCCCCAAAGTACTTTGTATTTAGTTCCATTTTAAATTTATTCAGTATATACTTATATATGTCCTTGCCGTTTCCTCCATTAGAATGTAAAGTCTCACTTTTCACACAAATTAAGTCTGATCTAACCAATTGGAAAAATATTAAATGCTCTTGGATAGGGCTAGCAAATATAATAAAGATGACAATATTACCTAAACTAATCTATTTATTTAGCGCTATACCAATCAGACTCCCAAAAAACTATTTTAATGACCTAGAAAAATAACAACAAAGTTCATATGGAAAAACAAAAGGTCAAGAATTTCAAGGGAATTAATGAAAAAAAAAATCAAATGAAGGTGGTTTAGCTGTACCAGATCTAAAATTATATTATAGAGCAGCAGTTACCAAAACTATTTGGTATTGGCTAAGGAACAGATTAGTTGATCAGTGGAATAGATTAGGTTCAAGGGATAAAACAGTCAACAAATATAGCAACCTAGTCTTTGACAAACCCAAAGATCCCAGCTTTTGGGATAAGAACTTACTGTTTGATAAAAATTGCTGGGAAAATTGGAAACTAATACGGCAGAAACTAGGCATTGATCCATACTTAACACCGTACACCAAGATAAGGTCAAAATGGGTTCATGACCTAGGCATAAAGAATGAAATTATTAATAAATTAGAGGAACACAGGATAGTTTACCTCTCAGACCTGTGGAAGGGGAAGGTCTTTATGAACAAAGAAGAACTAGAGATCATTATTGATCACAAAATAGAAAATTTCAATTATACCAAACTGAAAAGTTTTTGTACAAACAAAACTAATGCAGACAAGATTAGAAGGGAAGCAATAAACTGGGAAAATATTTTTACAGTCAAAGGTTCTGATAAAGGCCTCATTTCCAAAATATATAGAGAATTAACTCTAATTTATAAAAAATTAAGCCATTCTCCAATTGAAAAATGGTCAACGGACAATTCTCAGATGAAGAAATTGAAACTATTTCTAGTCATATGAAAAGATGCTCCAAGTCATTATTAATCAGAGAAATGCAAATTAAGACAACTCTAAGATACCACTACACACCTGTCAGATTGGCTAAGATGACAGGAAAAAATAATGATGATTGTTGGAGGGGATGAGGGAAAACTGGGACATTGATGCATTGTTGGTGGAGTTGTGAACAAATCCAACCATTTTGGAGAGCAGTTTGGAACTATGCTCAAAAAGTTATCAAACTGTGCATACCCTTTGATCCAGCAGTGTTACTACTGGGATTATATCCCAAAGAGATTATAAAGAAGGGAAAGGGACCTGTATGTCCACGAATGTTTGTGGCAGCCCTGTCTGTAGTGACTAGAAACTGGAAAATGAATGGATGCCCATCAGTTGGAGAATGGCTGAATAAATTGTGGTATATGAATATTATGGAATATTACTGTTCTGTAAGAAATGACCAACAGGATGATTTCAGAAAGGCCTGGAGAGACTTACACGAACTGATGCTGAGTGAAATGAGCAGGACCAGGAGATCATTATATACTTCAACAACAATACTATATGATGACCAGTTCTGATGGACCAGGCCATCCTCAGCAACGAGATCAACCAAATCATTTCCAATGGAGCAGTAATGAACTGAACCAGCTATGCCCAGAAAAAGAACTCTGGGAGATGACTAAAAACCATTACATTGAATTCCCAATCCCTATATTTATGCACACCTGAATTTTTGATTTCCTTCACAAGCTAATTGTACAATATTTCAGAGTCTGATTCTTTTTGTACAGCAAAATAACGTTTTGGTCATGTATACTTATTGTGTATCTAATTTATATTTTAATCTATTTAACATCTACTGGTCATCCTGCCATCTAGGGGAGGGGGTGGGGGGGTAAGAGGTAAAAAATTGGAACAAGAGGTTTGGCAATTGTTAATGATGTAAAGTTACCCATGCATATATCCTGTAAATAAAAGGCTATTAAAAAAAAAAAATGTAAGGTCTCAGTGACTGGGAAGTGTTTCATTCATAGTATGAGCATGTCCAGAGGAGATAAAATATATAAGAAAATTTTCATTCACCCAGCACTCAGCACAGTGCCCAGTACATAGTAGGTGCTTAAAAAGATTCCCAACAACATGATTCCAAATATGTCATGAGTTTGGTTTCTTTCTCTGTCATCTCAAAAAAAAAAATTATCCTACATTAACTTCTGGCATCTGAAGCAGGCATGTTTAATTTATTTTTTCATATTTAGCACAAGTTAATTTTAAATACTTCAACGAGCATTTCAGAAATTGATTTTGCGTAATTTCAAAGGATTTCAAATTTTTTACCATAATCAACCTAAGGTCCTCTATTGCCCCCTTAAAAACAACTTCACAAATCCTTTAGATC
Source organism: Sarcophilus harrisii (assembly GCF_902635505.1). Lineage (NCBI taxonomy): Eukaryota > Metazoa > Chordata > Mammalia > Dasyuromorphia > Dasyuridae > Sarcophilus > Sarcophilus harrisii. The sequence continues at coordinate 244,706,232 of NC_045430.1, forward strand.
CTGAATTAGCTTTACAGCCATAAGTAACTATCTGGAATAAGCTGATTTCTTAAATTATAGCAGCACAGGCTATTGTACATGAACATTTGTTGATTTCATTTTTAAAATACATTTGAAAGGATCATGATTCTCCATGTGATAGACAATCTAAGGCTCTTTCATAGTGTTTCAAAGTTTTAGAGCACAAAATAAAAACATTCATAATCTGAATATCAACATCTGAAAAATCATCAAAAAAAGATGAAAATGAGATAACAACAACAATAATAACAACAAACTCCAAATATCAAATTGAGTCAATAGTTGATGGTGAGACATTTGCTATTTCCTTAGCATTTGTAATATTGAATAAGAAGTTAATGGAGAAAGTGATGGCTAAGTAAGTTAAGAAACTTACAGGCAACCTAAAATCAAAGGTTGATGGGCATAAAATATTTGAAGCAATTAACACCTACAAAAATTAGTTTTAACATTTATTTTTGGTACTACAAAATGGACTGGAACAATTTTTAGAAAATTTCCTAACAATATTAACAAAATAGAAAGCCACAAAATGAGCCACAAAAAAGATGAATAATTCTTCACCAAAAAAGAAGGAAAGAGAATGACAGACATTGATAGAGCATGTGACAATCATAACAAAAGCCTTCAGAAATACTTGGACCATGTAGATATCCCTTCATTGAATAATAAGAGGCTGATAATAAACACCATTAAATGTCAATTGTCATCCAAAGTAGTCTACTTCTAGATCAGGAGTCCATAAATTTTTTTAAAAAATCTTTTGATAGCTAAGCTTTGCTAGATATCATTGGTTTCCTTGTAATCCAATTCCTTAGAAACTCATGTACTAAACACATGGACTCTTAGCTTTTATGTATTGACATAATACACAAGCCCCTTACTACAATGAGGCCCCAAAATATTTTGAAGAAATTCACTAATAAACAGTCATGAAAGTAGAGACTTTTACCAAAGAATGATCTCATCCTATTGGCTTTGAAACTCAGACCTCACTGGTACCTGAAAAGGACCCTTTGCCTCTGCTGTTGGAGGACTGGAGGTGGGAACTAAGAACTTCTCTCCAAATCTCCACATAAAGAGGGTTCCTGGGTCAGCCATCTTTCACATTATGTCCCTCTAATTTCATGTGCTGCCTTCTCCATTAGATTGCCCTAGAAGGATGGGATTGTCTCTTTTTTCATATCTCATATCCACAGTACAATTCCTGGCCCAAAATAAGTGTTACTGACTGTCTGACAATTGCCTGAACAGAACAATGGCCCATAAGAACTACTTTTTTAAAAAAAATTAAAAAGCAAACCTTTATGCTACTAATGGAACAAATTTATTTCAAAAGATAGCTAGTATCTGGCAGGAGAAATTAACACAATGAGCTAACAGGTAACATGTATCACTCCTGTCATGCTTTCTGCTATGGGAGTTCTACTAAGGATGCTTACAGTGAATTTACAAATGATGAGGTTATTTTTTCTAATGTTTATTCAACGACTAAAACAGTTACTGTAAATATCAGATGTAGCTCTCAATAGAATATAAAAGAGGTAGGACAGCAAAATGTTCTAGGATGATTTCTGTCTGAAGCCCAATGAAAAAGACAAGAAGAATGGAATAATTAGACTCTTATCACAATAAACTGATGGATCCCATCAAAGTACTTTATGTTCATAATATCACTTGATCCTTCCTACAACTTATGCTGTTTATTCCTCCAGTCTAGAGATGAACAAGATAAGACTCAGATCCCCAATCACAAATGAAGAAACTGAGGTACTGGAAGGAACTAGATCAGGATCACCCAAGAAATCAAGCCAAGCACTTTAAGACCCCACTATGTATCAGACATGGAAAGACAAAAAGATAACCTTTATTCTTATGCGCTCACAGGTTAGTGGGGGAGATAACAAGCAAAAAGGCACCAGAGTGTCCCAAAAGCCTCAGTGCACTTTAAAGCTACTAAAACCTAACTGTAATGGGGTGAGGCTTGAGTTGATGCACTGAGGTCCCAAGCACTTGAGGCTAAATAGTAATTGGGCTATACTCTATTAATATACTTGATTGGATAAAGAATGGCCCCCACCCACTCTCTGTGCAAGTCCTGATGTGTTGTATAGGAAATGACAATATTGGTGGGTAGAGACAGAGAGAGAGGAAGAGAGGCTGGGAGAGATTGAGCCTGGGTTCTATACTCGTAGCTGCTGGTCGTGTGGCTACTGGTCTAGCTAGCTTCTTGACTCGGCTGCACACATTGCTATTGCCCATTCTCTTCCACCTCCGATCTTTCTTCACTGAGAATAAAGACTGACGATTTTCCCCTAACCTGAATTCCTGACTCCGGCTGATTTTAAAATACGCGGTCTTCACACTATGCACTAGGACTTCTGGAACATCCTGTAAACTGGGGAATAATCTCAGCAGGAAGACAGAAAGATTAAGGGAGACCAGGAAAGGTGCCTTGAGAAGGTGGAATTTTAGCTGAGACTGGATTCTTGATTTTACTGCACCCCAACAGTCTGTCTAAGTAGCATTGGGGAAAATTTTTCACAAATGAATTCCTTCTTCGGGTCTAGACTTTCAATTGTACAAAGATTCTTGTAAACTACAGAAAGAAAAGGAGAATGGAGGAGGGAGAGGAGAAGACATGGGGTGAAGCAATGAAGGCAGTAAATGGAGATCGGGTTGGCCAGGTCGATGCCAAAGGGGGCTTTTGATGATCACAATGTAGTTTGTCTGGTAAGCAGAAATCACAATGGCAACAATCAGCTGGAGTGATCGGCTGGAACAAATGCCAGGGCAGGGTTTATTAGAATCCTTTACAAGCTGTGACAACCTCTGCCAACCTCTGGAGGGGCTCACTGGGTTTTAGCAATCTGAGGGTGGGAGAAAGAGGGGGAAATTCAAAGATATTTACACAGAGGGCTATATCTTATTAAATGCCTTTGATCTCTCCTTGCAGATTTTTTATTTTATGTTTTTTTTATTTTTGAACTGAGTTCAATGACAGTATAAAATAAAGCCGGGCTGAGGCCAGCCCCAGCCCCAAAATACACATCCATGAAAATTGCCTTTACATTAGAAGAACACTCAGTTTAATAATGTCCTGTACCTGTGAAACACCCCCTCCCCCCCCCCCCCCCCCCCCCCCACCCCCCCCCCCCCCCCACCCCCCCCCCCCCCCCCCCCCCCACTTTCTACATATGGAAACAGCCAGGTGGTGCAATGGATGCACAGAACCAGGAAGACCTAAATTTAAATCTGGTTTCAGACAGTCACTAACAGGGAACACTAAGCAAGTCACTTAACTCCTGTTTCCCTCAGTTGCTTTGCACCCTCAGGAGCTGGAACCCAAACCAGTCCCCTGAGAGATAAGAAGGTAAGCTCCTTGAAGGCAGGGCAGGGTTCCTTTTAGTTTGTGTACCTCCAAAACAGAGCAGAGCCTGGCACTCACAGTAGGCATTTAATATCGCTGATGCCCCCCCCCCAAATAAAAGCTCTTGAATGATACAACCAAGTAATGTCTCTTATCTAGCCAAGCCCAGCATCCATTGAACTTACTGCTGTTGCTACTTCATCTCAGCATACTGACTGAGAGACAATATGGGGGCTCTGAAACCTGGAATTATCAAGTGAAAGATAATTAATTTTCTAAATATTTTCATTTGGGAGAATGGAGTCAAAGATTTGGAAACATCTATTTCAATGTTCCCTAAGCTTGGTATTTATATACAGCAATGCAGGGACACAAAGAAAATTCAATCACGGGGATGTGTGCCTTCATGTATGGATACAAGGTTTTGTATGTCCTGTAATATACCTTTAGATACACCTGTTACCTCCTTCACCATTTGTAAGTTTAATGAGGGCCGGGAATCATTTACTTGTCTTTGTATCTCAAGTACTTAACACAGTATTTCATACATAATAAGAATTTGAGAAATGTTTGTTGATTGACTGTGTTATTGGCTATGTGTGCAGTGAGCAGTCACAGGCTTTACAGCTAGTAGGGATTGTGGAGGCTGTTGTCTTATCTCATTTTACAGATGAATAAACTGAGTCCATCCCCTACAGTACAGCTATCCTGAGACAAAAAAATATGCATGGATACATACAGCTGGTGATTTTCAGTCCTCCAATCCCTGGGGAAGAAGCAAAATAGGAAAGTCAGGGAAGGGAGCCCCAGTGGGGGAACTAGACAGATGCTGTTGTTCAGGATTGGGAGTGTGTGTGGAGGAATGTAGCAGTGATATGAGGAAGAAGCATCAGTAAGTCTCTGCTTCCACAGGTGTTGATGCCCTGAAAGAAAGCCCTGACCACCCATCCCACTTAATTATGGTGAGAACCCATAACAGTCTCTTGCACCCAGGAACTCACATTGGGTTTCCTATGTGGCAACTTTCCATCCCCGCCCTCCTCAAGGGATCCATCCAGGACTGGAACCAGGTCTCCAAGGATGACCCAACTCTATTGCCCCCGTGGAAGGGAATGTGCAGGGTAGAACAGGATTCTCTCAACATATTGCATGAGACTGCCACGGGGAAGTCTTCTGACTTCCTGATGGCTGGGAGGAAGGCTGATTGTTTCCTTACTGCCAGACTATGTATAGAGACAATGTCAAAACCCATAAGCACTTTGAAAACTATGAACCTTTAAAAAAAAAAAAAGTAAAGAAAAAAAGGCTATTAGAGTCCAGCTATTATTTTTAGTAAGCAGATGATTTCTTAATGCATAGGAACTCTCACAGACAGTCTATCCTCGTACTGAACATTTAAATCTAATTCTTTAAGCATCCAAGTTCCTATCCAGGCTATTAGGTTTGAATTGACCCTTAAGAGACACCTGCAGCTTAAAATGAATGCCAATTTTTTTAATGTCTGCTGCCTTGCAAACAATAACTATAGATCTTTTTCCTTAGAAGCACAGAGATTTGATCTGATTCTGAGACTGGGAAATCACATGATTAATCTCTCCCTCCCTCCCTGTTCTTTCTTTTCTCTCTCTCCCTCCTTTCTCCCTATCTCCCTTCTCTCTCTCTCTTTCTCTTCCCCCCCCCCCCCCCTTCCCCTTCACCATAGAAACCGAACAAATATTTGTCGGCATTCCTTTAACCTTCACAGATAGTAGAAATGAAAATTATTCTGAACACAGGATATGGTAGGTTGAATAACTCATCATTTCCTCTTCAGGGTTGTTTGAAAGCTCATAAAAAATCTACATGCTTGGGGAAACAACTTAACTGTTCAGAGTTGTTGGACAACTTTAGAATGGTTTTTTGTTAATCTAACACTGTCAGAGGTCCCCAAAGCCAGTTTTCTTCTAGTTCCTGAATGACTTCAATCACTTTTTTCAACAGGAAATAAGCAAGCACCAGAACTGGGAGATTTCTGGAGGAAGTGACTACTGACAGAAGAATCTTAGGTCTCCCATATGGCAATCTTTTCGCACATCTCAGTGGGCTGTGGGTTTCATTTTCCTCAGATGGGAAGGATTGGGGACGGGGGGTATAGGGGGGGTATCCTAAAATGAAAGAGGCCCTATCCATTCCTGGATTCCCTTCCACAAAAATGGAAACAAAACATTCCAAAAATTGGCCATAAATCTCTGGGGCTCACTGCCTTCATCTGTGAGAGGAGGATTTAAATAGTGACTTCTTCGGTCCACCCCCCTTGAAATCGCTGACTTCAGAATTGTCTTGCTGAAGAGACCTTGAGGGATCCATGGGGAGCAGCCTTTGCTAGTACCCTCAGGCAGTAGACTAGCACCCACATAAATTCTGCCTTGCATCAATGTGTAGAGAAAAAAAAATTGAAAAAAAGTATAGAAACCTTTCTGATATATGTTTAGCTATCATCACCAAAATCCAGGAATCACAGAAATGACTTTAGAAAACATTTCATACAATCTCCTGTATTCTGTAACCGGGAAAATCGAGGCTTCAGAAAAGGGACTTGTTCAAAGTCATGCAGCTAGTAAATATTAAAAGATGGGATTGGTGGGGGAGGGAGGATGGGAGGGGAGGGTGGGAGGGTAGAGAGGGAGGGGAAAATCGGAACAGAAGTGAGTACATGGGATAATGTTGTAAAAAAATTACCCTGGCATGGGTTCTGTCAATAAAAAGTTATTTAAAAAACTCCAAAAAATAAAATAAAACAAAACAAAAAAAGATGGGATTGGAACGCTTCAGCATTAAAGATTTAAGCTGGATCTAAAAAAGCATTCTCTGACTAGGAGAATACATCTGGCTGTAGAACCAAGGAATGTCTTATATGGTACAGTACAGAGGATGCTGGATGTGGTGTCAAAAAGACCTGACTTCAAATCCAGATTCAGATATTTATTAGCTATGACTCTAGGCAAGTCACTTAACCTCCTGCCTCAGCTTCCTCATCTGTAAGATGGGAATAATAATAGCAACTATCTTAAGGCACTGTTGTAAGGATCAAAGGAAATAATATTTGCAAAGTGATTAGTACAGTCTTTGGCAGATAGCAGGTACCTAATAAATGAATGCATTCTCCCTTCCCTTCCTCCTTTTCAGAACAACTTTAAAAATAGATCTTTTGTTTCTCTGGGATAATTTAGTTGCAATCTTATCTTGAGACAGAGAGATAGCCCAGAGGACTCTTTGTATTTTCCACTACTTAGGCTATATAATGCTCAAAAATCAAGTGTAATTATTGTAGAACTATCAACATCTTCGTAACAGTGAAAGATCTTGGGGGAAAAACCCATGAGCGTGGAAAGAATTTGTTATAGGACAAAGGTATGGAACAGAATTTTTCTCCTCACCCGCCAGATCACTATGATCTCCACCAGGTGCTGGAACCAGGAGATAAAGGAGGAGTCTGTGGGTGGGAATTTGAGCCAGACAATGCTCTTAGTTGGCAAGATCTAGAGGAGGAGGGAAAAAGGTACTGAGAATGTCACAAACAGTCAAGGCCAATTGAGGACAGTTGTGAAACCATCCTTTCCCCCTCTTCCCACCTCCAAATCCCTTGAGAAGCAATTTGTGCTAGACTGGTTGGAAAATGGACTCTAATGTACCCATTTATGTCTTTCCTACAGGGTTGGTCCATACTACCAGCCTATTTTGATTCCTTACTGTGAGCTGGAGTGGAATGTTCCTTCTCCAAAGCAATGCCCACCAGATGATTCAAGCACTGGTCCTTCCTACCATAAATCAAGTGGGGTTGAAAGTCTAGCTTGAAAACTATGATATGCTGATTTTATAGTACAAGGTGGCTATTCTCTGGAATAGCCTGAAATGTACTCTAGCTTACTTCAAAGCCTGGATCTAATGCCACCTCCTAATTGAAGTCTGTGTCCTGATCTCCAGTCCCAAAAGGTGCTGTATGCTTTGAATAGATCTTGTATCTTAAGTGGAACTGAGCAGAATGTCAGAGGTGAAAGGGCTTTGTAAATTATATAGAATAGCTGTCCCCATTTAACAGATGAGGAAATATCTGAGAGATAAAGTCACCCAAATGGGAAAACACATTAAGAATTGGTTAATATACATGTATACATGTTTTCTGGAAAAAAGGGGAAAAAAGTAAATTACTTGAGGGCAAGGATTGCTGTGTATGATCTTTATATCTTCAGTCCCTGGTGCTTAGCAGGTGATTTAATAAATGAATGATGGGTAGCAACTAGGGATACAGTAGATAAATCCCTGATCTTAGAACTATATAAATATGTATACATATATTGTATTTAACATATATAACATGTATTGGACTACCTGCCATCTAGGGAGGGGATTGGAGGGAAGAAGGGGAAAAGTTGGAACAGAAGGTTTTGCAAGGGTCAGTGTTGAAAACTTACCCATGCATATGTTTTGTTTTGTTTTGTTTATTTATTTATTTAATAGCCTTTTATTTACAGGATATATGCATGGGTAATTTTACAGCATTAACAATTGCCAAACCTCTTGTTCCAATTTTTCACCTCTTACCCCCCCACCCCCTCCCCTAGATGGCAGGATGACCAGTAGATGTTAAATATATTAGAATATAAATTAGATACACAATAAGTATACATGACCAAAACGTTATTTTGCTGTACAAAAAGAATCAGACTCTGAAATATTGTACAATTAGCTTGTGAAGGAAATCAAAAATGCAGGTGTCATGCATATGTTTTGTAAATAAAAAGATATAATAAAAAATTCCTGATCTTGGAATCAGAATCCCTACATCCAAAACATGTCTGCAATCCTGGGCAAATCACTTTACCTTCATCATTTTTAATAACAGGATAGCTGTTGTGAGGATGAAATGATATAACATAGATAGTAAAATGTCTTGCAAACCTTAAAGGGTATTTAAATGTTAATTTTCTTTCTCCTCCATGTCCTAAAACTTTTTAAGAACTTCATTACCAGGAGATCCATGAATTTTTTGGAATACTAGAGCTCACAAAAGATAGTCTAGTGAGAGCTAACTGAATATTGCTTTGTTAAACATAGTAAAATCAATCCTGACTTTTTCCAACTGTTCAAATAATTACGTATGACAGGTGAATAGAGAATGAGTGCATGGCAATACAGTTCAGAGACCTGGAACTTCCAACAGCAGAAGGTAGGTATTTGGGCCTCTTAAATGATTTTTATCCAGATCACTGACAGGAAGCATTGCTTACTTCAAAGATTCAGTTATGACTACATTACTGCCTGGGGGTATATATGTATATAAATAGAGGGCTTGGCTTTCCTCTATCTGTTCACTATGTACTTCCAGACACTTTGATTGGCTGCTCCTAAAATCAATCTTTTATCTGACTGCAAAAGGAATCTTAGTGACCCTCTAGTCCAATCTCCGAATTTTTCAGATGAAGAAGTCGTCTCTAAGGTACCTTATACTTGCTAGAGGCAGAATTTGAACCCAGTCCTCTAATTTTGTACAAAATCCCTATTTTCTAATTTTCTTTGCAGATAAAGAATTTCTAACCACATTTTGAGGATCATTCATTCATTCAATAAAGCATGTATTAATTGTCTACTTTGTGCTAGACACTGTGTACAATTGTACACTACTCAAAAAATTTTTTTGGTGGAGGGGTTGGAGAGATCTGGACAGTCAGAGAGGAAAATCTCTTCACCAGTAACCAGATTAAAGACTGAAACAATTCACTTGTCCTCAATGATACACATTAGCATTTCACATAAAGCTAATTTAAACTGTTTCTAGGAAGAACCACAGAACTGAGAATATTTACAGAGTACTTCTAGGTACATCCGTTGTGAAGGTAGGAGGATGCGTGCTATAAAAACCAACGGAAGGCAGGCTCATCCCCCCAGACCCTAGGTTCTTACCATCTGGGTCTTTAATATTCTACTGCTGCTACATGAGACTGCATGTGACTAGAACGGGACATGGAAATCTTTGGATTCTTGCCTTTCACCTCAGAATTAATTCAAGGAAACTATGACCTTTCCATTTTTATGCATTTCAAAGAAGAATGATATTGCTTTCTAGAAACCTATTGTTTTTCTCTGAAAGTAGTGGGATGATTGCTAAGTCTATAACCCAAAGTAAAAAAAGGGAAAAGGACCTATTTGTACAAATATATTTATAGCAGCACTTTTTGTTGTGGCAAAGAATTGGACACTGAGAGGATAACCACCAATTAGGAAATCGATGAACAAATTGTGGTATTTAACTATGATGGAATGGTCTTGTGCTATAAGAAATGATGAGAATACCCTCAGAAAAAAACCTGGAAACACTTACATGAACAGATGCAAAGTAAAGTGAGCAGAACCAGGAGAAGATTGTACATAGTAAAAGAAATATTGCTCGATGGAGAACTTAGCAACATCCAGGACAATCCCAAAGGACTAATGACACATACTATCTATCTCTAGAGAAAGAACTGATATTATTTGAATACATACTGAAGCATGCTATTTTCACTTTCTTTCTTTCATTCCTTTTCTTTGATTTGAGTCTCCCTGTACAAAATGACTAATACGGAAATGTGTTACACAATTGCACATACATAAAACTTGTATCTGACCACTTGCTATCTTAGAGAGGGAGAGGTAGAATTTGGAACTCAAAATTTAAAAAAACAAAACAAAATTAATCTTTTGTTAAAAATAAATGTTTTTAACATGTAATTGGAGAAAAAGAAAATGTATTTAAATGAAAAGAAAGGATTGGTAAAATGAATGATGGATTTATGTGCACAGGCATGTATATTAAACACACATATGCATATATGTACACATATTTTGCAATTTTAATCATGTCTGACTCACTGTAACCTTTTCCAGCCCACTTTACAGATGAGGAAACCAACGTAAACAAGGTGAAGTTACTTGCCTAAGAGCACTCTGCTGGTGTGAGAAGCTAGATTGAAATTCAGGTCCTCTGTATCCCAAAGCCATCATTCTATCTACATAAGTATATATTTTATGTGTATGTTATGGTGTGGAACAACTCAGTTGGCCTTGGGATTCAGGAGCAGGGAAGATGGCAAGGCCCAAGAATTCTTAGTGTATGTTGGCAGGTGTTATGTGAAATGACGATGCTCATGGTCCAAAGTAAAGAAGGGCAAAGATGGAGGTAGTACATTTATAATACAGAATAAAGAAAAAAAAATCAGGTGGAAGAGAGATTGGATTTATTCTGCTTGGTCATAGAAGACAAAACTAGGAACAGTGGGTAGAAATTAACAAAAGGTGAACACAAGCTTGATCTTTAAAAGAACTTTCTAAAATATCAAAGTATCCAAATATGGCAGGAGCATGTCAGGAGGGACCTCCTTCATGGAAACAAAGATTTAAAATGATTAATCTTAATCAGAGATTAAAATGTAGAGGGGATTGTTCTTCAAAAACTGGCTTCCTGCTTGGGGTGCCTTTTATATCACCTTGACATTAGTACAGATTATTAATGAATTTCTTGACTTTCTTTGAAGAAGATGTAAGATGAAAATTATTCTTAGAGTTTGGGATTTAGAGCTAGAAGGGCTTTGGAAGTTCATCTAGGCCAATACACTCATCTTATAAATGAGGACACCAAGGCTAACAGAAGTTAAATGATTTCCCATAAGACTCTTGATTTAGGGTGTGAAGAATGAGAGAAAATGAGAAAAAAACCTTAACCCTAATCTTTAGGAGCCAGATTCACCTAAGACTGATGGCAGCTAGGTGGTAGTGCAATGGAGAGAGCCCAGGACTTTGAGTCTGACAGACTCATTTTTATGAGTTCAAATCTGGCTTCAGACACTAGTTATGTGACTCTAAATAAATCACTTAACCCATTCATCTCAGTTTCCTCATTTTTGTAAAATGGACTGGAGGAGGAAATGACAAACCAGTCTTGTATCTCTGCTAAGAAAACTCTAAAGAGGTCATGAATGGAAAAAAAAAAAAAAAAAAAAAAAAATGACATTCTCCCAGGACTGAATCCATTTGTTTCATGTGTGAGGACTTAGTGGGAGAATGGCACAACAACAGTTACGGTTGGTCTAAGAGAGAACTAATAAGCTTGAAACCCTGAAAAGCTTTTTTTTTTTTTTTTTAAAGAAATAAGTCTCTGATATCAAATCAAGTAACATATATATATCTCCTTATATAAAGAGAGCTCAGGAAAAATTCCATTTTTAAAAGTTTTCTTGTGTATTAGAATAAAAAGTATACTATAGTTGTAAACAAAAGGTTTTATTAATGCAGGGGTGTTAAGATAATAATAATTTCACTAAATTCTATTTCAATGAAATTGAAATGCACATGCAAAATGTGACTTTGCAGAATGAAAAGTAACTTTACTCAGTGAGTATTTACCATGTACCTAGTATGGTAAGTATAATAAATTATGGGATATACTTAGAAGATAAAATGTGAAATCTGTAAACTTGTTTTTTTTTTTTTTTAAACAAATAAATTTCAACATAATTGGTTTCCTTTATATTTTATTTTAGGAAAGTATTTTGTGAAATTAAAAGCATTCCTCTGGAATGGGATCTACAGGCTTTGCCAGATTGTCCAAGGGGTACTGAATAATCAGCATCTATTTAGTGCCCCGGGGTTTGCAAACCACTCTACAAATATTCTTTTATTTTTAGCCTCAGAAAAATGTTGGGAGGCAGGAGCTTTTATGAATCCTATTTTAACAAATAAGGAAACTGAGGTAGAAGTTAAATGATTTCCCCAGAGTGACAAACTAGTAAGTGTTTGAAGATGATTTAAATTCAGGTTTATCTAAAATCTGACTCCATACCTGAAACTCTATCAACTCTATTCCATTGCAACTTACCTAGTCTATGATAGAAAAAAGATGAAGAACTTCTGCAATAGATCTTAAATGAAGAATTAAAAAATACAAATTGAGAGCTGAACTTTTTAGTTAAAAGTTAACTAAAGTTAACTTTGTTATGTGAAAGTTAAATCTCTTATTTATTCCAAAAATGTTATGTCATGTCTACGGATACAAGAATTAAAATTCAGTTTTAGACTTTCAATGAAGTCTCTCCAAACTCTAGAGCTCTACAAGTATCTCTCAGACAGCCCCTTATTACAAGCAAGTCTTCTTTCAAAATTAGAACCAGTAGAGGGAGTCTATCTCTTCAAGGAAAGTCTTACTATAATTATCATGAATGATAAATCCTCTGATTTAACTGAAAGCTTCAACCACAGAGGTTAATCCTCCAAAATATGTTTTCAGATATCTTAAAGATAACCAGAGACTTGGGAAATAACTGTGTTACAGTTGTAAGGAGGATTTCCATTTTACTAATCTGGTGATGCAGAAAAAAACTGGAAGGATGAACTTTCCCATATAAAATTTCAGGCAATCAGAAAGTTAGTGCAAATTAAATTTTTGCAGCAAAAATGTGACTAATTGACCTTAATGGGAAGAGATGTAGCATGCTTTTGGGGATCTGTCAATTAGAGCTAGCAAAGTGCCTGGTTAGTGCTGGGTTTCCCTATGGGAGGAGTAGTCCCATAATGCTAAACTTAACTGCTTGAATTTCAAAGATTAAGAAGCTTATATCTACAAAAAAGAAAGGACTCTCAGCTTGGGATGGCAAATGCTCTTTGAATTTTAGGTCACTTATTAGCCATGGGAATGAAACAAAGTTACACATTTTCCAACCAAGACTATACGATATTTATTTTGCCAAGAGTATAAACAGATACACATCTTTGAAATGATACTAATTTCTTTTATCTTTCCGCCTGCCTTCTCCCTTACTACTTGTGTATCCTTGGGGAAGCCTCTGCATCTAAATTCAATTGAATCGATGACCTTGAGGTTCCTGTCTCTGTGATCTCATGACTCCGTATGACCCTTCATTTTACAGATGAGTAAGACGAGGTCATCATCATCATCCTGACAAAGTTCTGGATAGTCAAAGCTGTGGTTTTTTTTGCAGGAGCAATAGAGATGGACTATACAGAAAATTGAGTTTTCACAAAATCAACTCTTTCAAATTGTGGCTCTGGAGAAAAGTTTGGAGAGCCTTTTTGACAGCAAGGAGATGGAACCAATCAAGAAATTAATTTAGGTTATTTACTGGAAGGTCAAATACTGAAGCTGAAGCTTAAACACTGGTCACAAAATAAGAAGGAATTCGTTGGAAAAGACCCTGATATTGGGAAACATTGAAAGCAAAAGAAAAAGGGGAGGGCAGAGAATGAAATGGGACAGATAGTTCAAACAGCAACACAAAAATGAGGGACATTTGACTTCCTGCACTACTCACTGCCTTTAATTTATCAATTAATTTGACACTTCAGGAAGACTTGTATTATGAGTTTTGCTTCTGGTTTTTAAATCTATGTTCTCTTTTCTCAACTCAAAATGTGAGCTCCCAAGAGCCAATGATAATGGTTTGTAGCCCCTGGAATTGTGCTCAGAGAATAGTAGGCATCAAATAAATGATAGCATATGTTAGTGATCTGAATGAGAATAGAAATACAAATTCTGTGCATTTGGCCAGACATCAGTGACTAACTCTCTCTTCATAGACTTTTTTTTTTTTTTTTTTGAGTCTCAGAAGCTATTGTAGTAAAAATACCCAATATATATGTTGGTCAAATTTTTTTTTTTAAAATCATTCTTAGTAACAAGAAGAGGAGAGGGTCTAAAGGCTTGGCTATGAAACCTGGCCTTTAAACATTTCCCCAGTGCAGAAGGAAGCATTGATGGTCTTCTAGATTATACTTGGGAACAAATATAGTAACACAGACAGTAAAGAAGATAGTGTGATTCTGAATTTGGAGAAGAAAAATGGAATCAAATTCAGAAATATAATTCTCATTCTTGTTGCTGGGAATAACAATAGACCCTGCCTCATGGTCAAATCAAGTGACATATGTAAATTGCTCTATAATAAGTACTAGCTATTTTTGATTTTAAAATAATTTTATGTATATCTTTTCTTTTACATCACTTACATTTTCTACCATATCCTTCTTTTTCTCTTTCTCCCTCCCTCCCTTCTTCCTCCTTTCCTCCCCCCCTTCCCAGAAATTCATCATTGATAAAACAAAGAATAAAACACCACGAAAAGGGAATTTTTAAAAAAGCTATTTATTTTTGAACAGGCTGATGTTTCAGCAGGCCACATTTATGACTTCCTATTTCTCCAAAGAAGTAAAATCTTTTCTTTGGGGTCAAATTTAGTCATTATCATTTCATAGCATTCAATATGGTGGTGGTAATTGTAATTCTTTCCCTTTAAACTATTGTAGGCATTTTGTATACTCTTCCTAGTTCTTATTTCACTGTTTTTTCATGCTTCACTACAAGTATCTTATCATTTCTTTTCTTTCGTTCTTTCTTTTGCAAGACAATGAGTTAAATGATTTGTCCAAGATTATACAGCTAAATAAGTAGCAAGTGTACTCTATCCATTGCACTACCTGGCTGCTCCTATCTTACTGGTTTCTACTAATACTGTCATATTCCATTACATGTCTGTACCCCTTCTTAATGATATGGTCTTTTTAGAGAATGAAGGACAAACAACATCTATGTACTACCATATATTTCCATTTGGAAGAGCATCTACTTTGTTTCTAGTCCTTTGCTACTGTAAAAAGTACTCCTAAATGTATTTTGGGGCAGGCAGGGCTTTTGTTTTTGTTAATGACATCTTTGCCTTGGCTTGGTTCGTATTTTTTCGTATAATTTCAAATTACTTTCCAGAACAGCTGGGCCAATTCACAGCTCCAGCAATATAATATAGCTGTCATTCCACAATCCCTCCAGCAGATTCTTTCCATCTTTTTTTATTATTATTATTATTTTTGCCATTTTGTCCAGCTAGTATTAGTGTTCAACTCAAGAAATGAAACGCATCATGGTAAATATTAAAGATGAACAAGTCAGAGTTTCTACTTTATAATATGATAATAACACCTGACATTTACATAGTGGTTTAAGATTTGCAATAAATGGTCAGGGAATTAGCTTCAGAATTAGAAAGATCTGTATTGACCTCAGGCAAATGATTTAATACTTTGAAACGTCAATCAACTTTTTAAGGCTAAAAAGTAAAAGGCAGTTGCTTATGTGGGGGATTTCTTTACCATGACTTTGCTACATGAATGAAATCAAAGGTATGCTAAATACTTCAAAGTCACTCAATCCCACAAGATTACCACAAGGTAGATGCTATTACTATCACACCCATTTTACAGCTATAAGAACTGAGTTCTACAATCTATTAGGAGAAATCTTAACCGTAACATATTTTTATAAGCAATACTTTTCTCTGGAAGTTGTGTAAGAAAGGACAAAACTCAGGCCTCCCCCAAGCATCTCCAGAAATAGAGGGGAGGCAAATGGAATGATATGGGCTAAGTTTTTCCTGGCTCCACCTCCTGTTACATATGGACCTGTCAAAATGAATTCTCTATCCATGTCTTTAAAATGACCAAGCAGAAAAGAAATCCCATTACATAATGTGAGTAAAATTACATAAAATTATGTATACTCAAAAGGCAATTAACTCTGTTCTGTATTTTAACATTCTGAGATGAAATTGGAAGCCTAGATATACTATTCCATTCTTCCCCCTTCCTACTCCCCCATGAAGTTCGATGAATGAAGGCCTTTAGATTGAGGAGCCAATTGTTGTTTTGTGGCTGTCTGAATAATCCCCAAACTATTTTAAATGATACAAAAAGAACCTCACGTACGAAACGATCACAGTGTGTTTTAAATATTGTAGAGAGGGGGGCTTTCTGGAGTGGAGAGGACTCTTACTTTTATTTTAAAAGGAGAGGGGAAAAAGGCCCTTTATTAGGGATTTCCAAAGGGGAGGGGGAGTGCTGAAAATAATAAGTACCTTTCTGCTACCGGTTTGCCTATCCCTGGTACTGAACTAGCCAAAAGGACAGAGATAAGAACAATATACTGCTAGTTACCAACAACAGGCAGATAGAACTGTCTTCTGGGTTCTGATTAAGTGACAATATTCTTTTGACTTGGGGAGAAAATTTCACCAAGAGCTGCAGTTCTGTTACAGGGGAAGCCCCCAGTGAACCATCTTGATACCCTTCAATGCCAGTGGGAGACATGCCCCCTCTTTTCTCCTCCTCCTGCCTCTTCCTCTTCTTCCATGACCAGAGCCTTTTCCCTCTGGCTGGACAATTAGGGTTCCACAAGGAAGCCTCAATGTATATGACCCAAAGGAAAGAGCAGCTTTGTGTTAGGAGGATTTGGTGGCTGGAAGCCAATGTTTACAATCCCCTGGGTGGGAAATGCAGGGTGAAAGGCTGCGGATGGCAGGCTTAAAAAAAAAAAAAAAAAAGCCTTTGCTGTTGCCGACAATGACCTTCTGCCTCTGTTTTTAGAGTGGCTCTCTGGTTAACCCTTTGGGTTCTGTGTTGATGGCTGGGAAAGAAGATGAAGGAAAAAAGCAAGCCTATAATATACATTAATCCATGGAACTGCTCCCTAGAACAGCTTCTGATGGCAAGAGCAGTAGCCATCAAGCCTACTGGCTCAGGAAGTCGGGAAGGCTACCAGCTCCCCAGCCATGAGCCTGGTGTGGTTGGGGAGTTGGAGGTGCCAGGGCCACTGTGTTCTACAAAGTGAAAGTTTCCAGCGTTAGGCAGGCTGTGGACTTGAGCTTACAGGCTCTAGGATTGTGAAACATGAGCACATTGAGTCTCCAGGGGAGAAGGAAGCATCCAATTTATGCAGAAATGCTCTTTTCCCTGGCTGGGCCAATGAAATCTGGGCTGGTGGCAGTGGGGGCTTCCGACTGGGATCCTCCGAGCAGAAGAACAGTGCTTAAAATGAAAGCCAGGCTAAATTGCTAACAGCCCCACTCCAGAGGGGTTGAACAGAAACAGGCAAGAGCAGAAAAGGAATGAGGGGCTTAGCCATATACTCTCCCACCCCCCACATTTCTGGAGCTGATATAGACTGAAGTTTGGGCCCACAGACCCCACAGAGCATAGCTCTCCCATGCACTTCTCAGATATTATTTTATAATGGTGAAATCTGCATCCACATCCTAGGTTTTACAGTAAACACCTTCATTTTATAGATAAGGAGAAAGAAGTGATTTGTTATAGGACCACAGATCTGGAGCTGAAAGGGAGGTCACCTACTTCCCCTTCATTTCACATTAAAGAATACTGATGATCAGGGGACAAAACCCCCAAACTCCAAGCATTTACTCATGTCAGGCACTGTGCTAGGTACTTTATAAATACAGTCTCATTTGATACTCGTGACAGTCTGGGGAGGTAGGTGCTACGACTATCCTCATTTTTATAGCTAAAGAAACTGGGTGAGACAAAAATTAAGTGATTTATCCAGCATGACAGAGTTAGGAAGTACCCAAGGTCAAATGTGTGAACTAAGGTATCCCTAATTCCAGCCCATTGTCATATCCACCGAGTCATCTTTCTTGCCAATTGCAGATAGATGAAACAACCAATGTAAAATGCCTGGGTGAAAGTTCTCTACCTACAGGTACTGATTTTCCAATATTTGGGCAACAGCAGATCTTTCTCTTAAGACTAGAATATACATGAAGCCAAAGACTCTGTCTTTCTCGATTTCCCTGAGCGCTTTGCATATAGGGGGTATGGGGTAACTGTTGACTGAATGAAATTGAATCTGTTCCTATTGCCACCAGCAAGCGAAGATTCCAGAGTAGCTAGGTGGTATTGCCAATCAATCAATAAGCACTTATTAAGTACCAATAACTCAGCCAGATGTCAGGAAGTACCAAATACAAAGAATGAAATAATTCCTACTTGCAGGGAGTTTATATTCTAATTAGGAAAACACTAACAGAATATACAGAGAACTAACATAAAATAGTTTAAAATAACAAAGATTTTTGGGAGGGAAGTCCCTAGAGACTGGAGGGAATCATAATGCAGTTAGTGTCAAGGAAGGGAGAGAATCCATGAAATGGAAGAGAAAAGGGAGCACATTTCAGGTCTGGGGGATGGTCGATCCCCAGGCACATAGTCAGAGATGGTACATAAAGGCTGAGGACCAGAGACAAAAACCTTATGGCGGGATTGCACAGTACATATAGAATAGGGGGGAATAGGTACAATGGGATAGAGAGGGAGCTTGGGATAAATGAGTAAAAAGCTTGAAAAAGCTAAATAAAAGGAGTTTATATTTGATCTTAGAAGTAACAGAAAACCACTGAAGTTGAATGAGGAGGAAAGTGACATCATAAGACATTTACTCACAAAAATGAACTTGGTTGAGTATGTAAGATGTATAAGATGCACTGGGGTGGGGAGGGACCTGAGGCTCAGATGCTGACAAGGTTATTGAAATCATGGAGGGAATCGATGATGTAAGAAGAGGGAAGTCAGATGCAAGAGTCATTGTAGAGATACCAAGGGCAGAATCTGGCAACGGACGTGTAGGGGGAGGGAGAGTGAGCAGCTGAGGATGCATCAAGGTAACAAATCCAGTTGTGGTACTGTCTACAGAAAGAGAGAAGTCCGGAGGAGGCGTGTGATGGGAGGGAAAGATAACGAGATAAGTTCTGGACATGCCGAGTTTGAGATGACCTATAGCTGGTCTCAAGCCAGGTCCACCTGTCCCTGACATCAGACACCTTGCTGTCTACACTGCCCCTGAATACCTAGACATCAGTTGGCACATAGTCGGCATTTAACAAGTGCTTATTATGAGGATCAAATGAAATAATACTTGAGAAGCACTTAGTACAGTACATGGCACATAGTAGGTACTTTATCAATGATTATTCTCTTCTATTCGTTCAAGTTTCTTGAGGGCAAGAGCCCACTTTGGTTTTGTCCCCATTGTTTAAGAAAAGTTCCTCACAAAAAACAGGAAAAAATATATGCATGCATATACATACACACACATAATATATTTTATTTTCCAATTATGGTAAAAACATTTTTTGACATTTGTTTTTTAAAATGTTGAATTCCAAATCTTCTCTCTTCTTCCTCTCTGCATTGATATAGATCTGTCAGGTTCTTAATAAATGCCTGAATGAACGAGGAGTACCCAAAGTTTTATGACATATAATCTACCCCAAGGGCACCCCAATAAGGTGCAAACTAAATGTATCAAGTATCACACTTGTGAAACTGGGAATTCAAGAACTGATGCTCTGGGTAATTATAATCCACTTTGTCCTGGCTGCTCCTTTAAGACACGTTAGGAACACTGTGCTATCATCATGAAAAGGAATATTAAAAAGCTAACTGACCTGTAAGAATTTTTGTAAGCTAAAGAAAATTTAGAAACTTTCCATGGCATCAATATCATTATTGTTTTCACTGAGTGCAGAGCACATTTAATTACTTGAGAGGGGGAGGAAGAGAATTTGATAGTCAGAATAAGTTCTCCCTTTCATTTAAATGGTTTCCAACTCTAAGGAAGTCTTTAAAAGGGAAGAAGAAAATTAGAAAAAAAAATGGTGTAATAGGGCTGGAGTCAGAAAACCTGGATTCTAATTATGGCTGAGCAAAAGCTGGGTGGTGAAGTGGATAAAGGGCCTGGATAAAGGAAAACCTGAGTTCAAACATTTACTTGCTGTGTTATCCTGGACAATTCACTTTACCTTCTTTACTCAGTTTCCTCATCTGTAAAATGAACTAGAGAAGGAAATGAAAAACACTCCAGTACCTTTGTCAAGAAAAGCCCAATTAGGGTCAAGAAGAGCTGGACATAACTGAAGCTACTCAACCACAACAAACCTTAGACATGACAATTAACCTTTCTGGCCTTAGTTACTTCACCTATAAAATAAAAGGGGTTGGACAAAGGTCACATATGATTGATTCTATGACTGAAAGTCCCATACATATCTTCTGCTTATAATCCTATGATTAACATGGCTCTGTGGGGAATATGATGTTCAAACAAAAATGCATCTTTCTTTTGGATGTATTGAGGTTACCTGCTAATCTATGTACTTGATAAATTTATGTAATTCTTTGTAATAATATAAAGTAAATCAATCCTTTCATCATCTCTTTGTCTTCTACTCAGGTGGGGAAGAGGCTATTTAGAATCCCAAAGTCTTTAGACTAATAGACATTTAATGAATGCTTTTGATGATTATAGTGATTTACCATTCTAGCATCTCCAAGAACATTTAACAACAATCTTCGAGACCACCCCTTCTCTTTCATGTGCACATCAAGTCTAGTCTGTTATTACTGTTCCATTCCTTACCGTGGCAAAGCTTCCTGGTGGTTGAGTAAACACACAAAAGTACATGCAAAGAAAAAACCAAAAAGATGTCTCATAACTTTCAAGATCACTTCAAGATACAGGATATATGTAGATCATAGGAAAACTATACCTAATACAAGAGGAAAGGGGAGGAATGTTCTAAAATTGGGCAGTCTGGAAAGACAAAAGAGTGAAATAAATCTAACATATTTTATTTGATTGTTATGGACAAGAATTTTTTTTTTAAAAAAATCCTTTTAGAAGTAGCTCAAAGTTACAAGATCCTTCATTTTTTAAGTGGGTGAAACTTTTCCTGTTAGTGATCTCTCTTCTAGAGTAGTGCAAACAGTAGCTTGATAAAGGGTCTCCAAGCTTCAGTGAGTGAATATTTATTTTCATATCGTTACTTCACACACATTTTTTTTTTTAAAACAGAATTTGGAAACAGTCACACATACTATCACAACTATTCTGGCACAAAGGTTAGAAAACATTTCACTTATTGAGAACTTTAAAAGCATGGAGTCTTTTTTTCCCTGTGCTTTGAAAAACACTATTTCTGTTTGGCATCTGTGTAAATGAATCTTTTTTTTTTTTAAAGAAGAAAGTTGTAAAATAAAAGACAATAATTGTTGCCATCTTTCGATAGAGTAACTACACATAATTTATTAAAAAAAAAGTTTTCAGGCAGGGAGCAGTTAGAAGCAATTTTCTAAATCCTAATGGCCCAGAAGCGTTCCCAAAGCTTTAATTTCTGCAGCAAAATCATTAGATGTATGCAGGAACAACTGAGCTGCTCCATGTGCAGCATAAAGTTAAAGCTATACAAGAGGAGCCAAAATATGCACAGCTCAGAGGAATGTTACAGGGGGGCCTCTCTTAGCGAACAAAGCAAGCTCAGTTTGGCTCTTTCTCCCTCGTGCTACCACATCCGCACATCGTTAGTTGGAAAATTCCAGATATATGCTGTAATTTTTTGTGCCTCTGCCCCCCATTCCCCCTGCCATCGGGGCTTTAATGTCCAGATGCCATTTTTTCTTTCTTATCTGTCCCTGTTTGGTTCTTTGCCAGCTGTAGTCAACAATTAATGCAGCAGAAGAAAAATACAGTACACTCCCTGGCAACTGGCACAGTTTCACAGGAAATACCAAATAAAAACTTTATTATGTATTGTTTAACCATTTTGTTTGCCTGTAGGCCACCCCGTTGTTGGTGTGTGTAATTTAGACAAGCGCGCTTCATTTGTATGATCTGTGCGCAGGCTCATTGTTCCCAGAATCTGTCACGCACAATCACGGGCTTCAGCCTGTGGCCCTCTCAATCAAGCGAGGGGATTCATGGCAGCATTCCAGCCTGCATTCCTTTTAATTAGTCACCTTGTGGCCTAAATGTAATAATAGATAAGTAACCTCTTAATATTAGCCATTCATTTATTTTTCCGATTCATTTATAAGAGAAGGAGAAAAGAGAAGGAGAAGGTGATGAAGGAAGAAAAGGAAAAAGAGAAATGATAAAGAGGTGAGGGAAGAGGATGTAGAAAAAGGAAGTGAAGGAGGAAGAGGCAGAACAGGAAGAGAAAAAGATGGAAAAGAAGGAAAGGAAAATAAAGAAGAGAAATGGAAGAAAAGAAGGGAGAGGAGGAAAAGAAGGAAGAAAAAGAAGAGAGGAGGAAAAGAAAGGAGTCAAAGAGGAAAAGAAGAAAAAAGGGAGAAAAAGGAAGAGGAGGAAAAGAAAGGGGGAATAAGGGAGAAGGAAAACAGAGAAGGAAGAGAAGAGGAAAAGAAGAAAGAGTAAAGAAGGAAAGGAAGGAAGATAGAAGAGGGAGAAAAAGGAAGAGAAGAAGAGGAAAAAAAGAATGAGGAGACATTGAAAGAGAAGACTGGATTATGAAATGTGCACACTGCTTATGGCAAAGAATATTCCTCTTATAGTTTCTGAGCAATTTTTTAGGAATAATTCCAGAAAGCATGATGGGCACATATGAACATGCAAATGCACATACATAAGGTTGACATGCATTTAGAAGAATTCTGGAGTCTATTATGGCTCTGTAAGTGCACTGTTTAACATTTGGGGAAGATGGAGAAGGCTTTTGCTTGTTGGGAAGGTTTCCTCCTCTATTAATGGACTAGACTGGAAATACAGAAGCCTTGCTTTCATTTCAAGTCCCTTGGAGGCAAAGTTGACATGTAGATTGGCCAAGGTTTTTCACTATAGTCTGTAAACCGTCTGCATCAGACCTTCCTTTATGTAAGTCGCCACTGGATGACTGATGCTGTCAGATACTAAGAAGAAATGAATCCTCAACACACAAACTTGGATCCTGGCATATGGATGCTGAGTGGGACAAGTCTTGAGCCTGGAGTCAGAAAGACCTGAATTCAGCCTCAGTTTCCTCATCTGTAATATGGGCATAATAGCAGCACCTGCTCTCCCAGATTGCTGTGAGGATCAAACAAGATTTTGTAAAGTGCTTGACAAACTTTAAAGCACTGTATAAATGCCAGACAATTAAGATTTAATTCAGATAGACGTTTTAGGATTTAAAACAATGATGCCATGTAAAATTTACTATGCCTATGTATCAAAAAGTTTCTGAACAAGGCTGACACTTTCTCCAAGGCTCAGTCTAAGGCAGTGGTTCTCAAACTTTTGTTTTCAGTATCTTCATGTTAAAAAACTATCGAGGATCTGTTCAAAGAGTTTTTGTTCACATGGGTTGTATTTATAGCTATTTACTATATTAGAAATAAAAAATAATTTTGAATTTGTAGACCCTCTGAAAGGTTTCAGAGACCCCAACAATTCTTTGGAGTACACTTTGAGGACCACTGGTCTAAGGTATGTCTTCTTCTGATTCCTCCAGTTGTGCCCCGCTCATTTTTAGAATTTTGGTTAAACCTAATAAATATTAATTACATAATCACTATGAGCCAGGAATCCTAAAACATATGCTATGTATAAAGACAAAGATGAAATGGATTGTGTCTTCATAGATTTTAGAACCTGGGGCCACTTTCCCTAGTTCCATGCCTCCTGAAAAGATATCCTGAATATAGGAGCCTATATGGCCATTGGATTATTGGAGATACTTTATATGCCATCTGATAAAATACCATGTAGAATCAGTCACAAATAATCTCAGAAGAATCACGATGGATGTTCCCAACAGCATTAGTGCAGCTTTCAATTTTAATAGCTTAAAATTGCAATGAGACTTTTGGGACATCCTATATTAACTCTATGATATAATTAATAATATTCTTACTGTCATTCTCATATACATGACTTCTGTTATACACATATGAAGTGAGAAGAAAGAGCCTTGATATGTACCCACTCTATGATTCTAGGTATAACCTCATTAACCACTCAGTGACCACTAGGACTATAAGTTAGAAAGGAACTGCATCAGTAAATGGATTTTCTACCCTCACATTTCCCTGCACTGACACATCACAAGCTCTGTCCCTTACCATATTTCCTTAATAATTGAAGGAAGCAAAACATTTTTTCTAACTTGAAATTACTTGATGGATAGGAAAATCAAGGCACCATAAATAATTTAACTTCCTGGATTGGTTGAATTTTTAGCATTATTTGTAAGTGCAAAGAGTCAAATGGAATAACAGCAAGGGAATGAAATAGTACTCTACAAAAATGAGTATTTGAAATTATGGAAGTTTTCATTTTTAAGCTAAAAAATTTATTTTAACCATTTCTTTTCTCCAAACTTCTATTTAAACCCCTGAACATTTCCCAATATATTGCCCCTACCCTCATTCCTCCTCACTTTTGACCAATTCCATCCAATAAAAAGGACTGGCTGAGAGCATGTGAACATTTTGCAACTGTGTTCCTTTCTACCACAAGAACAGAGGTTTCTTCAACTGCTCTTGGGGACCAAGACTGGCCACTGTAATTTACTTGATTTCCACTGAGAATACAGCTAAACCTTTTAAATTTTTTTTTTTTTTGAGGACAACTGTACAGTCATGATGATGCACACTAATGGCTAGACCATGCGTTCAAGTAGTTATATGCTTCAAAAATTTAAGGACCTATGATTTCATCTGTATGGGTCCTCCCTTCACTGACTCACATTACAACCCTATTCTACACCCCAACAGAAAGTCTTTGAATGAATATATGAAAAAATGTTTCCTAAACTCTTACACCTAAGTGCTTACTTGCATACAAAAGGAAAACAGTCCTTTCTTTTAATAAGTTCACATTCTAACCGAGCTGGAGTTTTTAATCTGTCATACGTGAATTACTTTGACAGCCACCATGTCTAAAAAATTTATCGCTCTGCAACCGAGTGAGTGCTGACCCTTTCTAAGCTTAGGTAGGCTATGGCTTGAATCAGAGATGTGCACCCTATCACCAGCCCAAAACACAAAACCTTTCCAACCTATGAAGTCTTGCTAGGGTCTTGGCTCTGCTGGCAAAGCAGGAGACCCAACGTTACCTCTACCATATGAAATGGCATCGGAGTGGAACTTTAGTTGAAGATAAAGTTTTATATCTGTCCTATTTCTGTTTCCTCCCTAAATATTGAGTTATCAGTTGTTGCTTCTGTGGTCATCATGCTTTTCTTAAACTACAATTCCTTCAAGCTGCCAAACTGTTATTAACCGGCAGTGGCTTGGAAAGCCAGATAACTGAGACTACTCAAAACTATGTATTAAGGAAATTAATGAAGTTCTGACTTTGGTAGATCACAGGATTTGGAGCTGGAAAGGCCATTAGTGATCACCCAACTCCCTTATTTTTACTGAAAAGGAAACTGAGGTCTAAGAGGACACAGATTAGTACAGTAGCAAAACTGGAACTCAAGGGCATATCACATATGGACAAACTGCTGGTCAGAGAGAAGTAAGATTTGCAGTTAAACACCTAATTGCCACATCAATTAGAATATCTGGATGTGGGAGTTTATACTCCTGAATTAGAATTGAGGTCTTCTGCCTCTATGAGTAGGACTGGCCCCTATTTTTATGGCACAGCAGTTCTTCTAAGTATGTGGTTGGGTGGCCCAGGAGATAGAGAACTGGGCAGGAATCAGAAAGACCGGGCTTCAAATCTAACCTACTTTCCTAGCTGGACAATGACATTAACCTTTGTCTGACTCAGTGTCCTTAACTGTACTGAGGATAATAACAGCATCTAATTCTCAGGGTTGTTACAAGGATTAAATGAGATTATATTTGCAAAGCACTTAGTACAATGCTTGGCCAGTGACAGTATTTAATAAACCTTCCTCTCCCGTCCTTTCTTCTCCCTTCAAACTGTCCTCTAGATAAACCATATTTAATTTTCATTAATATAGTATTTCATTTTAAAATAACTTTATGAATATTAATTTCTTCTTGCTTTATTGTTAACGAAGATAAGCCTTGGACCAGTGGGTAAAGGCATGGGGAAAAAAAGGCAAAGTCCTGAAAAGGATAGAGGGAAAATGTCAACTAGCTGCTCAGTAAATGCTGTTTGGGTACTTGTCACATTGGGGGTGGGGGTGGAGCAACAACTCACATCTTAGATCTTGACAGATACTGTCCCCATTTTATAAATGGAGGAGTTAGTGACTTAAGGCTTAAGGAGCAGAATGAACTGAGTTAGAGAGAGAGAGAGAGAGAGAGAGAGAGAGAGAGAGAGAGAAAAGATGAGGCTGATGACTTTGTGCAACTCTGCCTGACTTAGTCACACCCAAGTTAAGACATTACCTATGACATCAACAGTCCTCCTCTAAAACTAAGGATGAACCACCACAGGGCTAATAAGTACTATAGCTGATATCTTAATATTCCCGTTCCAAGTTTGGTTCTTTTGCATTTTTGCTGTAATTTTTTGTAAACCTTAAAACACTATATAAAAAGAAACCCTTTTTATTCTTATTATTTTTGTTACCTCACAAGAAATCTAACTGGGTAGTAAAAATGACCACAAAGGAACATTTCCATAGATATTTATTATTCCTCAGAAGAAAGGAAGATGAATTTGGAGTGAGTGCTTACAGTATGCCGACCACCATAAGATATTGAAGGAAAAAAATGCAAAAATTGAAGAGAGAATGATTCATATTCTGTTCTGTGTGGATATGATCTTAAAAGTGTCTACCAACTCTAAATCCTATAATATGTTGCTTACTTGTAAAAGGAAGGCAGTGAACTATCTGAAGTCAAGTGTCCCTTCCTCTAAATCTCTGGTTCTATGGAAGATGCTGTACTGAGAGAGAATTGGACGGGTATGAGATGGACCATGATGCACTCAAGGATCTTAATTTAAAACTTAAATTATGGAGAGAAAACACATGCACAAAAATAAAGTAGATTATAATTCAATGATAACTGATATGATAACAATTCTAAAGAGACTCAAAAGGGAGGAAGAGGTAAGATGCAAAAACTTCTGGATGATCATCAGTGTCTTAGTGTGTTTTCTTAAGAAACATGTGATGCAGGACAATAGCTTACTGTGACACGATTGGCTATGGGCTCTTTCCCTGGGTAGCTAATACAAATCACGTAATAGAGTATTAAAAGACACTGAACAAACTATATTTAAGACCAAATCGTAGTTTTTCAAAATGTCACACAAACGCCCACAAACACCTAACTGAAGAATGGCTTCACGTTCACATTCATATTCCCAACTGAAGAAGCTTGGCTATGTCACTGAATTATTAGCTGAGGTACCAGCTCATTTTGTGAATGGATGGCATTCCTGTAAGGCTGCTTGCTGAAAAGCAGAGCAAGCCAGAGCAGGTTAAATATGGGTTGGGCTGAAAGCCTCAGGAATTTCTTTTAACTAATTAAAAAAAAAAAAGCTTAATTTAGCTGGAATGGTTCTGATGAGACACACCTTAAGCAGACCATGGAAAAGAAATGCATATCACTTGTGACATTAATTCCTAATCCGTGGGTATAATGAGTCACTTATTCACTAGGGAAGAATTTAACCTATTTAGGAAATTAGATTCTCTGAATATTAACTAATGAGTACCTTCAGTCCCAAGGAGAAAGTGATAATGGGGGTGGAGTGGGGGTGTGTATAGTGGGTTCACTTTGAAAATTAAATGAAAAGAATCATTTGATGGTTACCATCAAGAAACTAATCAACAGTAACTTTCTGAATCTCATTCTTTCCTTTCTTATATCCAGCTATTTTCAACTTTTCTCTTTTAAGACAAAAGCCTTTCCCTAAAAATTTTTTCCTGTGTCCTCATATCTGGCTGCAAATTGGGAAAGAAACATTTCAGTTGTTTCTCTTTCCCTTTCATCATCTGCCTCAATAAAGGAAAACTACTTAATCCAGCAAATATCCATTAAGTTCCTACTACCTGCAACAGAATTAGTACTTTCAGGGAATATTAAGTTTACTGAAGATACAAATCCCTGTTCTCAATGAATTTACCATCTATTAGGGATAAGACATGCACAACTAATGTTAATGAATGAATGAAAATGTGTTTATTGAGCACATACTACATATCAGGTATTGTGGTAAGCAATGGCAACACAAGAATAAGAGTGAGGGAAGTCCTGGTCTCAAGGGGCTTATATGCCAATAAGAGACAACATGGAAGAGAGAAACTCAGGCAGTAGATAGAGTTCCAGCCCCAGAGTCAGGAAAAACTGAATGTAAACTGAACTTAGGCATTGGGTAAATCACCTAGATCTGCCTCAGTTTCCTCAACTATAAAATGGGGAAAACAAGAACATTTGTGTCTAAGAAAGAATCAAATAAAACAGTATTTATAAAGCACTTAGCAAAGTTCTGGCACATAATAAGGACTTAATAAATGACTTATCCCCCTCTCCCCCACTTTCTCCAGGGATACAAAAACAAGAATGGTAGCTAAGGAAGAGAATTTTGGTTTGGGAAGTCATAAAACTGGTGAGTTGAACCAAAGTCCAGATGACTGCCCCTATTCATTTCAGAAGCAATGGTAGTATTGATCTGATTCCCAGAGTAAGAGTTGGAAAGCATAAGGAGGGAGACCCCTGGGAGAGAGAAGGTATACATAGTAGGGTAACAGAGGGCCAAACGTCTGGAGGGAGATGGCTATGACGCTTGTTCTGGGGCAAGATGGACATGATGGGTTAGAAGAGTTTGTACTTACTTAATAACAGGAAAGCCCCGGGAATGAATTAACTCCCTGAGGAAGGAGTCATATTCATTATTTTTGTTGAATTGGTCTAGAGTAGGAGTGGGGAACATCCTGAAATTTTCTGCTAAGGCAACTGTAGGTAATGAGGAGCTGAAAGTCAGGTATACAACAACTTTCCACTGCTTGAGTTTTAAAAGTTGATAATTTTGTATGGCCTGCAAATGATGTTATAAATATACAAATGATCCTTGGCAGAAAAAAAGGTTCCCCACCCTGGTCTAGAGGGTGCTATTCCAGCATTGGAATGCTATTAGTTCTGCATTTCTGAAGAGGTCCAATGACATCATGATGTGATGGATGATGCTTTGACTTTGGAGTAAACTGGATTTAAGTGAGGCTGGGTTCTACAAAGTCATCAGCCTCCTTCTCTCTTCCAGAGTGATAAATCCCAGGGCAAGACCAAAGTCAAGACAACTGGTGATGGACCAAGATGCAATGGATGACTTTGGCATCCTCAATTAGCAAGCTCTAGGAGCCTTGCAGCATCTGCTTCAGCTGCCTTCATCACCACTGGAACAAATTGTTCTCGTTTGCCCATTCTTCTATCCCAGGTGGAACAGTAGCAAAAAAAAAATACAGACTAAGTGCACCAGAGAAGTATAAACAAAACATGATTCAAGGAAGGAAAAGTCATTATTTACTGGGAGAGATAATGAGAACAAAGAGAAAGAGATATAAAAAAAAAATCTAGATATATCTGGGGAAACACAGATTGCTCAATTTGATTTAAGAAGGGTGGGATGTACTATGTGAAATATATCAGGCAAATTAACTTGGTAGCAAGTAAATCTCCATTAGATTCTCGGGGAAAATCCTTTCACCAAAGCAGAGGGACAACTCTTCTGTCCCTTATAATCTTAAGGAGGCTCCTAGGGGCACTGTTATCTGTCTCTCCCCCCCTCCTTCCCTACACACATATAGCAAATTTAATGCCAAAAATGAATATTAAATTTTTAAAATGTTGACTCTTCTCCCCAGACCAAGGTTTTCTTCCTTTTATGTTAATACTTTAGACTAAATCTGGGCTAGAAGCTCACCCAATCAGTGTCTTTACTACAACATCATCAACTGAGAGTGAAAATTGAAGATTAAAGAACCTGCCCCAATTCCAGGTGATGCTGCCCTTGAGGGGGTCTGCCTGGCATTCAATACTATCAAGTAGTTACTTATAGAGCAATGGGGTGGGATAGATAGGGAGACTCTCTATTAGGAGAGGAGAAGGCATATAAAGGAATAAGAAGAAAATACTGTATTTTCATTTTCTTAAGTGTTTACTTCTATTAACACTTTGAGAAAGACAGAAAAGAAAGAAAAAAAATTAGCATTATCATTTTAATGAAACGAAGCGTTGAAGACTAGAGGGAAAACTAAAAAACTATCCATCCTCATTGAGATGGAGGATATTAAAATCTTTTTAAAGATATGAAGCTTGTCCTGCTGTGTAAAATTACAGAAAAGATCATCTCACCAAGAACCATTTCTTGAGCAGGGTATAGAAGCAATAGGATATGTCCCTGAAGGATACTATAGGGCAAAAGGATTAGATATGTTCTGTTTGGACCCCGAGAGTGGTAGAAGTTACAGGGAGAAAGATTAAGCTTTGAGATGGGGGGAAATTTTTCTAACAATGAGAGCTCTCCAAAAACAGAGATTTTGCAATGGTAGTGAGGGTGGAAGAGGGTGAGACTGCCTTCCAGTTTTTAATCAGTGGCTGTACGGACACATATTGGGAATGTTATAGAGGGCTTCATGAACTGGTTGGTTTCCAAGGTAGGAAGATCTCAAGGAACTGTATTCAAATTGTGACTGCCATTTACTTTCTGGACAGGCTCAGACATACACAAGGACTCAGTTTCTTAATTTGTAAAACAAGTGGGGGGCTTTTCTGATTCCTTCCAATACTGAATGGATGATTTTAAGAACTTTGAGATTTTTTTGCTTTCTTGAAGGCCTAATCCTCAAGAAGTTTGCAATCTAAGGAAGAAACAGCCCCTGGTGGGACTTTATGACTGTTTACATTACCTACCTCTCATTAAGCTTAGCTATATAAAGGCCACATGTGAGGTATATAATTTGCCAAGTTTGGCAAAGACTGGGTTACTGAGATGGGAAAAAAGAAACAGAAAGACAGGTGGCTAATGAGGTAAAATGCCCAACTAGCATATGTTATTTAAACCCTGATCAAAGGGAATGTTTTAGAACAAGGCAAGACATTTCTGCCTTTTTTTTTTTTTTTTAAGTTGTGTTAATTACAATAAGGACAAAACCACCTGGAAATCTTTGCATCTCACATGCCCTCCTGGTGAGAAAACTTATGCAAATTCTTCAAGAGGAGATCAGTTCTATTTTAATTTGAAACGTTATGCAAACTCCAAATGAATATTATACCCAGTGGTAAAAGAGGTCAAGGCATCTGAGTCTGTGTAAGGGAAGAGGACCTTGGAGTTCAGCTTAATCCTGCTGGTGTTTTTGAGAACACACTCATTAGATAATGTACAAGCAACAGAGAAGAAAGCCTGTATGTGCTAAGTCAGGGGCTCTTATTGGGTCTCCCGAGAAGCCTTCTCAGAATAATGTTTTTAACTGTACTGAATAAAATATCTAGGATTACAAAGGAAACCAATTTTATAGAAACATTCTAAATGCCAGTTTGTGGGCTCTAGACAAAGAATCCAGCTTCTAGGAGAACGCTTTCGTTCCTGCCTTGTTTTGGTGGAAGCGATGACCAGTGGAGGTCTCGTTTCAGAAGACCACTCTGAGAGTCCCATTCTCCCACATGTTTTGGAGATGTTTTATCTTCTGCAGAATCTGCGATCAGAATCTTAGAGGAACTCAGTCACACGACCAGGCAGGGTTCCAGAGAATCATTTGGCAAAAATCTCTCATCCTTTCCCAAGGGACAAGAGGGAGAGAGGTCTTGTGGAACAGTGTTAAGTCAGAGGATATGGTTTAGATCTGGACTCTTTGCTCCCTATAATCTGTATGTATAACTCTCCCCATTCTATGACCTAACTATGTTGGGTAACTTGTGTTCTTACATCTCTCTCATTAGATTTTAAACTCTTTGAGGGCAGGGACTGACTGTCCTTTGCCTCTATTTATATCCACAATGCTTTGCATAGTGTCTGGCACATCTTTTCTTTCTTAGTGAGTCAGACTCTTTGTATCCCCATTTGAAACAGATTGACATTTCCTTCTCTAGTTCATTTTATAGATAAGGAAACGAAGGAAAACACTGTATCAATTTATCTCTACAATTAAATGGGTCTGCTAGCTTTTCTTTTGTACTATATCTCATGTCTCCAGGCTTTTACAGAGGTGGTCTCTTCTGCAGGAAGTATAATCCCTCCTCACCCCGGGTCTCCAAGAGTTCCTAGCTGCCTTCAAAGTTCAGATCAGGTACTTTTGCCTGACACATTTCCTAATAGTCCTTAATTGTCAGAGCTCCCTTCTCCATAGCTATAATAAGAGCTAACGTTTATGTAGCGGCTACTATGTACCAATACTTAACAAATATCATCATTTGATCTTCACAAGTGCTATTATCATCATCCTAATTTACAAATAGGGAAATTGAGGCAAATAGAGGGTTAACTGCCTTGCCCCCGATCACATAGTTAGTTTGGATTTAAATTAATGCCAGGCCAATTCTCTAACCACAGCTGCCAAAATCCACTACTTCTTGGAACACTCATTCTACTTTGGTTAAAGTCTAATTATTTGGAAGTTTCTCCTGATATTCCTGTCTGAGTAGATGGTAGAACTGTTCTCCCTGAAGCTCCAAAAAAATTGCAGATCCAGGTTCACAGGAAGTATGTAAAACAGAGGCCGTTTTCATTTTTGTCTCTGTATCCCCAGAACTGAGCCTAATGTCTTGGACAAAAGAAATGTTCAATATAGGCCTGCAATGAATTGAACTGGACTAAATGAACACCAGCAATTTTGAGCAACTTCAGAAGATGCTACAGAACAACCTTGGAATGATATATCAAGCCAATACCATTAAGGAGAATCTAGAAGTTGAACTTCAACTTGGGAAAGCCCAGAAAAGCTGGGGGGAAGCATTCATAATCTGATACCTTCAGAGGAAAGAAAACACAGATTTTCCATTCGTTTGATAAAGGCTACATACTTAATCTAGATCTAGATCCAATGCCCTCCCCACCAAATCAATCATCTGTCCTTCAATTTACATTTAGTAACCATCCACTATGTGTCAGGCACTGCTAGGGATGGGGACACAAAGGCAAATAAGTGGAGACTGGTGGGTCCACGTAAAAGCATGAACAAGACAATATTTGAGAGTAAGACCCTAACCATTGGGGTTTAGATAATCAGGAAAATTTCATGTAGAAGATTGTATTTGAGCAGAAACTTCAGAGGAAGCCAAGTATTTTAAGAAATGGAAGGAAGAAAGATGTGGCACTTAAGGGGGACAATCAAGACAAAGCCATGAAGAAAAGAAATGGAATATTATTTGAGAAGAACAATGAGGTGAAGAATGATGGAGGAGGTGGTCCCTAGTGTTAATGAAATCCAGTATGGCTCACTAGTCCATGATGAGTTAAATAAAAGTTCATGCTATCTGAGAGGTACAAATGAAGTAACAACTCAAATAATATATTTTTATTCTCTACCTTCCAATGTTTTTTTCTTTCTACCTTTGTAGCTTTGATCTGAAGGGAGAAAATGGGTCTGTCTAGACTTATATAGGTTTATTCTACTAGCAAAGAAATCCAGAAATAACTTCAACTTTGTGCTTTTATTACTAATTGCTTTAAAAAGTACTTTCCAACTGCCTTGTCCTATTTTTCTTTCCCCAAAATCAATTTCAACTGACTTCTTTTATTTATATCCAATCTTTATTTTTTGGAATATCTCCCATTTCCCAGTAATACCTAATATTTTCTGCTTTCTACCTATAGGAAGTTTTGTTGGGAAGATGTTCTTTCTTCCTGTTGATCTATTCTAGTTAAGATTATCATTTCAACTTTTAATTTTGCTAAGACTTCTTTTGATATATGTTGACACTGAGGTATAAGTAAAGGAAAATAATGATTTGTATTTCTTGAAACACAAAACAGAAAGATCATCCAAACTTTTGCATACCTGAGCATTCTGGGGGCATTTTCATTTAAGGAAGTTTATTACAGAAGTGGCTTATAAACTTTACTTCATGAGAAAGCACCTTACCCATTAATCCTGCCCATGAGGGGAAGTGCTCCTGGATTTTAGGGATGACATAATAGTTTAACAATTAGGGAAGTAGAATGTTTTGCTAAAAAATGAATGGTCCAGATTGTTTTTAATGAATTGATGAAAAATGAAGGTAAGAATCAAGAAAACAAAAGACACAATTACTAATATGATGAAAATAGTAAGAATATAAAATGAGGCTAGAAGACTTAGTAATTGAGATGCCCCATCTTGGGCCTGGCTCTGAGGAGAAGCTGAGGACCAGTTCCTTCAATTCCCAGCAGAGAAGAGGGGGATTAAGGATGCAGAATGTCACAGACGTGTTCCGACAAGTGGTTACTGAGTTGGTTGGTTTTACTTAATTGTTTTCTCCCCTTTGTTACAAGGGGAAGGTTCATTTGTCATTGTTGGTGAGAAGGGATATATCCAATGACAATGATGTAAAAACAAAAGAGATTAAGAAAACTTTTTTGTCTTCCAAGAATGGTCTTCTAAGATCAAAATTCTGGAACTGAATTTACACAATGGTTGGATGATGTACCTGTTGGACATCTATGAAAATAAAGTGTTACAAATTAACTAAGTATGATAATAGTGAATTCTTGTATAATATCATGGATGCACTAATGACTTAAAAAACA
Source organism: Sarcophilus harrisii (assembly GCF_902635505.1). Taxonomy (NCBI): domain Eukaryota; kingdom Metazoa; phylum Chordata; class Mammalia; order Dasyuromorphia; family Dasyuridae; genus Sarcophilus; species Sarcophilus harrisii. Next base: position 244,740,920 of record NC_045430.1, read on the forward strand.
GAAATTTAATATGAAGAAACTAAGTCTTTGAGAAAGGTAAGAAAGCTCTCTCAGCCATGTCATCACATCTTAATATACAACACCAAGGTACCAGAAGCAACAGTATCACATTTGGCTTTGGTACTTCAGTCACAGTATGGGGTTAGAAAAATCCTCATAGAATTCAAGTAAGGTTCATGTTCCAAATAAAAAGAAAAAGAAATAAGCAACTGAGGAAACTCAGGTAAAGGCCAGATTATGTTTATGCTGGCAAAAAATGGTCATAAACTTAAAAAAATTATAAGTAAAACAGATTAATTTTACTTTTCTGGTCTAAGATGGATTCCTTACCCAAATTTTCCATGATGAAAAATTAACTATATATATATTGCTGTTTTGCTGTTGTTCAATTGTTTTGGTCATATCTGACTCTTTGGGACTCCATTTGAGGTTTTCTTGTGGTTTGCCTTTTCTTTCTTCAGCTCATTTTACAAATGAGGAAACTGAGGCAAACAGCTAGTAAACGTGTGAGACTGAATTTGAATTTTGATTCTCCTGACCAGGCTCAGCATTTTTATCCATTGCACCATCTATCAGTCCTTTTAAAATTTTATCTACATACTAAATGAGTATTTCTCAATTCCTTAAGAAGTCAATGCACTCAGATCCTACTCATTTTCCTGAATGAAATTTAATTTTATTCCTTGAGTCATAGACTCACACTAAAGTAATTTCCAGTGGTGGCTAAACCCAAAAGCTTCAGTTCCCTTTGTACCAAGGCCTTCTAATATGAGATACATGGTGATTTCAGGGGGTCCATGAATTTGAAAGGAAAAAAAATTATATTTTTATTTTAATATAATTGGTTTCCTTTAGATGTCTCTCAGTATGAGACTAGTCCAAATTAATCCTGAATATATTGTTTGTATGGTTGTTTGCATGTTGTATCCTGTACTCGATTAAAACTCCTCAAGGACTAGCTGGTTTTGTCTTTGTATGCTCAGTGCTGAGCAGACTGCCTGGAACACAGTAGGCAGTCAACAAATGCTAGATCACTGACTAATCTTATGTATTTTGTTTCTGGGCATTTTAAAACATTATTTTAAGATGGAAGTCTAGGGTTTCATTAGAAGGGGTCCACAAACCCCCAAACAGTTAAGAACTCCTGTTCCAAAACAATCCTGATAAGTGGACTTCCAGTGCCCTAAAGACATCCAGTGACAATGAACTCACTGTCTCCTGAATCAGCCCATTCCAAGGTTGGATAGCTGAAATTGTTGCAAAGTTCTTCTGTAGACTGAACTGAACTTTGCTTCCTTATAAATTTTTCCCTACCCGTTTTCCCTTGTTCCCTCTAAGGCCAACTAATCCTATGAATAATTAAATTGATCACCAGAGCCTAAGATTGCACTCTGACATGGGCAGAATACTATTTAGTATCATTGGACTGTCAGGCTGCGCTTCCAAATATTGAATATTATTTGTGGGCATTCTCATTTCTGAAATTCCCATAAAAGGAATGATTTACTAAATCTTTCAGATGTAACATATATATAGATTAAAATGCTGTAGAATATGTTAAAATCATGGGAATATTTTAAAAGTCTAAATAGTTCTCAAAAAACAAAAGTCTGTAAAGTATGCTTAGATTCCTAATCCATGAAATTGAATTTTGATAACTGGGATTGTTTTAAATATACTGAAATTACCTTATGGGAATCTTGTGGCAAGTCCTATGGAAAGAAATGTGTCTCTACTTAATTTGCTTATTTTAAAAATTAAAAATTTTATATCTAAGACTTTCTCATTAAAGATTGGGCTTAAAAAAGGCTACTCCACTGTTAAATGTAGATATAGGATATACACATTAAATTTAGAAAACTAATTCTAAATCCATAAATATTATTTCAAGTATGAAATTTATTGATGGTAAATTAATGATTTCAGTTTAAGATTACTACTAGAGTATAATAAACTTCTGATACAGGCATTCAAACTCTTTAACAATAATGTTCCAAATCATTTATTTAGGCTTCCTATATCTCTCCCTTTTGTGTTTTGTATATTCTAGCCAAATCAGATTCCTCTGGTCGCCTTTTCTCATTCTTCCCTCTCCTGTTGCCATTCCCATGCCCAATTCCAGTTCAGGCAGATGGGATTTTTCCTTTATTTTAAAGGCCCATCTGAGATGCTATTTTCTTCAAGAGATGGCATTTTCTGGGTGAAAAAAAAAATCTCTCTCCTCAAATCTCTTTGTCTCACTCTGTCCTGTATTGAAGTTACTGGTGCACTTGCTTTCATCATATTGCAAAACTCCCAGAAAGCTGGGATTGGTGTTATTTAATTGTGTACCTCCAACCCTTATGATAGTGACTTGCATACAGAGTGTACTTAAGAAATGTTCCATGAAATGTGAATTAATTAGAAGTAATTTAGCCTAAATATAAATTTGGATCACACAGTTCTGTTACATTCCAATGATAACTGTACTTTTTGTTCACCATATTACATAGTACCTCCCCCTCTGCTATGATGGCCCATGAGAAATACTGTTTTCTTAGAACATCAGTTTAAAAGACATTGTTTTTGGAAATAAAGATGTTGAGTAAAGATTAATTTGCATGTGGTATCTAGCATTACTACTCTATAACTAAAGGTCTAACCTCCAAATTCTGCTCCTGAGGTCTGTTCTTGGGCTGAGTTTCCTTATTTGTATCATCATAATGGGGCTGGTCACCATGGTCTCTGATATAACTTTCTAGCTCTAACACTAGCTCCTAAAAGAGTATCTGTCTGTCTGCTTCTCTCCACTCACCACCTGATTCTTCATCTAGTTGCACTCTCTCCACTTCAGTTTATGCTCACTCCTTCCATTTCTTTTCCATCGCCAGCCTACTCCATTCAAACTTTCACTAGCCCCTTCTTTGATGATAAGGTTCCGTCTGTCTTTATTCAGCTTCTGTCTCTTTTGCCTCAAAACAATTCTTTTTAAATTATTTTGGTTATTGATTTAGTCAGGAAAATTGTTCTGTGATGCATTTGACTGAAATTCAGAGATGGAAGCAGCATGGTTCACCATAAGAGTGATGGATTTGCAATCAGAAGATCTGGATTCAAATCTTGAATTCGGCCACTTATGGGATAAGTCATTTTGCTTCCCTGGGTTTTGTTGTCCTCATAAGTAAAAAAGGGGGCTGTACCTGATGACCTTTATTATCCTGTCTAGCTTTTAATAAATAATTTTCCTTTTTTTCAGGGAGAAGGAGCTTATTTTACATTCTTAATTAAAACAATCTTTACCCTTTAAAAAGTTTAGTTACATTTATTTTGATCTGCCCCCTTTTTTTAGACTAGTAAAAACTAGTTTTCTGGAACTAGGTTATGTACAGACTTTGGTCCATTTAACAAGGTCAGACTGTTTATTCTTGACAGAATTCTTTCCCACTGTAAAAAGGTACTTTTAAATACCACATTCCAAAACCAGTGCCAGTAAGTCACTGAAGCATATTTTCCCACAAGAACTGATACCACGTCCAGTCCCCACCTCGTGGAAATCATCCCGTGTTACATAAGGTGTAGATAGCCTTTGATGTCACTCATCAAATCTCTCCACGGCCTCAGAACTCTGGAGTTCACCAATCGCATTTTCCCAAACATTCCTGTCTATTTCAAGGCACCAGTATCCTTTCTAAAAAAGCTATCAGTCCAAGCAGAAAGGGGAAAAGGAAAAGAGGATAACTTTATGAATTTAAAAAAAAAAAAAAAAGACAAAGGCTTACGGTAGAATAGGAATCTTGGGAAACCTTTTATCGGCATCAAAGGACATAAGCAGTAGAGACTAAACTCTCATTTTGGTGGTTTCTATATTTACAACTCTGTTTTGTATTCCATGAACTTTCAGGATTTACCAAAAGAAAAGCAAGCCCTACTAAGACTTTTCTTTTCTCTTCCTTTCATTTAGGTCAATTTAACTCTACAGGGCTAACCACAAATTCTGTCTTTTTGAGTGTTTCAGAGGATTTAAGAGATGCAGTTACATCCTTGAGGTGCAGAATTAAGAAGAATTCAACCACAACAACAAGGTATCTACTTTGTCCCTTTTTCACTGTGCAGTAAAAAAAGATGCTGGTGTACCAGAAAGCCTTACTTGACAACATGTCATTCATTAATCAAAGAATGTATCATTAAAGCTGCCAGCTACAGAACAGAAATAGGGATAATAATAGTGATGATGAAAAAGAAGATGATGTAAACAGGACAGGAAAGAAGGAGTGACTGTCAAATTAATACAAAAGTCAGATGAAAGAAAACGGTGACCACTTATCAATACTCAAACACACAAGCAACAGAGACCCATCTGTCTTTGCTTCTGAGGTCCCTGTAACAAAGCAGGTATATCTGTTTTGTATTTTACAATTCTACAATTTTACAAACTGCAAAAAATATAAAAGTTTTAGAGTTGCCTCTGGGACACATCTGTACATAATGTTACAGGAATGGGTCCTACTTCCAGTTGGATAATACCCTAAATGGTACCCAAGGGCAGTGGTTTCCCAACCCTGACTTTGTGAAACTCCAGGGCGTTTCCAATGACTTTAAAAGGATCTTGTCAATTTCTCAAAACAGAACTTAATTGATTAAAATATTTAAAATACTTAGAAGGCCATATGGCACTTTTCCCAGGGCTTATAAAATCAAAGTAATGATATTGGGCTACAAACTTTGAAAACGAATGAATAAAAAGCACATAATAAGTGCTTATTTTGTGCCAAGTTCAATGTTAAGCTCCAAGGAAACAAACAGAAAAAGCAGGAGTCTCCGACCTTAAGAATTCATGCTGTAAATTTGGAGGAATGGCACATTGAAGGTCAGCTGTTGGGTTAATGGAAAGTCCTTTCCACTGTGGTGGCTAAGCAGATGACGAGGCTCAAGGATTCCTAGGTTACATTCATACAGGAGATGACAATGCTGAGGTTTGGAGGGCCTAGAAGCAAGATGTAGCAGCGTGGTACATGCTAAAGACCAGTGGTACTTTGCCTTCTCCAAAGGAACAACATTAGGGACTCCCATCTGATTTATATGTTAGCAGTTATTAAGCAACAAGGAAGACCCAGAACCACAAAAGATTTAATGTGAGATACCCTAAGTGCTCAAATTATTATCAGAAAATAATTCCGTGGTTAGTCAGCAAGCATTTATTAAGCTTTTCACATATAGCAGACAGAGTGCTAAGAATTAAAGATACAAAGGTGAAACAGTCCCTTCCTTTAGGACGTTTATATTCTAATGAGGTAGATAATACGGACACAAAGAACTATATACAAAATGTGGACAAAATGAACCCAAGATGGGTTTTGGGTAGGAGGGCATTAGTGGGACTAGGAATGGCTTTGTGAGAAGATAAAGGTGGTTTCTGAGCTAAGTCTTGAAAGAAACCAAGGATTCTAAGAGGAAGAAGTAAGAAAGGATTGAGTGCATCATAGGCATGGAAGAGGATGGCAAGTCAGCAAATCAACAAACATTGTTTAAGCTCCTATTATGTGCCAGGCAGTGTAACAAGAGGTGAGAGTACAAACAAGTCACAATAAGAAGAATGAATTAAACACTTAACAGGTGCCAGACATTGGAGATACAAACAAGTTACATGAATAAAGAGCAAGTATTAAGCACCTACTATGTGCTAGGCATTGGGGATACAAAGAAAGGCAACTAGTTCCTGCCCTCAAGGAGCTTATATCTAATGTAGGAGACAACCTGCACACAATTACATGTAAATGCCATATGATAATGTTAAAGGGAAAGCATTAGTACTAAAGGGGATTGGGAAAGGCTTCTTGCAAAAGACAGGGACTTTAATTGGAACTTGAAGGAAATCAGGAGATAGGGGTGAGGAGGGAGATCACTGTAGGCATGGGGAGGATCAGGGCAAAGACACAGCGTTGGGAGACGGGAGTGTTCCATCTGAGAAATTTGTCCAACTAGGCAAATATGGCTGAACTGCAATGTAGGAAGACTAGAAAGGCAGGAAGGGGTCAGATTTGCCAAGCAAATGAAATGCCAGACGGAGGAGTTTACATTTGATCCCTGCAACAGGAAGTCACCGTCATATTCAGAACAAATCAAAGACAGTCTTGTAATGATATACATTTAAAACCAATAAAAACCACCTTCATATACTTTCCCTACCATGACAGATCAGTAAATTGCACTAGAACAATGAAAAGAAATAATTAAAAATAGTGAATTGGAAACTCTACTAATGTTTATTGAGTGCCTAAAGTATGCAGTCTGGCCTTAGGAACATTTGCATACAAAGTTGAGCAGGTAGAGCCCCAGTCTTAAAGCAATCTGGAGACCCCCATTCTAGTCCACTATAAATAACTAGCAATCCAAAAGGTCCCAATTTAGCCCGAATATATCTTATTTGTACATTGTTGCTTGTAGATTGCTCTTCTCTTTAGACGGGAAACTCCTCTAGGGCAGAGACTGTTATGACTTTTTTTTTGTTTCTCCAGTACTTAACCCAATGCCCGGCACATAGTCAGAACTTAATAAATGTTTGTTGCTTTTCCTTGTGCCTTGACTCTCCATTGTTCAAAAAAAAATTCTGATCCAGTTGCTGCAATAAAACTTATTTGTAAATGTTTTATGCCATGATAAACATGCATGACAAAATCATCCTGGAGAATCAATAGTAAAAAGAATGATCATGTGTCCAGTAAATGGATCTTTGATAACCAGATCTACATTATTAATATTTTGATTCCGTTGAACATTCAAAGTTCATTAAAAATTTGACAATTGCTAAAATTATCCCAGTGGTGGAATCCCTTTCACACATAAAAATGGATTTTTATTGCAATGGATAATAAAGTGGGGTTCAGTTTTACTATTAGTGATAATCATTCTACTATGGATTTGCTATTTTTTTTATAACTATATGCCTACAATTTTGACACTTAAGGTATAGTCCCAGTTGCCTTATAATTAATTACAATTCAACTGCCCGTAGATATGAACCAATCAACATCCAGGACTTTAAGCAGGCTTTTATAAGCTTTAATACTGCTTAACGGGACATTAAAAAAATTGAACCTCACCCTTTTACCAAAAAATGAAACTCCCAAGATCACTCAACTGTTTTTATCACACCATTCTGAAGTCACTGGAAAAGTAATCAAAAGCAAGCATATTTAAAAAGCTTTCTTGTTCCAGCAGCTCAGCTGGTATGCAGCGTACCGGATAAGGGGAATTTTTACATGCCCAACATAGGACAATAGAGAATTCCAATAACATGAACCTTGGACCTAGGACTAAGAAACTATGCATATTTAGGCAAGAAACAACTTCCTGTGATTAGTGCCACCAGAAGTAAGGCTGTCGCAACAAAGTCAGAATGAAAAGACACTTTCCAGCCAGAGATGCTGTAATAACTGCGATGTATGTATGTGCACGTGGACGTATGAAACCACACAAGCATGCAATCATGAAGCATCCCACAGCAAGGCGGTAATAAGAAACCCAAATAACAAGATCCTTTAGAGAATATGGGCTGGGAAGGACCTCAGAGAGCATCCATTCTAGCCTCACTATAGCTAAACTGAGGCTCTGAGATGTAAAAGAACTTGCCCAGGTCCACAAAGGTACTAAATATCAGAGTTGGATTTCAGCCTCATAAACCACTAATTCCAAATCCTTTCTATTCTACCAAGCTGCCTTTGCCCTTTTATAATGAACTGCAACGGCCATGTTTCTTATTTTTCTGTTCCTCACGGCAACTAGCAAAGTAGCTTGCTAATCATTAAGTGTTTAAGTGATACCAATTAATTACTGACTATCTGCTTTATTTTGCTTTGGGTTTGTTGGAGTAAATCTTGCTGGAAACAAAAATTTTTGTTGTAATGGATACATCATAAAATGGGGTTCAGTTTTATTATCAGTGGTTGTCACTCTACTAATGATTTGCCCTAATTTTTTTTTCCTATTTCAAAAAGATTGTTAGAATTTTTAAAAGTCTCATATGCCTGATTACAGATAACAACATATGTGCTGAAATGCAAAGTTAGGTGAAATGGAAGATGAGATAGATGGGGAAAATTTTTTGAAAAGTCAGGACCATCTGTTTATCTTCTGGGAACTGAAGAGTGCTAATACAGGTAAAGCTTGCAACATAAAGAAAACTCTCTGTTGGAGCCCAAAGAAGAAATTATATGTAGAATAAGAGTCAAATGAGTCAATAGGTTTAATTTTCTCCCACAGCAATAATATAAACAACAATCATTCTTCTAGCCTATTTTTCTGTTACAAATGGTTGAGAATTATCTAATTAATTCAGTTTTAGATTAATCAACTGATTAAAATTCAAGTAAGATCCCTGAGAGTTGGGACTCTTTCCTACAGTCTGGCACATAGTTGGCCCTTAAAAGGTGTCTGCTGAGTAAATGGTTGAATTTCTGAAATACTAAAACAATTCACTATGTATCTTATAAACTTTGGTCATCTCTCATTTAAAAAATTCTAATTAGAAAACACCAATAACTTCCCTTTTAAAAAATTACTTCTGAAAGGATTGTAAAAAGTATTTGTCCCCTCTACGAAATTTCTTTCAAGTCAACAAGCATTTATGGAGTACCTACTATGTGCCAGGCACTATGCTAAGCATTGGGGATATTATATATATATATATATATATATATATGAATAAATCCCTACTTTAAGAAGTTCACAACATAATGGCGGAGGGGACATAAACAACTACACACCATCAAGGGCCCTTGCATCAAGGGAAAGAATACCGTCTTCTCTCCCAAACATAAAACATCCCCCAAGCAGTAGGAGCATAATTAAACTATTTACACCTAGACATAATTTGCAATAGTGACTACTTATGAGAATTAGGTGAGTATATGAAGGGCCATCTTCTAATTAAGACCACAAATAAACATGGCGGAACCCCACACATCCCTGCTACCCTCTTGAAAAGCTTTCTGTAATAGGTAGAATTTAGGATATTCAGACTGGCAAGAAATGTCTACCATGGTTATCAACGTGTTCCTTTGCCACTGGGGCCCATTGAACATATCTGATGGGAAGACAAGATATATTTTTATTACTACTGAGGATGTACTACTGAGAATCCGGATGGTTTATTTTTTGTTTGTTTTGGCTTGGGCCAGGTCCATGCACCCACCCAGCCCTGGGAATCTTGAATACAAACAACCAAAAAAACAAAACCAAACCCAAAACACGCTCTGTTCTCAGCTCTTTGCATTGGCCCCCATTGTGTCCCACTTCCCTTATTGATGAAAGTGAAAATGAAACCAACACAAACACTCCATTGTTAAGTAGGAAATGGGTATTGGCAAGGGCAAGATTTTAACCAAACAGAGCTGGTTGAGTCACAACATGGAGGGGCTAAATGGGCAGGGAATCTCAGGAGTCTTTCCGGCTGGATAGGTGCTCCCCGGCTTCCCCCAAAGAAGATGAGATTGCAGGGGTAGCGGGGTTTTTCCATTATATTCACCCGCAAGGCTCTTGGCCTGATTTATTCAGTATGGGCTGGCAACAGTTAGGAGGCTTCTGTGGGAGCGAGCACGCTGCCCAAGGAGGGCCACAAATCCTGCCAGGTCTCCACAGTAAATATAACATGCCCAAAGAGGAAAACAAGCATAAACAATTTATTTTCTCTAGTAAATGATGACATTGTTCAGCCAACTTCTGGTCCTGCTTCACCCTATCACTTGGAAATAACCAATTCAGCACCGTTCCAAGGACACAACCGCATAAAGCCCACATTCACAATGCAATCGGTCATGGTAGAGTGGAAAGGGCCTTCAGAAGACCGGGTCCTGTCTCTGCCAGTGGCCCCTGTGATGTTGCTTAGCCCTTTTGGGCTCCTCAGTGTAATCATCTGTAAAATGGGTATATGGGGTGGAGTTTGGACCAGATGACCTTAAGATCTCCTTCTGGCACAAGTCTACAACCAAAATGACACCCAAAGTGCTGAGAATGGAGAATGCTCTAACAATTGTATGTATCCGACACACGTATTTTACTTTAGTTTGCCTTACTCCCAATTCTTGAAATGTAATCACAACTCTGGAGCTACAGAGGGAAGCTCCAAGGTCATCTGGGCTGGTTCTTTCATTTTAGACAGGAAAACTGAGGCCTGGAGAAGTTAGAGACTTACTTACCCAAGTCCAAACGGTGGGGAGGGTTCAAAACAGGTCTCTTTGACTCCCAGCATCCTATCAACTCTTCTAATTTTCACATCTTTTCTCCATGTTTGTTAAGAAATGCAGTCTGGTGGAAGCTACTTTTAAGGGGCTAATTACTTTTGGTTTCTAGGATAAAATTCAAACTCCTTAGCATGGTATTTAAACCTCTTTAAAAAGTGGGCTTAACCTAGCTGGGGACTGGATGGTGCAGTGGATAAAGCATCAGCCCTGAAGTCAGGATGATCTGAGTTCAAATCTGGTCTCAGATACTTAACACTTCCTAGCTGTGTGACCCTGGGCAAGTCATTTAACCCCAATTGCCTCAGGAAAAAAAAAATTAGTAATCTTAATGATGATGATGATGATGGCAGCTAATATTTACATATATGCCTGTATAGTATATGTATGTATCCATGTATGTATATATTAATGCCAGTCACTGTTCTAAACACTTGACCATTCTTCATTTGATGAAATTAAATTTACAGATGAGGAATTTGAGAAAAACAGGTGTAAGTGATTTGCCCAGGACCACTTAGTTATTAAGTGTCTGAAGTTGGATTTGAAATCCAGCACTCTAGCTAGCCACTGAATCACCTAATTTTATTTCCTATCAATCGCCGCTGATTTTCTGATGTCCTCTAATTTTTTCTCATTGCCCATCTTCTATCTCCTATCAAAAGAATTTTCCTTAAGGTCAAATTTCCTTAACACCATGGGATTCTCCCCTACTCAACCAACTTCAGTGATCTCCTAATTGCTCTTAGAATAAAAAAATAAACTCATTTGTTTGTTTAGCTTTTAATGTCCTTTGCAATCTAGCCCTAACCTACTTGAATAGCCTCAAAATACATTATGCCACCTTGCTTACACTCTGTGGTTCAAAGTGACCTTCTCTCTGTTCCTGAAACACAACCTTCCATGTCTTTAAACTGGAATGCACTATCTACTCAGCTCTACCATACAGAATGCCTTTCTTTTAAGTAAAATGAATCATTGGTACCATTTTTTGCATGGTGCCCCCAATGCCTAGAGCCCTCCCTCCCAAACTACTTTGTATATAATTGTATTATTCATTTTATACTTAGATGTCTCTAACTTCTGTAAAAACTTGTTGTCTTCTACCTCAATTTGCCTTTTATCACATTAACTTATGTTCATACTGTATTCCTCTCCTACCTAGTAGAAAATAATTTCCTTGAGTGCAAGGTCTGTTGTTTGCTTTTGTGTTTCCAGAAGCTAGCATAAATATTTGCTGAATAGAATAAAATCACTTAAATTTACAATGAAATGTCATAAAGTAACAAGTCATCTTATATCAATACAGGAAACAAAAATATCATGGAAAGAACAGATATAATTCACATTCTACAACATCATTGGGGGAAGAGTGGCTAACTGCATAGTCTGGGCTTGATTTGAGAACATATCTAGTAATCCACCTTGCCACATAAGAAAATGGTGACATAAATAATGATGGATGCATTAACATGGCCTTTCATGAGAAATATCAGCAGCACAGGTGAGAAGGGTGGGAAAGGGACCCATCATGTACATACATGCACTGATAATGTCACACAATGTGGTGGAATGGAGATGTGAGTTTTATTAATCAATCAGAGAAGACACATTTGAAACAGACAAATGGTTCCAGCTCAAACTAACAATAGAATACAACTCTTTAAGAACTGAATCAAGTAAGTAGGACTCTAATGATAAGAAGATATGGTACAAAGAAGAGTGGATTAAGGATAGAAAGCCTTTGAATAAGAGTTTCTTCTCTTGGATCCAACAGATTATAAGTTCTATGAGGGCAGGAGTCTCCAGCACCTTTCAGCCAAGGCTTCTACATGGTTAAGGGCCCAAGTGAATGAAAGCATTTAAGCCCTTCCTTTGTGCCAAGCACTATGCTAAGAGCTGGGAATATAAATATAAAAACGGGACAGTTTCTACTCTCAAAGACTTTATATGCTAATTGGGGGAAATCACCCATAAAAGGCAGGTGTAGAGGTCCCAAAAATACTAGAAAGGAAGATAAGATCTAGGGGTATGGAGGACACCAAAGCAGGGCAAAAAGGAAGACAATCTGGAGGACCTCAAAGAGTAAACACAAAATTCTCTGTCTATAGTTTTTACCAACCTTCCTAATCCAGCTCCTTCCTACCTCACAGGTCTTCCTATAGTCTCCACTTTTATCCAGTGAACTCCAGGACTGGCATTCTATCCACTGAACTACCTAGTTTCCTTGGTTTTCCTTGTATTTAACACCCAATCTCTCAGCTTCCTGCATTTCCATTGGTTGCATCTCTCCCTGGAATGATTCCTACCTTCTCAAGCTTCTTTCATGTCTCTACTAAAGTCCCACCTTATTCCTTAATCTTAGTGCTTTCCCTGAGAACTCCCCTACCCCAATTTATCCTGTACATATCTTGTTTATAAGGTTATTTACATTTGATTATTTATTAATTAGCATTTGCATAGGACTTTTGAGGTTTGCAAAATACTAATATTATTTCAGTTAATCATCACAATAACCCTGTAAGGCAGGTACTATTATTATTACCCCTATCCCCCACATTTTACAGATGAGAAAACTAAGTCTGAAATATTCAGTCATTTATTCAGGGTGCCACAGATACTAAAAAAAACTAGCCAAGAGACAAAGACAAGTTAGAAGAATAGTTTCCCAGCTATTTGATATGAGTTACTCACAAATGTTTGTTGAATTAAGTGCATATTTCTAACTGTGCAATTATGGGTAAGATGTTTACCTCCCTAAACCTCCTATTTCCTCATCTGCAAAATGGTGATCCTGATACCGACTTCACAGAGTTGTTTGAAGGAAAGAGTTCTGTAAACCTTGGAGAATAAGCTATTCCTATGATAACAAAAGTGGCTGTGATAATCAGTAATGGAATTATGTAGGGAAAGATGTAGATAAATTCATAACAGAATTAAAACATCACTGATACCTGGAGTTCTTAATGAAATCTATACATTAAAATTAGCTACTTATTCTAGAAGATTATAGATCACACTTCCAAAAATGGTAAATTCAGACCAAAAATCAGTCAATAAGCATTTATTAACTATCTGTGAGGTAGTAGAGAGAATGGGGACAGCTTTGGTCCTTATACTTTTCAGTTTGGGGTCACAGAGATGATGCTAGGAATGAAATCTGGGAGAGCTCCATCCCTAAACTGACTTCCGCCAACAAGTTCTTCATGACCTGAACAGGGCACATTTCTTCATCTAGGCATCTATAAAATAAGAGTATTATCCAAAAACTTACTAACTCTTCTTTCAGTTTGAAAAATTTAAGTTCTAAAAGCATCCCTTGATTTAAGCAACAAATTTCACACAACTTTGTATCCAACAGAGTGCATGAAGAAGCCTGCTCACTATATCGGTCACAGAGTAACTGCATCTTCATCAAAGTCACAGGTTAACCATGTCAAGGATGGAAATCAGATAAGTCAGGTCTAGAAACATTTATTAAGTATCGGTGAAAACAGTCAATCCTGGGCACCATAATCAATCCATTTAAAATTTCTTTATATCCCATTCTAGCTGTGCAGAAGGAACACAGAACTATTTAGTTGCTGCCAAAACTGCTGCCGAGATGATCTGCTATAGTGTCCCCCCTTCCCCAGTCCCTCCCCTTATCTTTAAAGACAATGCATGCAAAAAAAGGTAAATATGTTCAAGAGTCTAAAATGTGAATGATTTTTACTCATAGATGTGATGAATGTTTTAGTTTTTCATTATGCTAGTCACTTTTGTAAGTCATCATATTGAAAACTATCTTCCTTTCATGATACTTTTTTGGGGGCCAAGACATCTTTAACAGCACGAGTTAATATTCTGTAAAGGTTCTGTGCAATGGAAAGAACCTCCCTGAGACATGTTTAGGAGGATACATTCCAGACTCCCTCAGTTTTTCTGAACACTACAAGCTCGATACACCAAAAAAGGTCAGAGAAGTCCATTTTTCATAGTTTCAGAGAGCCGACATGGTGCAAAGCCAGATACATTAGGTACTATAATAGGTGTAAGTTACAATGGGTGAAATGCATTGAGCTTGAAGGATATCTCAATATCTGAGTCTACACGATAATAAAAGAGGCAATGACTGAAGAAAGAATAGTTTTTAAGTCAGATTAAAAAGCATGGGTTTTTAATACAGTAAAGACACATTTGTTATTATAGAGGACAGAGAAAATATTTCTTCTTTATTGCTAAGTATCCAGGCTACACCCTATGAAACTATTCCATAAATTTTAAATAAAAATATTTTGTAATAAAGCAATACTATCCCCTAATTCTCAGATATGCACATAGACATTTTTGTTTATATTCATTATCCTAAATCCAGGTATGTATCCACTGCATTTCTCTAAATCTTGAAATTTCCTTGCTCTCCCCCAGTTTATTTTCCCCCTTGTCAGGAAACAGTTTCCAAAAATCTAGTTATAAGAAAAACACGGATGAAAAGAAAAACATCCTCAGAAAACACCTGTTGAACTATGCCTACTGGCCAATTCACTGGCCAGAAACAGAGGACGTGATTGGCTCATGATGTCCATAAAGAGTGAAACTTTTCATGGATAAGCCAGAAACAATGTGAAGACACAGAAATGTTATAAGTGCACAGGAGAGGGCCAACCGATTTTTAATCATCTGAGAAAGATACTATTTTTAACCTGTGAAAATTGGGAAGGCTTCAAGGAGGTAGCCCCTGAATTGAGACTTGAAGAATGGTTATCAACAGGAAGCTCAAGAGGAAGAGTGAGGAGGAAAAAATCTCTCAGGTTTGGGAGAGAAGCTGGAAAGTACAACAGGCTGAAGTTGGGGCACAGAAAAAAGCCGGATTTGGATGGGAGGCAGCACATGAAAAATAAACAGTGTGAGAGGTGTTAAACAACCAGATTAAGGAGGTTAGACTTTATTCAGGAGCATACAGAGAGTTATTGGAAGATTTTGTAATGGGGGTTGGACGGTGGGGGGTTGAGATGGGGAAAACGTGCTTGAAAAACTTAATCAATAATGTCCACACATAGGACAGAGAGAGGAAAAACAGGCCTCAAGAAGAGACTATAAGAAGTTATCATAATACTCCAGGACAAGAAAAAACTAGAGACCTGAATTAAACTGGTGGCAAATTTTTAGAGAACAGGAGGAGAGAAGACTGAGGAGGTGAATGAAGGGGCTAGCTCTGGAGGGATATTTCTTACACTAAAGATGGAAAAATCTATCACTTCATCTACATTTGCATCTAGAATGCTATCTGTGGCAAAAGCAACAACTAAGGTTCACAATGACCCTGAGATGTCAAGGAATTTAAATCATATAATCATTTGTCTCCTCTGCTTGAGGGGACAAAACTGCATAGACTATATATTTTTAAAATATTTCTCTCAAAAATGTGTGGGGGCTCTTTTTTTTTTTTTTTTTTTAAGTTTTTAGTTTAGTATGACAGAAGTCAAATTCTCAGAAGGATCGATTTCCTGTCAATTCTAGGTAACAGAGATTTTACTATTTAAAGAGAAGTTACATAGCATCTTAGGGAGAGACAAAGAATACTGGAGGAAGCTGGAAGACAAAAGTCTAAATTCCGCTGTCTGACATTAGCTATATATGAGTCTGGGTAAATCACTTAAGTTCAGTGCCTTGACTGGCAAAGCAAGGATAATATTTTCTCTATCTAAAGAGTTGTTGTCAGAACCAAGTGATGTAAGTTATGAGAAGTATTTTATAAGCTTCAGATGCCAGTGAGCAATAATAAATCTCTTCCTTCTTTAGACCCACTAAATTGATTCCTGACTTTCTGTGTGAAGATTTTTATTCATGTCACAATTTTTAAGTTTTTCCATTTTCTCCATCTGTAAAAAGGCATAGATTCATGCTCCTTATGATTTCCTAAGGAGACGGTCCCCTTTGTGAAAGAGCTTCAACTTTGACAGAAAGTAGCTAGTTGGATACAAATTGTTGGGCTTATTCACACATTAATGGACATATGTACTAACACACAAATACTCTGAAGTTTTGTTGATGTCTTTTGTATATTACATTAGTCATTTTCTGAATAACTCCAACAAAATCTTCCATTGAAAAAAAGCTAAGCAATTGTGTCTGAGAGTATGTATAACATTCAGCACCTATAGCCCTTCATCTCTCTAGCAAAAGAAGGTAAGTTTGACCTCCAAGGCCATGATTACATTTTAAGCTGAATTGAGCTGCCTTTTAGTTTTCTTTTCATATGCATTAATGTAATCAATGTGTTTATAAATTTAAAAAAATCAAGGGGACGAAATAAAATTGGTTATTATTTTTTTTTTCTTGGAGGGTTGTCAATTATCCTAGAGTTGAATAATCTGATCTCATTTCTTTAGCTTGCCAAACCCCAAAGACTCTAGGGGCAAAAAATAGCTTTGTCTTCAAATAAGTCATCAAGTTTCAAAAACACTGCATTCTTTCTAAACCATCACTTTCAGCTTGACTCTGAGACGTTCAATTCATACATTCAACTTCTTCCATTCCCTTTGGGGCCAAGATAAAGGATTAAAGAAAGTATCTTAGACCAAGAGGAAGCTTAGGTACAAGAAAGACAACATGGTATAAGGGGGAGAAGGGGAGAATTGGACTAAAAGGCAAGGAAACCTGGCTCAGAAACTTCAACTATTGGACTTCAGGTAAGATATGGGGTTCTCTTGAATGTGAAAGGACCTCATATTGTATTTTACCTCATAGGTTTGTGAGGAAGATGCTGTGTAAATTTCCATATAAACTACTTCTACCATTCACAATCCAACAGATTGAAGGAAATTAGCCTTCATAAGAACCTTAAAAAAATTCTTTTCAATGAATAAAAATCTATTTTCTCTTCTTTCTATCTCTTCTTGCATGGGGGGGGGAGAACTATATACACTATAAACAAAGAAAATATTGTCAAGAGAACAAATTCTCATATTGGCCATGTCAAAAAATAGGTTTCAATTTGTACCCTGAGACTATCAACTCTATCAGAATCGTAACACTTTTAGGTGAATCACACAAATATGTTATAGACAAGATTCTTGGGTTTTAAGTTACATATTCTAATGAATTCACATGCTACCAATTGGCTGTTCATAAACAGAGAAGCCCAACAGGTTAGGGTAGAATCGTTAAAATAAGGGGAGAGGGCAGAGTAAAATAACTTCATGATGAGAGACAAGGGGATATCAAGGGCTAGCCTTGGAACCAGACACTGGGGATCAACTCCTGCCATGGGCACATTCTGGCTGGTGGTCCTAGGCAAGTCTCAACTTCTCAGACTAGAAGTTGTATTGAAAGTTCATCTCTGTATTGGTAAAAGAGAGTGAAATCAAAGCTGTGTTACAATGTTTTCATTAATAATTAACAATGATTAATTTAAGCAATTTATGTGTCATTCAATAAGTACTTATTAAGTCCTTACTTTTTGTTGGGATTGTAATAAGCACTGAAGGCAATGACAGAGATTATATGTGTGATTTTAATGATAACTTCAATCAGAAAATTCCCTCTACAAGTGGCATCAGAAATATGAAATCACAGTCAAACAATCTGTGACCTCAAGGTATTCCATCATACTATACCCTTCCTCAAAGTCCCAAGAAGATTAAAAAGTCAGCTGCTTCTATTATTAATTTGCTTTGTATAAGGAATATATCAAGTATATATCATTTTATTATCTATATCATTATTACTAAATTCTAGCATGACATCTTGAAAGTGACTGTGAGAAAACGTAACTTTGCTGAATTTTCTCCTTAAGAACTATTAAAAGTGAATATGGAAGATGGACTGGACCAGTGATTTCTTTGGTATAGTGAACTCTCTGGTAAGGAAACACCCTCCACTCATGCAGGCTGACATCTCCTCTGCAATTTTCAGTCTTGGACAACTGCCTAAAGTAGCAAAATGCTGAAAAACACCAGAATTTGAACCTAGCACTTCCTGGCTCTATCGTGATAGTACACTGATTCTGCCCTCAAAAATAGATATAAAAGCTATGAAAAAAGTGATCACTTGGGTAACAAGACTTTTCTAAAGGGTATGCATCTGTATCAGCACATTAATAAATAGACTTTTCCCCCTTATTCATAAGAAAAAAAATAGATTTGTATCTCCTCCCACCCCAGGGCAAAAAAAAAAAAATTATCTGAATTTCAGATATTCATAGGTTAGTTGAATTTCATGGATTATTTTCATAGATGGTTTGAATTATTTATAGATTTTCTTAGATTATTTGAATTTCATAGAATTTCAGTATCCACCTCCTCCCCCAAATCTCCTATCCCAGGCCAGTGAATTCCTCCTGAGGAGGAAGCTGTGGCTACTTAAATACTTCAATGGTACATGAACCTGAGCAGGTTCTCTAAAGAAAAAGAAACTAGCAATCTGGGTCCAGTCACTGGGTTTTTATGTTTCTTTATGTCAGTTGCCTGAGGACCAACCTAGTTAAGTTGGAAAGGGTTTGTTCCCAGCTGGCTGCAGGCTCATAAATTGTTTTGGTCAAATTGGCTGCTGAGGATCATTTACTATTTTTATAAAGGGGCTTACTGCATTGGTGAATGGATGACATGATTACAGATACTTGAAATAGAGAAATTAGGGAAAAAAAAACATCTTTGGGTATTGCCATTTAACTTCAAATAGGCATTATTTCAGACAGATCAATTATACTGTTGCAAATGCACTCACTCATTACCTTTGAGAATTTTTGGAATCATACTACCTGAAAATCCTGACATCTGCCCAAACCACTGAAAAGTCAGCTATTTCTGACTTTCTCTATTCCTTTGCATGTGAAGTAATCTGTATTTTCCTGTCTGGCCATATCAATTTTCAGCACAGAAGAGAATGCTAATTGATCCTACATGCTGACTGGCTTTGCTATTATTTCTCAAATTTAATTATAAAAAAAAATTGTAACAAAAATAAAAACCAGCCAAAATTCCCTCTCTTACTGATAGACTTTGTGTTCATGTGAATTCAGGATCCATTTTCTGGAACCAAATGAGAGGATCAGATAGCTGGGCTCCATCCATTCAACTTGGACATTATGTAACCACCAGCCCAGCCCCTTCCTCTTGCCCTCTCTATGTATCTCTGTTATCATAAAACCTATTCAAAATTTTCCCAAGGGCAGGGAACAACACTTGCAAGACAGCTTCCTAGGGAAGCCCAAAGCTTACCTCACCCTTCCCAGTGAAGGAAACGAGCAGACCTCGTCTTTTCCAGGGCTGTTATTTTAATAAGCCCTCTAAGGGCTTGCCCTGGTCAGCAGCTGGACTTTTTCTATGTCTTGTTTTCTCTGCATGGGGGTTGGAAGAGCGTGTGTATGGTTCAATCAGGGTGGATCTGTAAATACTGGTAAAACATCCAGAGGAATCTACCGTGGAAATTCCTTTGTCCCAGGGAAAACAGAGCAAGTTGGAAGAGTAAATGCTCACAGATTTCCCATTTGCTGGGGCGGGTATTCCTAAAATGGAACCACCAACTGTGTCAAGGTGTGGCTCCTTCTTTGAGGAGTCTTCCTTCAAATCAATGACAAGCTATTAAAAGACTTTCAGCCTCCATTTTACCATCTTTAAGATGGAAATGATAATAGCAGTCTATTTCTCAGGGTCAATGTGAGGATCTAATGAGACACATCTGTAAAGCACTGACTATATACTATTATATAAATTCCACCTGTTATCACTGCCCCCTTATTCTTAGATTGGGCAGCTAGGTGGCACTGCAGGGGATAGAACACCAGAGCAGGAATCAGTAACACCTGAGTTTAAACCTGACTTTAGACAGTTACTAGCTGGTGATCCTGGGCAAGTCACTTCACCCTGTTTGCCTCAGTTTCCTCATCTGCAAAATGAGCTGGAGAAGAAAACGGCAAAATTGCTTCTGTATCTTTGCCAAAGAAAACCCCAAACGGGGTCATAAAAATAACCAAACAACAAAATTATTAGCTTGGTAGCGCAGGGTTTAGAGTATATATTTCAGAGTTAAGAAGATTTGAATTAAAATCCTGCCTCAAACAATTCCTAACTGTGTGACCCTGAGCAAGTGGCTTGAACAATTAATTTCAGCCTCAATTCCCTGTGTGTAAATCAGATATAACAGCAGCAACCTCAAAGGGTTGTTGTGAGGATCAGTCACAGTCAGGCAATCAATAAGCATTTATTAGGCACTACAAAGTGCTAGGAACTATGCTAAATACTAAACACAGTCCCTGCAATCAAAGAGTAATCTGATGGAGATAAGATGTAGTGTTTTGCAACACACTGTATAAAAGCTTTATGAAAGCCCTACATAAATGCTAGACATATCATCAGCATCTTTACTGCTACTGTTATTATTATTATTGCTGGTAATACTGTTACTGTCATTATTACTATTGTCACTATGTTGTTACCATCATTATTGTTACTGTCATTATTACTATCGTCACTATGTTATTACCATCATTATTGTTACTGTCATTGTTATCATTCTCCTTATTATAAAGTATTGACATTATTATTTTGTTGTTATGTGAGAAGAAAGAATAGTGAGAGATGATTCTTGCACTTCTCTGAAAGTGGACTGGTTGTGAGGGAAGCACGAAACATTTTGGGAAGACCTCTTAATCTTTCAGACTTTGTCCTTTTTATTTTTCCTCATGCAGAGGCTCACTAGGCATAAATAGAAAGCTTGCCTTTTAAGGAAAGGGACATTTGGCTCCAGGTTTTACATTTCGTGAAAATCCTGAGCCTCCTTGAAAAACAGAGATGACCACAAGACATCTGAATGATGAGTAGCTTCTCCTAACTGTTCACCTTTATTAGAGCAGGAACTTTAGGTGAATCTTTTACATGCTATTGAGATGAAGGTGTGCCCTCAGCAGGGCAGGCAGTGTGGGCTCAACTGAGTGCTTTGGGTTTTTGCCTTTAAGACTCAGTCATCTGAATGGAACACCACAGCCAGTAAGTTTCTGGTTCCCCAAGTCAGCATTTCCATCTTCCCATTTAAGCTTTGCCACTTTAAGTCTCCAACAGGCCACGTTTATCATACCCCTTCTTCCCCATCTGTGACATAATGGGTAGAAAGGGGACCTGAAAACAGCTGTGGCTGCCAAGGAATGTTTGGAAACTTCTGGTTTCTCTTTAGTAGCTAAGAAGCACCAGGAAGTTTCTGCAACATGTGTCCACAACCAACTTGAACATTCACTCATCTGCAAGGACATTCAATCACCTCCATTCACCAAGCTGTTGCTGAATCCATTCATTCACTCACTCAAAATATATATATTAAATGTCTGCATGCTATATTCCAAGAGCCACTTAAGATACATAGATTAAAAGCAAAATAGTTTATGCCCTGAAGAAGCTTCCACTCCACTGGGGAGAAATAAGTCATAAGATGGAAGGCTTAGAAATAATGTTAAAGATTGAAATCCCCTTGATGTCTATCAGCCGAGCTAATAGGAAAATAGGTTTTCCAGAAGTTTAAGCACAAATAAATGTATTGTCTCCCTTCCCTCCTCCCCTAAAAATAGCACTTTCTTACTTACCACTGAGGTAAGAGCCATTTGGAAACTGTAGATCCGGGCAAGGCCAAAATCGGCCAGTTTAATCTGTCCATTGCTGGTGACAAGGATATTCTGTGGTTTCAGATCACGGTGCACTACTCGGTGTGAATGAAGAAAATCCAGACCTCGGAGCAGTTGAAACATCATGTCCTAAAAATAATCCAGAATCAAATAATCAACAGTGATCAAAAAAAAAAAAAAATCTTCTCCTGTACAAAAAGTCCCCCTGTTCTGCTGTGCCTATGTATGGCACGTGTCATGTTCCCTTCCTCACCAGCGAGAGGATTATCAATATGGAACAAGAGGCAATCTGGTATCATAATGAATAAAGAGTTGGTCAGAGCCCAGAGTAATAATAATAATAAATAAGCTTTTATATGGAACTTTTAGGCTTATAAAGCACTTTACAAATATCATTTTGCTTGATCTAATGACAACCCTGGGAAGGAAATAAAGAAATGGAAGCAGAGACTAAATAATCTAACTAGAGCCCCATAATTAGTAAGTATCCGAGGTTTGATTTGAAGTCAGATCTTCCTGGATCCAGGTCCAGTACTCAATCCATTAGACCACCTAAAACCCCAGGCAAGTTACTTAATGCTTCAATCACTCTGGAAGGATACAAACTAGATCTGTCATCAGGGCTGTGAGTTTCCAGTTCCAGTGATCCGGGCTCCATGTGGAGCCTGCCATAAAGCAAACAGCCTAGCCATCAAAAAAGTTGATGGATCTCATATTTCTTTTTATAATATGACAAAACTAATATTTAAAATGACATTACAGATGAAGAAATGGAGATTCAGAGATGTTCAGGGACTTGCCCAGAATCATATAACTGGTAAAGTGTCTGAGGCTGAATTTGAACTCTGATCTTCCCAATTTCAATTATGGAACTCTATGCAATGAACCTCAAAATGAACTCAAATTAACTGATAGGGAAAAGTAAGACAAAAAGAGGTTGTGATGACCTTCTATCTCCAAGTCTACAGCTTTTTCTATGGCATCGCAATGCCTAGGTATACACGCACAAATTCACACTGATGAGCAAATCATTGAACTTGGGAGTTGGAAAAAATGAGGTCAAGATTTAGCTCTGAACCTAGACAATCACTATGTGACCAGTGGAAATCACCGGATCTCTGTTAGCCAGAGCTCACTAAGATTTGAAGTTATAGTTGAGTAGTCAATGGACATCAGGGGGAAGAATTTCCACTCTGAGTTTTCCATAGGTATGAAATCCTAGTTGTGGGGAGAAAAATACAAATTTATATCATTCACATCCATAATTTATCAATGTAAGAAATGGCTTCTATCAACGTACATCAGTCTCAGGGTGGGGCTAGGGTGACCTAGGGATCTATGAGAATGGAAAGATGGCTCACATCCCCATGATGACCAATCACTCGAATAGAATCAAACCAACTCTTATTCTCCACCTCCCTGTGCAAACTCTTACAACCCTTCCTTCCCATTCCCAATACAAAGATATATAGTCCCCCAGAGCTGGGGTAGTATCTCTCTCTGTATCCCCAGTGCTTAGCACAGTGCTTTGCCTGCAGTTAACTATTTAATAAATAATTTCCTTCTCTCCTCTTTCTCCCTTCTTTATATCTCTCCCTTTTTCCTTCCTCTTTAATTTACTTTTTCTTTCTTTTTTTCTTCCCTCCATGCCCTTTTCCTTCCTTTGTAATATCTTTTTTCCTTCCTTCTCCTCCCTCCCCTTTTCCTTCTATATTCTTTTTGTCTTTTTGCTTTCTTTCCTCCTTCCTTCTTCCCTCCACCATACCCCATGTACATAACATATACCAGTTCTGGTGACTTGGAGGGGTGGTAATTGTAGAATATTAAAAATTGGCAGGCATCTTCCTTGGGGCCACCTAGTCCAGCCTCCACAGAGTGCCATATGGCAGACATAAGCAGCCCCACGGAGGGCTAGCAGTTTTCACTTTTCAGAAACATTTAAAATAGCCCAGAGAAATTGGCAGCAGAGACCTTAGACACATACAAATAGTGTTAACTGCTGAAACGCTGGAGCTGTGGGGGGAGGAGAAGACACAGCCTGGGAAGATCAGAGGACCATTTTAGGTCAAACGACTAGCAGTGAATAAACAGGAGTGTGAAAGTGAACCCAAACATGTGAAAGGGGCCAGTCTCTACTGTAGCAAGTGAGCCTTCATTAGAAACATGTGCACACGACTCGGGAGCCCTGATTTAAAAGACGTGCCGAACTTTTAACCAAAACGCCACCAAAAGCCCGTGTCTGTGCCATCTTTTGCTTCCAAGACATGAAGCACTATTTGGGATTGTAGAGGGAAACTTAAGACAAATGAATTGGAACTAGTCTCACCATTTAATTAAACAACCTATGAATGCAGAATGAAGACAGCTCTTAAAGCCTGGTAGAAGCAGAGAAGGTGCCCATTTGTATTTGTAGAGGGAGTTTTCTATGCCAAGTGAATCACAGGTCCAGACATCCCAAAATGAATTCAATAAAAACCCAGTTACCTGTATTAACTGGGGTGGGAATGGACCTGCCCAACTGGTGGAAAGTCTGATTATACAATTTTTAAATTAATTCTGTTTCTACTAAGTTTAAATACATACAAAATCATTAGATGAGGCTTAATGAATTACATCATTTATAATTGATATCTTTGTGACATGTTGGGAACAGAAGGCGTTTCTAAAAAGATGACTTTCTATGAAAGAGTTAACATCAGTACCAAATTAGATAAAAGGATAAAGTGAAATTATAATAGCTTTGGCTGACCTATTTAAATAAGCCAGAAGTACTGAAAAAGTGTATTTACAAAAATTAGCCACCATTGCCAGAATTCCTCAGAATTTTATGATGTATAAAAGTTTTTAAAATAAAGAGGATGCAACAACCCAGAAATCAATCTCAGTCAGAGAATGAGACACCCATTCCATTGATACATGCATCAATAGGAAATGTATAGGTGGACAATGAGACGAAAGGAACGTAGAATTGGCAGAGAACGGAAATCGTGTTGTACTTTTTATGATCCTGAACTAGGTACTAAGTGTCTAACGTGCCAGATTTAAATGCTGAGATTACAAAGACAAAAATAAAACAGTCCTTGATCTCAAGAAGCTTACAGTCTAATAGGGAAAACATCAGGTACACAAAACTATTAAAGTAATATATTCACAACGTCAATAAAAGGTAATTTGGAGATGGAGGCTCTAATAAAGAGAGTGAAAAGGAATGGCTTTAGGTAGGAGATGCTGCTTGGACTATGTTTGAGAAAAGTTCAGGATTCTGTGAGTTAGGCTGAGGAGTTTAAGAAAAGATGGATAACAGATGGGTAGTCCATAAAACAGTCAATCAATATTCTGAAGAGGGATTTGCAGGAAGGTGGAACTAAAAATGGAAACTGATAAAAAAGATTAAGATCATGGGTCTAAGAATTATCAATATAATTAATATATCGTCTTACTTGCCTGAGCAGCTTTGTGTCCTTTAACTACTGACAGGTAAACAAAATAGATGCTTCTAATTCTGATTATGTGTTTTTCATGAACAAAAAAAGTTTTTCATGAACAAAATTAGTGCAACTAAAATAAAAAAAAGCAGTGTGCTAGGGGAAAAAAACTATATCAAATATCTCTGACAAACAAGATATGTAGGTCTAACAGAAACATATAAGAATAAGAACAAGGAATATGAATATTCTTTCAAAGGAAGTATTAAAAACCTATGGAAGAATGCTCCAAATTAATAAGAGAAATACAAGCCAAACTCAGATTTCAACCATATTTGCAAAGATGACAAAACACAGGAATAGTCAATGTCCTTATACCATGCTGCCTTTCTCAGTCTTGTCCACAGGAATATTGAGAAATATTCTGTCAAATTACTTTCTGAAATCCACACATATGATATCTGTAGCATTCCCGATTTAGTCAAATCATTATGTCAAAAACGGAAATGAAGTCAGTCTCATATGTCTTATTCTTGATAATATGTTGGAGTGCTAACTACTTCCCTTTCTAAATACTCAGAAACTATCCTTCCAATAAATGAATTGTTAAATCAGAAATGTTTCGGTAAGAGAAATACTAATGAATTCTTTGGTCTAACTTACCATATGTTCTACATCAATTTAGAATCGAATTTTAGGGTATTGGTCGACTTCAATCCACAATAATAGGAGAATAAGGAAAGAGAAATGTTTGGAAAACTAAGGAAAGAGAGAGTATCCATAGAGAAGAGCGAATTTGCACTGTCAAATGATGCAAAGAGATCAAGGATGATGACTGAGAAAAAAACCATTGTATTTAATATTAAAAGATGTTGGCAAAGTGGGAGAGCCAGTAATAGAGTAAGAAGCCACACATAATAAGGGACCAGGAAGTGAGTGGGAGGCTAGGAAATAAAAGAAAATAAGCAAATAATTTTTCTAGAAGTTTGCCTATTTAAAAAAAAAAAAGGAGATATACAGAATGATAACTTTAAGGGATGACATGGTGATATAAAAATTTTTTTTAAGAATAGAGGAGAGTGGGATATTTTTTTGTAAATGGCAGGAAAGGAGCCTATGGATAAAAGAGACTGGAGATGGGAGAAATGGAAGAGGAATGTTGGAAGAGGGAAGCTTGAAGACAGAAGGGATGGGATGTGGGGTGATTGACCTTTGCAAAGGACAAGGACTACCACAACATCACAGGGCTACTACTGTCTCACAGATTTCCCCAGGAATGTTGTGAGGGAAATAAAGATAAAGATTGGACCAGATGATCTCTGAGGGGACTTCCCAACTCTAGATTCCACAGTTCCAGAGACATCATTATTAATAAAATGCAACAAAAATCCAGCATGCTTAGCCAATTCTAATCACTGAATTACCGAAGGGGTTAATAATATTTCTAGACTGATATACTAATCTCTCTTAACAAAGCTTTGTGACTAATTCAAAATTTGTGTTATCAGACAGAAGTATGCAGATAATAACTTTTGTAGCTTTCTTTGCTAAACAAACAATGTAGTATAGTCGACAAGCATTTAAGTACTTACTAAGTGCTAGGCACAGTGCTAAGGTAAAAACAAATTAAAAATCTCCATTCTTTGCTTTCAAGAAGCTCAGTCTAATGAGGAAGGTAATATGCAAACATTAATAAATAAGATATATCCAGTATAAAGTGGAGATAAAATGAGAGGGTAAGTACTAAGATTAAGGAACACTAGAGAAAGGCTCATAGCAGAAGGAAAGATCTCATCTAAGATTGCAAAGAAGCAAGTAAAGCTTGGAGGCTGAGAGGGTTTCAGAAGTATGGGACAACTATTGACAATTCTCAGTGTTGAGAGTATAGTATATGAGGAACAGGAAGGAGGTCACTGTCACTATAGTGTAACAAGATCAAAATAAATCTTTTTCCCCCCTTGGTTAGAATAACAACAATAAAAGTTACTGAAACCTTTTGTTTTCATATGATCTATTTATTTCCCAAATGATCTACATTTCCCAATGTCTCTTATAACAATGTAAAAAAGTGAAAAAAGAAAAACACTTTAACAAAACAAACATATGGGAAAAGTCTAATCTTATATGCATTGTTTCATAGGCAGAGTCTTCTACTACCATGGAATATATATTTAATACAGGAATACCTGAGTCAAAGAGTTTGGATAGTTTAGTCACTTTTCATATTTTCAAACTGTTTCCCAGAATGGCTAGACCAGTTCACAGCTCCACCAACAATGCATCAGCGTGCCCATCTTAACGGAACCTTTTAACATTGACGTAAGCTTTATACAACAGTAATCTAATCTGTTATTAACTTATTGTAAGCTTTTAATTCAAATGAAATTTGTTTTCTGTAGGCAATTAAAGTAGTACAATGCAAAGGGAATTAAAAAACACAAAGGGAATAAAAAAGTAGGCAAAGCAAACATCCTTAAATAAAATTTATTGAAGAAATTTCCTATTTGTCTAAAAAGCAAAAAGAAACAAACAGAAAGACAACACCGGAAATTGCTGTCAATGTAACTAAGAAGGGTTTGGGCAAATTATCATTTTAGTCACACCCATGCTAAAAAGAGTCCATTTGGGTTCAGCAGGCTGTATCCTTCAGAGAAATAAATGTACACATGTGATTTGGGTGCGTGTTTCAACAAAATGATATTGTGTAATGTTGTTTGGCCTGAGGAGGTTTTAGGTGTGGTCTTGACTTTGGTAACTACACCCCCCCCCCAAAAAAAAAAAAATTATTTTTTATTAGGCCTTAGTGCAACACTAGGAATACTGGAAGTACAGCATTTCCTTGTTGTAGGGACACCATTATATTGATTTTTTTTTTTTTTTAAGGGAAAGCATTTGGAGGAGGCCCATCAGCATGGTAAGGCTCTAGAGTTCAGATCATAGGAGAATTATCTATAGAAAACAGAGATGTTTAGCTTGGGGAAGAAATGACTAGAATAGGTAGAAGGATGGTTAGAGGGGAAGGAATGATATTGTCTTTGAAATATTTGAAAAGACAAGTATAAGAGGGATTAGGCCCACCAGGGGCATTATTTTTAAGTGGTAGAGAAGTAAATTGAGGTTTCATGTCAAGAAAATCCTCAAAATGCTTACAGCTATCCAAAAGGGGAGCAGGCTGCCTCTAAGGATGGTGAGTTTCTCTTCTCTGCAGGGATTAGTGCAAAAGCAACTTGTCAGGTATGTGATATAATGGGGGATACTCTTTCGGGTATGGGATGGATCAGATGGCCTTTGGAGTTCTTTCCAACCCTAGTCTCCTGTGATTCTGTATTACATCCAGTAGAGCTATATTTTCCAACTGAAGAAAAAAGCCTGATTATTTTCAAGGCTACTGGAAACTGGTCCAATTTCCATTGTGCAGTAAATCACAGAAATGATGGCTTTGAAGGATAATTTTGGCTAACTAGATCCAATTAATCTGAATAATGAACTCATAATATCCTGAAAAAATCCCAGCATCATTTGTGTCTAGCTGGCTTAAGTTTCTCTAAAATTTTACTGTAATGGGATATTCAGAACTTATAATGATGACTTATTAGTAGATAATATTAATATCTCCATCTTCATATACAAACCACTTTCTCTTCAAATTGTTCATTGCCTTCTTACATGTTTCTGGAATATAATATAATAGAGACTCAATATATTATTTTCTATTCTCTACCTAATACCCCATTATTTATTCTTTTGACATAAAGATGACAGCAAAAGGATTCCAAAATTAAAAGTCCAAGGTCTAAAATGCTACAATCTAGGCTCTCCTTTCACATGATCAGTACAACGATGCTTTCAATCTATCTTGGACAGATGCTACATCAAAGGCAATCAAAGCTGGGCAAGATGTATGGCAATAGACTCAATGTAAGTGGAAGGATTTAAGAGATAGTGTGAAACAAAGAAAGGCAGCTAGGAATATATATATATATATATTAATTATACATATATATTAATATATAATATACCAGGAATCACCAAGACCTGGATTCAAATCTCTTGCACTACTTGAGAAACCTTGGACAAATCACTTTAATATTCCTTAGATTTCTCATCTGTAAAATGAGTGGGTTGGACTGCATGGTTTGAAGTCCCTTCTGGGTCTAAGATTCCTTCTCCCTCCTAATCTAAGATCCTATGATCTCTTATTCCTTTGGAAATCCCTTTGTGCTCCCTGTAGACAACGAACGGATGTCCTGACAGTTGTCCTATATCCCCACACATATGTATATGTATGTATGCACAGATAGATCACTTCAGCCTTGGAACCCTCAAAGAATGCATCCTCCAAAACCATGAAGGAAAAACACATTCCTTCTAAGCCAACAACATAAGTTAATGTGGGTTTCCTAGTGATTTTCGAAGTCACCCGGCAAAATATTGGAAGATTCCACATGGGACAGATAGGACAGAAGGCCACTGATTTAGAGGTAGGAGCCATCCTCTTCCCATTTGTACGGTTTGTTTTACGTGGTCATTGTCTAATGCCAGCTCTGGGGGAGGAGGGCACCAGGGGCTAAGGTAACCTACCACCTTGAGGTCTGACAACTAGAGCCGATCCAAAAATAGAACCCTCGTTGGAAGGGCTGCTATATTATTTGTTTTGTGGCTTCCAGGCAACTGAGAAGGGGCATAAATGCAGCAATGTGTATACAGCACATAAATAAAAGGAGGATGTATTTGAAACAGAGAATTGAGTCGAGAAACCTAGCATTATATTTCTGAAAGTGATGACAAATGATGGGTAAGTAAACTTTGTGACATATCTAAATGATATTTGGGAATAGAAACATAACAACTGACTTTCTACTCAAGTCATATGAATGTCTGCTTTACAGGGATAAGGTAATGAGTAATTGAGGACGGCCTGAAAAAGGAATCATTACCTCATGATAATGGCTATTAGCCCAGTACGGAAAGTCATTGGGAAGTGAAACTGCCACAAAGCAGTGTTAATTATAACCATCTCCTGGTTTCTTCAGAGCAGGATATGAGAATTCAGGACTGACTCAGTTAGAAAGTGGGAGGCAGAAACGGTTCTGTTATTGGCCAGTGACCTTTCAAGTTCCTAAGTGACTAACTCACCTGACTAATATACCTACCATCTACCTAGCTCCGATGCTCATGACACAGTTTTCTCTCTAAGTGGGTCAAAAGAGAAGCAGGGTTTTTTTTTTTTAATTTGTTTTTTAAGGGAAGAGGAAAAAAAAGTAGCCAAATTTCAGTTAATAATCAAGTCATCACAGAAGTGGCGGTCAAACCTGACTAGGGATGGGTCTGTGTGTGTCCTGGTGAAAATAGCCAATTAGAGCATTCACTCACTTCAAGGAAGAATTATGCAGCATATAATTACCCTCTGGGAGGATCCACAGGGGAAAGGGATGTGAATAGGAGATTATCTATACATAGCATGTATAAGGCAGCTAAAGCCCAGCTCTGGAATCAGAAACTTGAGTTCAAATCTCATCTTAGACATATAGTTAACCTCAGTTTTCTTATCTAATAATTGCACCTACCTCCCAGGGTTATTATTGTGAGGATCAAATGAGATAGTATTTGTCAAGTGCTATATAAATGTTACCTAATATTTAAATAAAGGGGGAGAGATCATGATGGTGACTTCACTCAATCTGATGTGGGTTATGTCAATCAACTAATCAATCAAGACACATATATTAAGAATTTATTTTAGGGTAGGAATTGTGTTAGCCCTTGAGAATTAAAACAAAACAAAACAACTAAAACAAAACAAAACAAACAAAAAAAAAAAAAATAAAATGGAAACACGAGTCTACTCCTATGAGAACTATACAATAAGGGGAAGAGTCAGAGAAACTATATGCAAAAAAAAAAAAAAAAATTCCATCAATCAATCAATAATTGAGCACCTACTGTGTGCCAGGCACTGGAGATAAAAAGAGAAAAAAATCAGTCTTTGCCCTGAAGAATCTTCTATGCTGCTGGGAGAAAATAAGACATATAGAAATAAATATGTAGAGAATAAATAAAAAATTAAATAAATATAAGGTAATTTCAGGTGAGTCAAGCCAAGGTTGTTTAGAAACTGGTTTTTCCAACCATCCATCTATATATTTTATATACATAGATACTATAGGTACTATCTTAAGAAAGAGTGCATCACTAATATCCTACAATGAATATTGAACCACAAAATTAATGTTAAAAGAGTGTCCCTCTTTCATTTCACTGTCTGGATTTGAATAATATATTATCCATTAAAATAATTTTACCATTCAATTCAACTAATATTTATTAAGCCTCCATTATGTGCAAAAAATTGTTTCAAGGCCCTGAGGGTACAAAGATGGAATAAAATAGTTCCTCTCCTCAGGGGTCTTATGGTATATGAGGGGATATGACTCATACACATAATACAACTGAGAATACTTTTAAAAAATGAACTGGGCTTTGAAGGAAGAGGTGGGACACTATCAATGGAGATGAGTGTTTATGTATAGAAGAAGATGGGAACAGAAGATAATTTAGTTTAGTTAAAGCAGAGAATGGCTAAAAGGAAAGGTTGAACTCAGGTTAGAAAGAACTTTGAAAGTGAGGCTAAAGAATTTAGGTTCTACCTGCTAAGCAATGGAGGGCCACTGAAAACTTTTGAACTGGGGAATGATCTGCTCACAGCCTCTTGGTTAAGAGAGCCTGTGAAGGTTCTATGGGAGAAGGGGATTCAATTACAATAGTTCAAACAAGAAGTAGGGAAGATGACAGATAAGTGGAAAGGAGTGAAAAGAAATGGAGTATTTTTCAAAGAGAAAATTCAAAGGCATAAGGCAATGTTTGGATGTGGGTAGCGAGGACACATGAAAAATTAAAGGGAAATTTTGAGCCTGGGTGACCAGAAGAATATGTCATCAACAAAATTAGGGAAGTCAGTTGGAGGGGCAAATTTTAGAGAAAAAATGATGAGCATAGGTTAAATCTGAATTAAGTAATCTAGGTGATGGTGATGATGTCAACAAAGACAATAATAGCTTTTTAGCATTTATATAATGCCTATTATGTGTCAGCCACTGTGCTCATGCTTTAGAGATCAACCATATCGAATTCATCAAGTCCCAATTAACTCCAACATTATTTTACAAATGAGGAAACTAAGCCCAGGGAACCTAAGTGACTTTTCATGATGTCATAGGTAGTTCCAGAAGCAGTCTATGAATTCAGATTTTCTAAGTCAATCCACTTTCCACTTTCTACCAAGGAATGGGAAATTTGGGACTGGGTCAAAGCGAAATAGTAAAAGTTGACAATAGAGATTTAGAAGTTATTGAGTGGAAACTGAGGCCATGGAAGCAAATGAAATTTTCAAAGGGAAAGACTTTAGAGAGATTAGGACAAAGGAGAAGGACTTGGAGGATGTCCACCCTTAGTACCACTGAAACATACCAAGAAGGAAGAAGTGTCAGAGAAATCATGGGAAAGTGAAGGCTCACAGAGTACACAATAAAAATGCCAATTACTTGAGAAAGACTGAGAAAAGGCTACTACTGGCTCTGGCAATGAGGAAACCATGAGTGACCTTGAAGAGAGAAGCATCAGTAGAAGGAAAGAAATGGAAGCCAGATATCAAAGGGCTGAGGAAAAAGAAACAGAGTGCAAACTACTGTTTCTCTAAGTTTGACAGTAAACTAGAAGAATGAAAGAAAGAAGGTTGTTGCTTGAAGGGACAGTTATGTCAGAGAAGGCTTAAAAAAAAGGCAGGATAACCTGCAATGGGAGAGAAAAGGAGTGGAGAAGGCGAGGTTGAGAGAGCATGATGAAATGAACAAAATCAAAGTAAGAAATGAGATTAATGCTGGAGGGGGGAAAGATTATGTTACCCATGTCTTGGTTTGTGATATTCTATTTGTCCAGTGAAACTGTTTTTGACATCATTTATTATTATCTAACTTTTGTCTCTGGATGTCAGTGGTACAGGAGGAAGAGCAATCAATAAATATCTATGAAGCACCTACTATGTGCCAGGTACCAGATTAAATTCTGGCGATACTAAGAAAGGCACAAACAGCTCCTCCCATCAAGGTGCTCCCATCTAATTAGGGAGAGAGAATGCAAGGGACAATGAACTATATACAAGATAATTTACAAGTAATTAACAGAGTTAGGTCACTAAATTTAGGAGGAGATTGGGGAAAGTTTCCTGTACTAGGTGGTAGCTGAGTCTTGGAGGAAGGCATTAAAGACACGAGGCAGAGATGAAGGACAGCATTCCAGGAACAGGGGACAGCTGAGGAAAATGACAGGAATCGGGAGATAAAATGTCTTGTATGAGGAACAGTCTTAAGGAAACCAATGAGACTGGATGACAGAGCTGGAAGGTGTAAGAGAACTGAAAAGGCAGAGGAGGAGGGTCCCTGGATTTTACTGATGCAAAGAGTTGTAAAGTTCAAATGATATATATTCAAATATATTTTTGAAATACATAAAATATTTGAGAGGATATAAGGGTATGTATATATATATATATATATATATATATATATATATGTATGTATGTATATAAATGTGTCCGTTCTGCAACTGGGATCTAAGACCCTTCAGGGTAAGGTATAATAAGGAATAATAAGCACATCATCTATTGCTCCTGACATGGTTGGTATTAGGAAAGCCTCAGATGCTCAACAATCATGTGATCAACCACTCAGGCCCTCAGTTTCTAGTAAAGAAGGATTCTTCATGGAGTATAATAAAACATTAAAGAAATATTAATTGTGAGTCGCCTTTGCTGCTTTCCTCACCCCCAGCCCAAGTGCATACAAGAGTGTGTTAATTTGATTGATCTGATCTGATAAATCACCTGAAACTAATAGATAGAATTAGTGTGAAACTGAAAGGCTCTGAGCCCTGACTCCATTCAGGAATTGCACAATCAATCCTGGCTTCCAGAAGTGGAATCTGAATCAATTCCCAGGACTTGCTTTAGGGAAAAGGTCACACATTATGCTGCAGTTCACTGGTCATTGGCCAGAATTTCCCGATTGTCCATATGCCTAGTTCTGTGATCGGATTACAAGGTTTGGACCTGTAAAGGACTCAAGAAACAATCTAACTTACACCCCTTCATTTTATAGATTGGAAAACTGAAGCTAAGCGAGAGGAAAGTGCTTGTCCAGTCACATGGGAAGGCAGTAGAATCAGGATCTAAATTTTAATTTCATGACTCCCAATCAAATAACCCTGATAATATGGAGGTAGAAAATAAATGAAAGATCCCTGGCCTCCAAGAAGCTCATGAATGAATAAATTTATTTTAAACAAAATGCTGACAATTCAATAAATTCAACAAGAATTTATTTAAGTCCTAACTATGTACCAAGTGTTAAAGATACAAAGGCAAAAATTACCAGTCCACAAGGAACTCAGCTTTCAAAGAAATGAAATGTTCTTATGTTATATAGTATTGCCAAGTACAATTATTTAATGTTGATGTTATTATGACATATAGAAGATAATCACTATTCATCTTTCAAGTGTTTCCATTTCTGTTCACTACATATTTGTAAATATTCAGTGTATTGACTAATATATAATTAATCATATTTATACAATAATCACATTAACTATTTTAATAATATAATGACAATCGTAATTAATACTACATCATGCAATGATTATAATACTATACATATTTTAATAACAAATATTATTTATTATATTCTTTCTATGCAATCAGGTAAACAAGTAGATGACTTAAGGGGGTGAATTCCTACGGGAGGTCAACAACCCCCTAGTTCTAGGGCTGGGGATAGGCTTGAGTGGTAGAAAGCTCAGAAAAAGCCTAGGAAAAAGAAAACTTCTGATGTAATGAAAAGGACTATGCTATCCTTCACTGAAGGCACTGGATTAGGAGTCACGTAGGACATAAAGTTACATGTGGATGAGGAGAGAAGAAAACATACTACCAGTCACTATGTGAAGAGCTTTACAAAGATTATCTTATTTGATCCACACAACAAGCCTAGGAGATAGGTGCTGCTATTGCCCTCAATTTACAGATCAGGAAACTGAGGCAGAGATTAAGTGATGTGCATAGGGTTAAACAGCTAGTGTGTGTCTGGGACTGTAGTTGAATACAGGGTTTTAGACTTCTGACACTAAAATGCATCATGGTGCCACCTAGCAAGCTCAAAAATGGCCATTTGGATATTTAGGGGTTTTATTGATCTGTAAGATTCAACATTAGGATGTAGCATCACAGAACATTAAAACAACTTGATGATGAATTAGCCTATACAAGGTCCTGGACTAAGAGGGTGAGGGTTCCACTGAACTCCTGTCATGATCAGTAACATTTCTGGTATTCAAATCTGGTAACATTTTCAAGGATGCTATTGATAAGCTGAGAAATGTCTAGAGGAAAGTAAACAGAATGCTGAAGGTCTTCCAATTCACACGATGTCAAGACAGTTTAAAGAATTTAAGGATTCAGGCAACTTTGTGGATAGAGAACTGGACTTGGAATCTGGAGGTTGCTGCTCAATCATCAACAACTCTGGGATCCACATGGACCACAGCACTTCAGACCCTTCTCTCCTCCACAATCTCAAAGTCGGTCCAAGTTCATGTTCCTTGTTTCCATGATACCATCTGTACATCTCATCCTCTGCCTTTTGCCTTCAATCTTTCCCAATATCAGAGTCTTTTCCAATAAACCCTATCTTCTCATTATGTGGACAAAATATTTAAGTTTCAGTTTCAGTATTTGACTTTACAGTGAACAGCCTGAGTCAAGTTCTTTAAGTACTGACTGCTTTGAACTCCTTGGAAGATTTGAGTTCAAATCTAGGCTTACTTCCTAGCTGCTGGGTAAGTTGCTTGATCTTTGCCTCAACTTCCTTGTAAAATGGGAATAATAAACAGGTTGCTGAAGATCAAATGATAATACCCGTTAAGTGGTTTGCAAACCTTAAAGCACCATATAAATGCCCATTATTATTATTATGTTTGTGTAAAGAGGAGATTTAGGGTGGACAAGATGGCTATCTTCAAGTATTCCTGGAAGATTAGATTTTATTGGCTTGGTCCTAGAGGCAGAAATGGAAGAAAAAGATGGAAGCTGCTTTTCAATTGTTTTCAGTCATATCCGAGTCTTTGTAACCCCATTTTGGGTTTTCTTGGCAAAGACACTGGAATGGTCTGTCATTTCGACTTGATGTAAAGGGAGCTTTGACAATTAGATCTTTGCACAAATTTTCCTTTATAGGAAATCTTTAAGTAAAGGCTAGCTGATAAAGTGCTGGGTGGGAGGTAGAGAGATTCTTGGTCAGGAATACATTGGACTAGCTAGCCTTCCAAACTTCCTTCTCATGAAAGATTCTGTCCTTCAACAGAGAGAAAATTCAAATTAATTAAAATGAGGTGATATATCATTAAGTGCCTGCTAAGTGCAAAGCACTGAGGCCCACCAAATTCAGATAAGACCAGTTGCCCTATTTTCAGATAAGGTCACTGGAATGTTAGTTTTACTTAACTACTGTACTTTGTTAGGTAAGATTTCTCATGAAGTGGGAGTGTTCTGTCAATGTAGGTGATATGAAAACAAAACATCAGTAAAACAGAAATTGATAAAGATATTAAAAGAGAAAGGAGGGAGGAAGAAAAAAGAAAGAAAAGAAAAAGGAAGAAGAGGAGGTCACTTGTGATATAAATCCCCTTCCTTAGGGAACTCTCATTGAACTCAATGTGTTCATTAGTGAAGAACCATGAATGTTTCTGAATGCGTGAGGTATGGCCATGATGTTATTTGGGGAAGATCATTAGGCATTATGGATTTGGGGAATGGGAAGAATCCAAAAGTAGGGACATCAGTGCAGAGATTAGTTATTCTCAAAGTTCAGAGATAAAGTGATAATGGCTAGAAATTGATAGATGGCACAGAAGCAGAGAATAAATCAACAAAAAATTGTAAAGTGCCTGTTATACTCTATGATAAGTGCTGAGGATATAAACAAAGGAAGCAATCCCTAATGGCAAGGAGCTTACATTCTAATGGGTAGGAAGAATTTAAGAAATAAATATCGCTTACTTTTATGTGCATAAAATAGAGAATTCTATACCCATTAAAGAAAGGTAATACCTTAATCAATGACACAATTAAAACTTCTGGTTTTCAGTTTCTAGAGAAGAGGTAGGAGTGCTCTCCAATCCATGAGCTAAGTTTTACAGTTAAGGAAACTTAAGAAAAATATAGGTTAAATAACTTGTCCAAGGTCACACAGCTAGGAAATAAGAAGCTGAATCTGAACTCAAGTCTATGAACTCCCATCTATTCTATTTCCCCATCTTGATTCACTTATCATCAAAGTAAAACTTAATCTCCAAGAGTGCTAGGCATTGCGTACTGACCACTACTTCTGCCTACCCCTGCAATCAATAAGTATAATGTCCACTTATCTAGTGCTTTCCTCCCCACAAACCCTTCAAGGGTTAGCACTTACCAAATTTACTGAATACAATCTTGCATTTTCTGTTCTAATTTTAAAAACACCAAGAATGAGAACTTTAGAGCTGGAAAGGACTTTTGAGATCACGCAGCCCAAACTGAGTTGCATGTTTTATATTTCTTTCCCACTAAAAAAAAAACTCCATATAACACCCCATAGACTCATAGAATGTCAAAACTGGAAGGAACCTTGGCAATAGCTCTGTCCAAACTCCACCCATATTTACTAAAGTTAGTCATAGGATCATAGATTTTGAGCTGAAAGGGACGTCAGAGGTCATCTAGTCCTACCCAGTCATTTGACAAATGAGGACATAAATTGCTTAAGTAGTTACTAGTTGCCCTCACCTAATTTTGTTTTTCCTGTGGGCCAGTGGAATTCAACTACGAATAATTATCCCCACTTCTATTGTTTTCAGTGGAGATAGAAAGTGACAGAAACCTTGAGTGATTTCCATTAAGAATGTTTTCCAAAAAGCCAAGTAAAGAGGCATCAACATTAGGAACCAGCTTTTCACATAATTAACTCTGGTTACTCATCCCTTTTCTTCACAAATACGAAATAGAGTTTCCTCCATCATTTCCTTATGTTATCCATTAATGCTGAACTGTGTGCATTCCAATACTCGGCGAGAGAGAAAGAACACTTGGAAAAGAACGCCTAGCTTCATTTGGTCAAAAAATGGCCTTTACAAGGGTTTTTATTATAGGCCATAAAACTCTGCTTACCACAATGTACCTCTCTATTCCTTGAAAAAGAAAAGAAATCTCTGCAGTGGTGAGAAGATGAAAACAAAACTCTGAAAGGTTCTTGTGCCTTCCTCCCATAAACAGATCTATGAGAATTATCTGTCTTGGGCACAGAGAGGCACGAACAGCTGCTTATTAGGGCCCAGAAAAGGCAGGACTTAAAAAACAAACCAACAAACCCAAATTTCGGTTTCATATGGCTCTATTTTTTTTTTTTTAAATGAAACATTTTTTAGGGTGGAGGCTTCAGAAGATTCATGAAGAAGGGGACAGGAGCACATGTGCTCACCCTCCTGGTTTCCTGAGTCCATAAGAAGAAGAGACTTTTGGAAACCATGTCTAGTCTGAAGAAAAAATAAAATAATAATAATAAAAAAACCCAAAATAATCCCATTCTACCAAGAGCCTCTGGGAAATGAGAACAAATTGTGAAATGCTAATCTTCATGCTCAACCCCCGCCCCTTTTCTCATCTCCACCCCCAAGTAAACCGCATATGAACAGAAGGAGAAATGAGAACCAAGTTGAGAAATTAATTGGTTTTTCCTCCAAATCTGAACCCAGGAGATTAATATGCAAATTTGGTTTTCTAGGCATCTGCCCATTCAGAGGAAAGAGTTAAGTAGAACAGCTGGACAATGGGGAAGCCAGATTATCTAATTCAAGAATGAACTACCACTTGGGATGCAGAGACTAGTAGCTACCTGAATTCTTGCCCAGGTATGCACAATCCATTGTATTCATTGACTTCTAGATCATTAGTGAAAGACAAAATGAACGAAAATGCATTTATCATCTAGTTCCTGAAATTTAGTACTCTGCCAACTGAAAATCTCCAAGCTGGCAAGAAAACCATCAAGAGACCAAGAACATTTCATAAAAAGATCATCATGAAAATTCAAAATTAAAGTCTGCTCTGATAAGTTAAGCAAGAAGAAAATCTACATGGGAGAATAAGATAGAGCATTGAGCTTGGAACTGGGAAAATCTGAGTTCAAATCTGGTTTCAGACACTTACTAACTATACAACACTGAGCAAGTCACTTAACCTGTGTCTATTTTAAGTTTCCTCATCTGTAAAATGAGGGTAGCAACAACACCTCCCTCTTGTAATTATTGTAATGATGAAATGCAATAATATTTGTAAACTGCTTAGTATAATGTCTGGCACATAGTAGACGCTACAGAAATAAAATGATATTTGTAAATCACTTAGTGGTTCCTGGCATTATAGTAATAAGTATTATAGAAATGTCAATTCGCTTTCCCAACTTCATTGAGGGAGAGGTGACTTGTCCAAAAGATCACATAGGTTCTAAGTAGTACAACTATTATTTAAAACCAGGTCTTCCCCAGTACCTTTTCCATGGTACCATATGGGAGTAAAATAATCTTCAAAATTTCATACAAATAGAACACATGAGAATTTCATAAAGACTGATATATTAACTTTGTTTTTTAAGCGAGGGAGGGAAAGAGAGAGAGAGAAAGGGGGGGGGGGAAGGAAAGGATGAAGGAGGGAGGTAAGAGAAGAAAAAGAGATATAATAGTTAACAGCTGCCCTAAACAGCAACAAGACATTTGTAAAATATTTAATCATGACACAAACTTTAAAGAGCTAAGTAATCTCATGGGAGCCAGGCAGTATAAACAGAGCAATGGACTCAGGAGTCAAAAGCTCTGCATTTGAATATTACGTATGTGACCCTGGATAAACCATTTCTCTTTGGCCCTCAATTTCCTCTTCTGTTAAGAAAAAAAAAAAAGGCATCT
The DNA here is from genome assembly GCF_902635505.1 of Sarcophilus harrisii. Classification (NCBI taxonomy): domain Eukaryota; kingdom Metazoa; phylum Chordata; class Mammalia; order Dasyuromorphia; family Dasyuridae; genus Sarcophilus; species Sarcophilus harrisii. The sequence continues at coordinate 244,781,200 of NC_045430.1, forward strand.
AGACTGAAAGGAGGAAAATTCTCTAAGACTTTCAGTTTTGGACCACTAGAAAAAAAATTATCTATGGTTATTCCAAACACTGATGAAATCACAGTTTTAGCCCTCAAGTCAACCAGTGTATGTGTATTAGGCCAGACTCTATACAAGTATTTGTGGATACAAAGAAGGGGATACTATACCCTCAAGAAGTTCACATAAATGAATATTTATTAAGCACTTAATATGTACCAGGTACCCTGTTAAGTGCCAAGACTACAGAGACAGATAAGTGTCACAAAAGAACAACAATGAAAGAAAAATTGTACCATATTAGATCTATATGGTGTCGATGGTCAAATGGCAAATAGTCTTCACTAGGAGTGTGTATATGTATGGCGGTGGGAGCTTGATGATAAGAAGAATGGGAAAGACCTCTATGCAGAAGTGGGTAAGGAAGCCAGGATACTCTGCTTCAGTAAACAGAGAAGAGGTGTAATATACATTAGGAAAGTTTCTATGAGAAATAGTTAAAATAAAAGCTACGTCCCAGTCATTTGAAACATTTACTTTTCTGCAGATTTGATGATTCAGAAGTCCATCATAAATAAGTAAAATGATGGATGATGGTATTTTTTATTAAGGGGACAAAGGCATTGAAGGTGTAAACCTAAAAGAGAGTTAATAACTTACTGATCATTTCAAAATTATCAAAAGTGGTAAAGAGTGTGAATCCAGTTTCTTCTTTTCTCCAAAGGATTATACCAGAGAAAGTGGTGCTTAACTGCATCAGGAAATTTGGTCAAAGTTAAAGATGAATAGAATATAAGTGATTAAATATGGAGACAAAGTCTGAAATCATCTTTCCTTAGAACTTTTCAAAAATGGATAAATATCTTTTGGCATTTCAATTTTTATAAATGCATATAAATAAAGCTTGTACTAATTTTCTATCTTATATAGCACCTCCTTCTCCAAGTTCTCCTCACGACAATCCTGTGGGGTAAAGACTACAAGGGTAACTGTCCTCATTTTAGGAAATAGATTGAAGAAAGAAAAGTTGAATTGCCTTCAATATTCGTCCTTTCCTTTACATTCCCTTTATAGGGGAAATGGCCATGAGATGCTTTTTTTTTAATTAAAAAAAGCTTAATACTTATGGTTGCTTCTGAAATGAGGTATAATACTATGTACTCCCAAATTTAGTAGAATCTGTTACTTTCTATTTTTCCAACAGAAGATTAGTTATAGAAGTTAGGGATAGGAATGGAAAAACCCAAGAATTGGAGTAAATAGGTTAGATATTTCTTTTTCTTTTTTTTCTTCTTTTGATTTTCTCTGTGGAAACTGAACTCTATTTATCAAGGTGTTCACGGAGGTCTACACTAAATTAATGGGTACAAAGACCAAAATAAGTGGAAAGGGACTATTTGGGTACTAATCTTGTTTACCCAATGAAAGCAACCAATGCATCAGAATCGCAAAAATTATTGAACTGTGAATCAAAAAAATCTCTAATAGATAGTTAATGGCTTTGGGTAGCTAAGCAATGCTGTTTAGAGGATTCTAAATCAAAACCAACTGTGATAATCAGAAATTATGCCAGTATCCAAAACCCAAACTGGAAATTTTCATGGTGGCAAGGTTTGCAAACATTTTGGCTCTGGGATACTACACATTCTCTCTGAAGGTTATTGTTAATAACAACCCTTGTGATCATCTACAAATATTCCTAAGATGAAATAGCTGGGTAGAAGTAATTATAACTCTTCATGGAGAAAAAGAAAATATATTTGAAATAGAAACATATGAAGAGAAAAAAATGTTAAGAATGATGGTACTAGAAGTAAATCTCACCAATCCAGAGTATTTTGGGAGAAGATTGGTCTGGAAAGCTTAAATTATATAATATTTTCAAAGAATGCAGCTGAGTTACTTATTCTTTTTTTGGCAGCTGTATTATATTCAACTACATAGGGTAATTCAAACTAACTACTAACAAAGAATTTCTAAGTAGGGGTCCTTACAGGCCTTTCTTAATGGACAGATAAACCTCATTCATAACATGGTGTAGCAGACAAAGCATTGGACTAAAATCAGAATATCTAAATTCTAGTCTCAATTTAGTTACTCACCACCTGCTGTGGGATCTTGGTACTCATCTCTAAGTCTCAGTTTCCTTAGGAAAAATGAAGAAATTTGGACTGTATTTCTAAGGACCTTCTTATCATTCTCCAAAAATTCTGGGAAAAATTTGTTCTTAAAAATACAAAGTGAAACAAGTATGTAGAGAGAGACTTTATTCCGTTTGATTTCATTTACATTAAAAATTTGCTTTATAACTCTCTTTATAAAAATAGATAGTGCAAAATAAATTTGGCCCAGGCCAAGAAAATGAGGTGAAGTTTTAACATTAGGTGAAATTTACAGAATTTAGAAATCAAAATATTATACAAACTGGGGATGAGCTGAATTAAGACCATTCAATACCAGGATAATTGACACACACACTCATGCTGACAAACCATTGCAATAAATACCTCTGAGATGAAATATTGACATTGTTTCATATTGAATGAACTGAGTCTATGCCAATATCCCAATCATCTCTGGTGATCTCAGAGGATGAACAGAGAGATATCTTAGCAAGTCAACAATAATGCTGAGTTGCCATGAGAAGAGCTTAACATTGAAGTTATTTCAAGTGTATTATAATTGGTTTTTACAAGCCCTGCTTTGGTTTAATCCAGTTTGTAGAATACTAAAAAAAAAAAAATCACTTGGCACAAATGAAATGGATTTAATTATGCTTAATGATATATTTGATAGTGGCTTATGAAAGCCATTCTGTGGTCATTGAACAGAATGGGGATTACCTGCTAACCAGCCCTAAAGGGACACTTTCTGGAGGAAAAGAGCATCTGTACTGATCCCCCTATTTCTTTCCTCTTCAAGGTAACATGTATGTATGTCTCTATTTACAGACTGTATTCCTCCCCCCCCTCCCACACAACATAAATTCTCAAAGGACTGGATCTAGTTTTTAATTTTATCTTTGGATCCTCAGGGCCTAACATAGCACATAGTATATGCTTAATAAATACTTCTCGGATTGGGTTGGATTGGATCAGAGGGAGAAACAACTAGAAAAACTGGAAGAATAAATTACATTTTCAATTTAATAAGCATTTGCTATAGGCTGTGAGGCCCTCCTGCTTTTGCAGAGGAAACAGCCTGTGATATCCAATATCTACAAAATATGACATAAACAAAGGAAACCCAATTGTGATTTTTGAACTGCTAGGAGGCATAATGCAAATAATCACTTAAAAATACAAAATCCCATCTATCATCTTCTCCCACAAGTCTTCCTAGATATATAGATGAAAACAAATCCATTAAATGCAAATAATTTCTGGTTATGAGATGGATGAAGTTTCTAATTGAAGTCTTAAGACACATCTAAATGTCTAAACTTTAAGGGAAAAAAAGGTATATTCAAAACAAATCTCCCTAGACTTGTTCCTTGGATTAGGTGATAAAATTTAAAGCATTAAAAAAAAGTCATTTGGGGATTGGGTATCTTTATATTCAGAAAGCAAAGAAAAAAAAAGATGGAGAAAAAAGGGAAAAAAAGGTAAAGAAGGAGGGAGGAAATAAAAGATAGAAGGAGGGGAGAGAGGAAAGCTGGAAAAAAGAAAGAAAGGAGGAAGGGAGGGAGGAAACAATGGAAGAAAGCTTAAAAGAGACAGGAAAAGAGAGGGGGGAAGAAAATAGGAAAATTAGGAAGAAAGGAAGGAGAGATAAAAAGAGAAAAAAGTAACTAGAAAAAAATCAGAGAAAAAACAGAAAGATAAATGATAAGAAGGAAGGAAGATGGGAAAGAAGAAAATCAGAAAGTAGGAAAGGAAGGAGGGAAGAAAGGAAAGAAATCCTCTGTTTCTTTTATCATCTTTTCATTCCTCAATTCATTTAATTAGATGAAACTGTCTTGACATAGAACTCCTTTTTCTATTATAAAATATAGCAGTGAAAGTAATTTGGCAGCTGCTTACAAGTTTATAAGTAAGTGTCAGCAGAGAGGTACAGACATGAAGTTCTTTACCTATGCTGGGTTTGCTATGTTAAATCAATATAGCTCTATCCTGTTTTAAGTATTACATGCATTCCTGGAAAAATTATAATGTGAACATTTATATGGAGAATATTTTTACCTGACTAATTATAATTTTGAAGCTGTGTTCACACAAAATTGTTTAAACCCATGACTTTATAACTCACATTTATGATCCTATCCTTGACTTCAAAGAAATTTAAAAAATATGCTTTACAAAAACAGTAATGTGATCTTTGTTTATTCCATTTCTGATTTCACTATATATATATTTAGAGGTTGAACACAATTATATTTATAAAAAAGAAATTGCATTAATAAACCTGAGGGCATGGAAACACTAAAAAATTATGTAAACAGGATTTACTCATTAAATTGTACAGACAAGAATACATAAATTATATTTAATTCCACTCCCGTGATTTAGATGAGAAATGCCTAATGGCTTGTAAGAGTCATGAAGCCTGGCTCTTAGCTCTTGACTTGTGTGAACTTGGGAAGGCCATTAATTAAATAACTACTGTATATTTGCTGCCTCCATTTTTAAGATTAGGATAATAAAAGTGCTCACTGTCTCTATGTGTGTCAAAAAGTTGAAATCAGAGGGGTATGTGAACATGCTATGTTCATCTGGTATTAAGCTTAAGCCAGGTCCCAATCCATACTTGAATGAGAGTTCATAGTTAGAGCTGAGAAAAGGTATTTGTTTTTTAGTTTTTCTAATACTGAAAATGATACACTGTAGTCTACTAAGAATCAAGCATAAGTATCAACCAGGGGGGCACCAGAGAGTTACATTGTGGGTACCAGGGAGTTATGCTGTGGGTACAAGGAGGCTGTGACACAAACAAAAAGAATGATAAAGAGTCTGAATAATAAGACACCATCAATAGAAATATTTGATTTAAAAAAAAAAAATCTGGTCACTTGGTAAGGATGAGGGATAACTGGTGGACCCCTCCTATGATCTACTGGTAAACTCATGATACCTGTTGAAATCAACTAACCAACAAGTATTTATTAAGTACTTTGTAAGGCTCTGTGCTGGAATACTCACGTAGAAAGGAACAATCCCAACTCCTCCCCCCCACCCCCCTTACTCTCTTTTTAAAGTTGAAAAACACCTGAAAGGCCATTCTAGTTCAACTTTATTTATTTATTTAGTTAGTTTTGTTTTTGTTTATTCCCAACTCTCAAGGAGCTTACATTCTGTCTAATCAATGGAGAAAGACAATAGGGTACAAATAGAAATATAAACAACATCAATATAAAGTAAATAAATACAAGTATAGATACAAGGTAGGTTAGAAGAAGGGAATTAGAAAAGTGAGGAAGGACTTAGTCAAAAGAATTTGAAGGCCTTATTGGAGTTGCTGTCTGTACCATAGGAGGGAACATTTGCATTGATGGAATCACAAACCCTTTTGTGCATCTGAGTACTGACAAGGATTCAGTCACCCATTATAGCCAGCCTTCTTGATTCATAAGGCCTGTGGGCTCATGTGAGAGAGAGGACTTTGAGGGTAAACAGTGGGTAAAGTTGGAGAAAAAAATGTTCAGTGAGTCATTAGGACTAGAAGTGAAATGAAATGCTATACCCAACTCTGTTGAAACTTAGGAATTTAAAGTAAAAAACAGTTTCTTAGCATGAGAAAGAACAGTCTATCTTAATGTATGCTAAAATTTTCAAATTCTTTAGCTGAAATATAATTCAAAATTAAGCATTTCCAATATAATGTACCACTTAGGATATATAAGTACCACCAATTAATGCTCAAACCAAATTAATTCTTATGAAATTATATTATCAGTCTCACAAATACCAAAAGAGTTCCTCATGATTGATGTTATTATACTGAATACCAAAAGAGTTAGTAATGATTTGGTGACTTCCATCCAGTTCAATCCAACTTCTTTGATTTAACTGGCTCATCATTATTCACTAATTTGGTATTTTTTGCTACTATTCCTGATCTTAATTATCTGGTATTTTCCTGGACCCTATAGAAGTTGAGTAAATATTCCAATTAAAAGACTTATTCTGAATTGAAAGGTGCTGGACAACAAGTGTATTTCATTTCATAAGATTAAGCATAGGGAATGACAGAGAAAACTTTTTAAAGCTTAAATACTAATAAGACTTTTGTTCAGTGTGTGTTATTTATGTACTTTTACTAAACTGAAAATCTATTTAACAATACACTAACTAGAATTCATAAAAGGGGGAAATCTATCTCATCAACTCAGGCCACTTAATGCTAAGTTATTAAATTATATGCTTCAACATTCATCTAAAGGTCAAATAAAAGTCAACTGCTGATTACCTACTCTGGCTGGAGAGATTAACAGGGATACCAGAAAATCACATATATTTTGCTCATCTGGAAGGCAAAGAAGAGGTTGTAACATGTACATGGTGATTGGGAAATGGCTTTCTACATTTGCACTGGTTTCTGCTTATGTTTTTGTTTGTTTGTTTGTTTGTTTTATAGGTTTTTTATTTACAAGTTATATGCATGGGTAATTTTACAGCATTGACAATTGCCAAACCTTTTGTTCCAATTTTTCCCCTCCTTCCCCCCACCCCCTCCCCTAGATGTAGGATGACCAGTACGTGTTAAATATATTAAAGTATACATTAAATACAAAATATGTTTAAATGTCCAAACCATTATTTTGCTGTACAAAAAGAATCGGACTCTGAAATATTGTACAATTTGCCTGTGAAGGAAATTTTTTTAAAAATCCTGCTTATGTGTTAAATGACTCACTTAATTTACTCATATTACTATGTTGAAATTAAAAATGATTATTAAATATTCATATAAACATTTAGAATTTTGGCTAAGTACAAGCTTGTTTTTTTGCATTTGATCTCAGTAATTCTTGGCTGCTGTTTCCTAATAAGTCCCTATACAAAGATGATACCAACATCTTCAGACTTCACAGCTGTTGGGGAAGAGAGGTATGTTCTAACTGGGTACCACCCCTTGCTCCAACTCCAGACTGACTCTGGGTTCCATTGCATCTTACGCCTGGAATAGAAAAAGCAGGGCCCCCACTCCCATTCCCCCAAGACACCTTCTCTCTATCTCCAAAAGTAGCAGAGGCAACAGTAGGAGATGAGTGAGACCAGCAGATAAAGCAGGCTTTAGACAAGGATAATGAGGCTGTTCAGGCTGTATCCCAACAACTAGACTCAATTCAATTCATTCATCCTCTACTTATTAGTGCCTGCTGTTTAGAGATTGCTATGCTAAGTTCTAGAAAAGATGTAGAGCTTAGGTAAGACACGGTTCTTACCTTTATGGAGTTTGTAGTCTAGCACAGAGCTAAGACAACACAGACAACTATGGAGAGGTACATCGGGAAGGGAAAAGAAGAACACCAAATCCAAGTCCCGTGTGAATTCAGAGGGAAGATCTGAACCAGGAAGGGAAGCCTCATGAAGCAGATGTCATTTTAAGTACGACTTTAAGGGAAGAGCAGTCATTGAAAAAGTAGGGAAGGGGAGAAAAGGTATACCAGGCACAGAGAACAGCATGAGCAAAGACAAAGAGGCAGGAAAGTAGCATGGAGACGGTGTTGATGAACAGAGTATACATATTTCTAGAAAACTTTAAAGCTTACAAAAGGTTTTTCTTGCAACAACCCAAGCAAGTAAGTGCTATTATCCCATTTTATGGATAAGGAAATCAGTTAATCAACAAGCACTGATTAAGCACCAACTATGTGCAAGACATTGGAAATACAAAGGGAAAAAGTAAAAGTCTCTGCCTTCAAAAAGCTTACATTCAAATTGGAATAACAAAATATATGTCGGCGTGTAAACATATAACACATGTATACATGTGCACACTGTGACTATTCAGATACGTACATGTACATGTATACACATATAATATGTAACATACAAAATAGACAAAAGATGATGTGAGAAAAGGGAATTAACAATTCTGGGGCATCAGGAAAGTTTCAGGTGGAAGGTGTCACGGGAATTAAGTCTTTGAAGAACTAGGGATTTTAAGAGAAGTGAAGAGGAAATGCCAGAATTTGGGAGTGGGAGGGTAAACAAGCCTTTCAGGAGGCAGGAGGCCAGGCCTTTTGTGCAAAGACACAAAGATGGAACGTCCTCTATGAGGACAAAGAAGGTGGTCAATTTGTCTTGATTGGAGAATGCAGAAAGGGGAGTAGTATGTAATAATATTTTAAGTCAGGACCAGAACAGATCTGAATGGCAATAGAGCGGTTTCTATCTGATTCTGCAAGTAATAAGGGGACACTAAGGGAGTGGCAAGGTCAGATCTCCGCCTCCGAGTTTATGCAATCTAATTTAGAGTTTTGTTTAAACTCCTACAATATCTACATTTGGCTTTGGAAATGGTAGTTACCAAGCCAGGTCGTAGGCATATCAAGGGGCTCTTGATGGAGTCAGCAGAAAAGAGTGTTATATTTGGAATTTGAAGACTAGGCTTCACTTAACATCTGCCGATGTTGGGCAAGTTAGATTTCTCTAGGCTCAATTTGTTTATGTCAACTAAGGAGGCTGGACTACATAGCTTTTAAGGTTCCTTCTGGCTCTGTATCTATGAATGATCCCTTGACCTTTCCACCCATCAAGGCATCTTTTCTTCACTTAAATTCTCCTCCAATAACTGAATATGGAAAGGAAAATGCTCATGGTAAGGCATCTCATCCCAAGAAGAATTCATATATCACTTTTATCTTTGTTAGAAACTATCCTAAGAACAGTCCTAGTGAAGAAACCAGTCATATATGGACTTCTCTCTCTCTCAGACACACAAGCTCTTTGTACTAAAAGCCCTGGAGTAGTCTTCAAATGACCTCACATTTGCTATTCTATTTATGTATCTCTATATTTCAGGACAGAGCACAGTGCCTAGCCCATAATAGGTGGCTTCATAAATGTTTGTCAAATTTCAAATGAATTCTTAGAAGAATCGCCTTTTAAGGAAAATGTCATCCCCCTAAGCAAAATGGTCCCTTTTGTAAATGATAAGATTTTGAACATCTCCCTATTTATCTTGTACCAGGAGTAAGAACGATGCAATGGTGTTTTGTTCACTCAATGTTTCAGTGACTTGCCCAGACGGACATGACTTTGACAAACACAGTTTCCCATGAGGCTTCTGTTTCGACAACTCATCTGTGCAGGCGATCAGATTTTCCTTCGGCTTTGCCAGTCCAAAGCATGGGGGCAGGCTATGAAGTATCAGTGGCGAGCTTGCTCTGGCTAACAGAAGCATAATCATTTCAATCTTAGAGGAAAACAAAACATTTTTGGGAAGCTCCTATTTGTTTTTAAGAGTTTCTCTCTCATCCTGCTCTCCAAATGGGCTCTGGTTTCCCTTAAGCTGTTATTTGGCCTCTGTCTCTATCTCTAACTCTGTCTCTCTTTCCTTTCTCTCATTTCTGTCTGTCTATTTTTCTCCTTATCTGTCTCTTCATCTTTCTCTGTCTCTCTCTCTCTTTCCTTTCTCTTATTTCTGTCTATTTTTCTCCTTATTTGTCTCTTCATCTTTCTCTGTCTGTCTCTCTCCTTTCTCTTATTTCTATTTTTCTCCTTTCTCTTATCGTTCTGTCTCTGACTCTGTCTCTCTCTCTTTCCTTTCTCTTATCTCTGTCTATTTTTCTCTTTCTTTCTCTTATCTCTGTCTCTTCATATTTTTCTCTCTGTGTCTCTCTTTTTGCTATCATGGCCTGACAAGGCAGTTGGCAAGACCCATCAACTCAGAAAAAAGGGTAGTTTAGGGCCAACTCATCTTAACTAACTCACTTGGAGATGAGGAGGAGTTTATTGCTGCCTCTGTCCATCCCATCCCCTGCCAGGATACACAGCAGTCAATTACTGGTGATTAAAAGAGCCAATTTCCCTTCAGTCTTTCCACCCCCACCACTCTCCCCCGACTCCCAGAAAAAACAGAAAAGAGAAAGAAAGAAAAAGAAACTACCACCAGCATCATCAAAAAACTACCCCCAAGGGACAAAACCTGCTACCAAGTCTGCCTTGCCATAATTTCCCCAAGCATTATGATTGATAATGATCAGCAGAGCGTGGGTTAATAACTCCCCTTAATTTCCCCAGCCCCTTTGAAGGGTTAAAATATGGCAGATGTTGATAGCTGACACTCCGGGCTAACAGGAAAGGCGTCCGCCGGGAGGACCTCCCCTTCCCTGCAGCTGTCTATGGAGAGCAGCTCCCTACAATCACTTGTCATTTATGCCAGGGGGGAACGTCTGCAGGGGACTCAGGACCACAAGTGAACCTTTTTTTTTTTTAACGGTTATTTCCTCCCCTGGTGTAACTTGCATGACAGTATGTGACAAGCTGAAATTAATGGGGACAGGGCTGCGCCAATACCTCTTGAATTGCTCTGACACTGGCTGCAGGCGGCCTGTTTGGCCACCCAGCCAAGACCTCACATGAAACATGGCCAGAGGCCCACGGCTCTATTCACTAACAAGCCAGCTGGTCAGTGATTAGAAAAACTCAAACAATGTGGCACGGCACAAGTGGGGATGGGGGGGAGGGCTTGACAAACAGCTCCGACGACCAGAGGTCACCCCGTTTGCCCAAAGGAAATCAGCAGGTTTATCTCTCTCCCCTGAAAATTCCAAAACTCCCAGAAGGTAGCGAAGTCAGAGGCGGTCCCGTTCCAAGGTCCTCCCTGCAGGGACAGACCTGAGCACCCCATGGCATGATCTCCATCAGCAAGGAAGCTCCTCTGAAGGTCCCAGAGGTGAGCTGGTCACCTCCTGCCTCGAGTTCAAACCCAGAGTCCAAGTACCACAGAGCTGTCTAACAGTGAAATCCTGTGTGTGTGCACCTGTTGTCTGAAACACATCCACACATCCACAAAGCTCAAGGACAGGGCTGTTACACAGCCTATGGTTTGTATAAGGTGATACCAACTTTCTCTGGCAGATTCCCACACTGCACTATCAGAAGGGGAGCTTAGTCTGCCCACTCAGAATAGTGCCACTGGTAATCTATAAAGGCGGGCTGTTATTAATTAACACACCTAAGAAACACCATAGAGAGGTATCCAATTATGTATTTGTATACCTTGGTTGTCTTATATTAGTATTAGCATTATTATTCTGAAGGATCCTACCTGAGTCAGAACAGATCAGAAGTGTCAGTAGGAGACTGGACTTGGACCCAGGAAAACTGAAATCAAATTCCGCCTCAGATACTATCTGTGTAACCCCAGACAAGCTGCTTATCCTCCTTCAGCCTCAGTTTTCTCCTCATAAAATAGAGATAATCATGGAACCCACCTCACAGGGTTGCTGTGAGCATCCAAGGAGATAACCTAGGAAAAGCTCTTTGCAAAACCTAACGTGTTAACTATTACTAAAAAATGGAGAAAGAAAATTGAGAAAGGGCGTTTTTGAGGGCAGAAGGAAGTTGCTAAATCCCATTTAGCTTCAAGTCTAGCTGAGAAGCTTCTCATTCTGCAGCTTTAATGCTGGAAGTACTCCTCCTTTCTTTACAACAACAGCAGGGCATATCTTAAGGACCATAAAGTAGAAAGCATTCTGATAGGCTGAAAGCTTGTCCAGAGCTGGGAGTATATTTAGATTCATCTGTTCTTTTGTCCAACGTTTCCTAATGTCCTGCTTCATGTGAAGGGGGGCTAAGAAGGGGGCCAGAGTTAGTGGGAAAATGTGGAATGCTCCAAGTCACCCAGAAGCAAAAGTTGGTTAAATGAGACAAAAGGATGGATAGAAGGTTGGGTCTGTTCTTATTCTAGGATAGATCAAAGGACTAAAGAGTATGTGGACTTTGGTCCAAGAAACACAGGTGAAAGGATCCCCAGAATTACTGATGTCAGAGGCCAATTAGTCAAATCCATAGCTGAGCAGAAATTTAATTTTCAACTTTCATGACAACTAGTCATCTGACTCTTGCTAAAGACCTTCCGAGATGTTGACCGCACCACCTCCAGAGGAAACTCGGGCTACATTTAGGGAGCTCTAATTACTAAGAACATCAAGCATAAATTTTGGTACCTTCCTCTTGTGCTCCTGGTTCTGCTCTCTGGCATCTCTCTTTCAAAAGGCAGACTTTTAAATACCTGAGGAAAGCTATTAGGGTAACCCTAAACCTACGTCTGAACACATCACTCCCAATTCAATCAACTCTAGTGACTCCATATTACTTCTATGACCAAATATAGAGTCTGTTTCCATATGGGGAGGATTTAAAACCCCTTCATGTCTTTACTCCCATGTAAAGACTCTTGACTCTGCCAGCAGGCAGAGACCTTCTTGCTGATCCTCATACATGATGATCCATCTCCCAAGGGTATCCCACGTTAGGATAGGAGACCTTCTCCTATCTCCCCATCTTGACTTTCTTCCTCCTTCCTGCTAATATCTCACTTTCTCTCCTGTCTATCCCTTAACCTTAGTGTCTTCTCTCTGAGACTACTTCCAATTTATCCTTTCTCTGATTTGTACACAGTCAACTGCATATTGTTGCACTATGGACTATGAACACTAAGTTTCTCCATGCCTTTCTTGTATCTTCAGTGATTAACATATCAGACATAGTAGATACTTAATATATTCTTCTTAACTTTACAAGATACCTCTTCTCCTGTCTAAATGTCTCTAATTCCCCTAGCTGATCCTTTGAAGGCATGGATTCAAGGCCATTCAAGGAACCATTCTGGTTTCCCTCTAGACACTGTCCAGATCATCCTTCTTAAAATACAGTGGCCAGAACTGAATTTCATTATTCTGGATACAGTCTCATTCAGATGGAGTAGCCCTACCATCTTAAACATGGACACGATGGCTGTCTTAATACAACCCAATATTTCATTCATTTTCTTGCCTATGATACCTATAGTGTAGACTTCTAATTCTGAAGGTATTCTTTAAATCCAATACTACAAGGACAATAATTGCAATGACGAGGAAAAAAAAGGAAGGTTCTCAGTACTTTGGATAGAACGCCTATAAGTCTATGGGAGGTCACAGATGAGAGGAGAATTTAAGTACTGATGGGTTGTAATATATACCATAAAGGTAATACATACAATGACAAAATCACATATCCATTGAAGTACTGGAGAATCATTGGATGTGTTTGCCACAGAAGAATCACACTCTGGTTACAAAAAAGGTTAAAGAAAATATTAAGTCAGATTCTGATCCATCATGATAATAAATAATTTAAAGAAATTTTTAAAATCCCAATGAAGATCTGGTCAGAGAAAAACTCAAAAAAAAAAAAATCAGTATTTTCCTACAGTCCAAGGAAAAAATCTCTTAAAAAAACTCCCTCTCTCCCATCCCCTTTGGAGAGGGTATGAAGGTACAAAGGGGAAAGGAGAGACTAGTCTTGTAAATAAAATATTATAAGGTTTGTTGCTTTTAGGAAAGGTTTTTAAACTTTCTATTCCAGAAGTGGAATGTAAGCCTGGAAAATATATGACCAAGGGAGTCAAGGAATGAACCTTCAACATAATAAAAAAGTAAAACAAGAGAAAATTCAAATACAGAAGCAGCTAATCTCTTAAACAAATACATTTCCCAAATACACTTCATAATGCAACCTGAGCCTTCTTAACATTCATCGCCCACTGATTCTTGGAACCTTGTTTTTGGATAAAAAGGTAGTATATTAATGACATTTTTTAGCTTAAACCAAAAAGGGTTTTGAGAATATTTTGGCTATGAAATAAGCCTCCCTCCTACCCACCTTGCCCAAGATAAGTGATTAAACATTAATGAACAGAGAACTTATTCAACTACAGACAATTCCTGTTCTATGACAACTCAATGTGCAGGATTCTAATCTTACAGTATTAAGTTGGTTGCACTGAGTATACATGACTAGAAGATTCATCGTTGTGAAATGCTGAGATCCTCTTGGCTTGAAGTATTGTTTCCCTGGCTCAGCTTTCATGGCCTTTCTCCTAGATTATACCCTCTACCCCATCTATGCCCAGTGTTCTACACTGGTAAAAGCAAAAGTAGATCACTGGGAGGACCATTATTCTGGTGAGCTTCCTGGCAGACTTGTTAAAAGTAGGTTACTTAGAGGAAGAGAGACATTCACCCAACTATTCATCTCCACTTCTCCACACACCAATCAATCAACAAACATTTATGAAGTACTGCTACTATGCCAGAAGCTAGGCAAATAAATATAAAATGAGTTAATTTTTGCCCTCAAGGAGCTGACAATCTATAAATATGAAAATACTCTTGTAAAGCGAACCATCCTCTTCTCTCTCTCTCTCTTTCTCTCTCTCCTGACATATCTATCTATACTCCATAAAAACTCATTATATAATAATATCTTAAATTAAAATACACATACATACCATACACATACACTCACACAAATATAATTCAACAGTTCTAGAAGAGGGCTCTGATAAAGTGATAGTGGGGGAATTAACAAGATAGACTATATTTTTCAACAATCAGGGATTTTCATTAGGGTAGATTTTGCCTCCTTTTGGCAAAGCTTCTACGACCTCTCCATGAATTGTTTGATGATCATCAGAGCTGTCAAAAAAATCTCTCACCCTGATGGGTAGCCTCTCTAGATTGGCTAGGCTGGTCTTCAGACAACTGATAGTGAAATCTAGGCACTGAGTCTGATTCCTGAAGCAGCATGCCCTATACTTTGAATGTTAGCCTTGGAATTAGAAGGACTTATATTCAACTCCCGCCTCGGACATGAGTAGTTATGTGACCTTGGGTTACATCACTAAACCTCTGCTCTGTTTCCTCATCTGTAAAAGGAGAACGACCTCTATTCTAAACATATGGCCCCATAATACATCCAAGAAACCATGTCTGTAAAATATTTGGGAATGTCTCTTTAAATAATCCCCTTAGAAATAACCATTCTATATGTGAAAATTTCACAAGTTGGTCAACTTTTCAAGAACAAATCCACTCTGTATAGGAAGGGATTTCTGGTTATAAAAACTTTTCTCCTAATAACAACAATAACTCAACACTCTGTGTTGTTATCCCCTCTGCTAGTGAATTTACCAGTTCTAAAAGCCCTACTTTCAACTTTGCACCAAAGAGCCGGCAGCTGGATGTAGCCCACTTTCCAGGCCAGCCCCTCTGCATGCTTCATTAGGCTTCTTATCAGGACAAGAAGAAAAGAATCCCTTTTGTTATGGCTTGCTTTCCTGTGGCAAAGGGAAAGAAAGACCAGGCAATGTCTTTCTAGCCCATTTCACTGGGGGCAGGGCAGCATGTACATCCATCAACTTGGATGGGACCTACTAGTTACTCTCCCTGAAGGAGAGAGAGCCGAGTCTTGGCAGTCACTGGGAAGCATGGCTCTATCAGTCAGCATTACTGGGGGCTAGTCTCTGGAGGCTTTTCTACTCTCCCTTAACTATGTACACCTGCTTCTCAGGTTTCAACCTACACTGAGTGAGTAAAGGAAGTTACAGAGAGCATGGAAAGGGGCATTAGTGACAGAAAGAATTCCAGCTGGAACAGTAGTTGAGGTCTCCAAATCTAGGAAAAAGATGACTCCGAGGGGTGTTGAGATTAAAAATAGGATAAACTCAGTAATTGGTGTTTCAAACCCTCCACACTTACCCTCCCCTATTCTTTCCAGTTTTAAGTTCTATACTCTCCCCTTCCAATCAAAACAGAGTAATAACAATTCCCAAAATATGGCATTCTATCCACCCATCTCCCCACAGTTGTGTCTTGAGTGTAAATACTTCCTGACTGTTCATTTTGAATCTGCTATTAACCTATGCACCCCGGTAGCTTTGCTTTCCCGGCTTTATCATCATCCACATGGGTCTATTTTCATCACCATGTGCTTCAAGAAGTGAGGCATAAGCAACAAGATTATAGAACTATCAATTTGGATGGACATAGCTCTTCTCAACAGTGAAATGATTCAGGCCTGTTCCAATGGTCTAATGATGAAGAGAGTCATCTGCAGCCAGAGAGAGGGCTGTGGGGACTGAGTGGGGATCACCACATAGTAGTTCTACTCTTTTTGTTGTTTGCTCACATTTTGTTTTTTCTCATTTTTTTCCTTTTTGATTTGATTTTTCTTGTGCAGCATGATAAGTGTGAAAATATGTATAGAAGAACTGCACATGTTTAACATATATTGGATTACTTGCTTTCTAGGGGAGGGGATGGAGAAGAGGGAGGGAGAAAAATTTGGAACACAAGATTTTGCAAGAGTGAATGTTGAAAACTATGCATGTATTTTGAAAATAAAAAAGCTAAAATAGAATAAATAGAATAATAGCATAAAAATATAATATATAAAATATGTTAAATTTAAATTAAATTAAATATTAAATATATATTTTATGTATAAAATATATAAAAATAGAATAAAAAATATTAAAAGAAAAAAAAAAAAGATGTGCTGTAACAGATAGTGGTTGTCCTTCCTTCACAAAGAGGAGCAAAATGATACCATTATGTTAGATGTAATGGGTGGAACCAGACCGAATTAGGAAGAGCTTAGTTCAGTTTTTGCCCCGACACATATTAGCTGTGTGACAAGTCATAACCTCTTAGTACTATGAGCAACTTTTGAAGACCATTAGTTCCAGAGGAGTACCCTTAATTAACAGTCCCTTCGACCAATGAAATCACAATATCTATTATTTTTCCATATTTTCCAATAACACTAAATACTAGTATTTCACTTTTCTACAGGTCTTTAAGGTTCATAAAGGCATTTCTCTCAAAAGAACAAGAGATAGCTCTTTCAAAGATTATTATATTATTTTGAAGAATATCAGTGGTTAAAAGAGAAAAGATCTTGAAGCAAGATCCAAAGAGGTAGAAGAAAATGGGATTTTCGTTCTTTGTCAGGAGTAACTTTTTAAATGTCTTAAAAAATTCTGGAGCAATCTAGGTTGAATTGCTGAGTTCTATACAAACATGTTATTGTAACATCAAGCATATTCTATGGAGATCACTGTTGACATTTCGAGTCTCCAATTAAATGTTTTACTTTAAAAACATGAAAGCCGTCTGTACGCTCTTTCATTAAAACCAATTTTACATTTGTAACATCCTACATATTCTTTTTGAACCATTTCCATGTAAATGCCAATCCTGGGTTTGGAAGGAAAGTATTTCCTTTTGTAGCAAGTTAAGGAGTGCTGTCAGAATTTTCCCCCTAAAGAAACAAGTCTTTACTAAATTATATATCATGATTATTTTGAACATGTTCTAACAGGAATGGACACAGCTAATTTTCAAGTGAAAAAATATTGTTTATGGAATCGTAAACCAAGAGTGAGATTTTTTAAAAAGATTCTTCCTTCAGTGCACATCCATCATTCTGGTTTATAAACCATTAAAAAATAACTAATTCTATGTACATAAACTATTTTTAAAAGCCCTCTATCAGGAATTCCTGACATTCCCAAATCACATGTCATCTTACTTTGAATTATTCTGTTTAGCTTTAATATGCTAATAAAACCAAGGGAAAAGATAATAGTAGTGAAATCTGGCCATCTAATTAGAAGACAAAAAATACCACCTCTCCAAGATCTTGGGGTTTTGCTCTGCGCATGTCCTACCATCTTACCAAAGTAGCTCAACTGTACGCTTGCCATATGATAATAGTAGAGGAAGTCATACCCCTCCTAAATAAGACATTTATGAACTCTTGGGTTGGTCAACAAGTCCACCAATTAGAGGAGAGATTTAGGTCTGAGCTTGGACTCTTCTACAATGGGGCCTATGTAAAGTGTTTCGACTTGACATAAATCCATATAAAGGGCTACTTACTGGGAATCCAGTATTAGAAATGTTGTCTCTAGCCTCCCAACCAGCAGTAAATGTTACTAAATCAGGTCTGTTTCTACCAAAATTTACAAGCAAACTCAGCTGTCTCTTTTCTAAGGAAATGTTCCTGCTATACAAAGGGTTACCTCTGAACAGTATCCCCATTATTTCACCCATGACTCCATTCCTAATTTTCTGTTTTCTGGCAGCTGCTCTCTAACTTACAAATAATGTGTGCCTTTGTTTAGAGCTCCTTTAAAAAAACACACACACACAACTGTGTATTATGAATGTGGAAGAGACCTCAATTTATTTTACTTTGAAATCTGAGAAATCAATAACATAAACCATATGTTAATTATAGAACTTGGTGATAAATAAAGTATGACGTTCTATGAAATGGCAGAAGTAATAGGGTTGATGGCATTGGCACTGGAAGAGAAAGAAGGAAAGAGGGACTTCATGAGTCTTATGACTTGGGAGAATGAGAAAAGGCTTTATTATTTATTATTTATTTTTTTTTTTTTTTTAAATTTTCTATATCCATGTAATCAATCAATCAATAAGCCAAGGCTTATTAAAAAGGCGTATTTAAGCCAAGGAGTGCCCCACTGTGTTTCAGGTACCTGAACAGGCTGAGAATACAAAACAAAAATGAGATACAGTCCTCATCTTCAAGAAATTTACATTCTAGGGTACATAGATAACACAGTGGATAAAACAATAAAACATCAGACCTGAAGTCAAGAGGACCTGAATTCAAATCCAGCTTCAGACTCACTAGATATATGACTCTGGGCAAATCATTTGCCCCAATTTTTGCCTCAAAAAATAAGTTATATGAGGGATGGGGGAAAGAGAGACACACATGTTCACATATGTATGTATGTTGACAAGTAGATAAAAAATAAAAGGTAATTCCATGAGAAAGGGAGGCACTGAGAGCTAGGAGATCAGAAAGGGGCCTCATGGAATAGGTGGAAACTGAGTTGTGCACAGAAGAAAGCTAGGAATTCTAAGACATGAAGGTAAGGAAGGAAAACAACTGAGATACGGGAATGGCCAATGGATACTGTGAAATAGTTATATTAGATTATATTATTATAATACTAAAATTATAACACTATGGTATATTATAACCAAGAAGAAAAATCAAAAGCTGTTTAAATATTTTGCTATGCTCTGAAGACCTGACAATGGTGAAAGACAAAAAGAATTTAAAATCATAACTTTTGGAAAAGAACTACATCTTACATTAATATAGCACTGTAAGGTTTATGCACGGTTTTTACATTTGTTCTTCTCATCTGATCTTTGTAACAATCCTACAAGGCAGGTATCTTGGGTATCACCTCCATTTTATTTTTTTTAAAAAGCCTCAGAAAAGTTGAGCTAGAAAAGGTCAACACTGAGATCTAAACCCATGTCTTTTAGACTCTAAATACAGCAGCCTTTCCATTGTCCTCTTGTTGGTATTCAGTTGTAACTCTTTGTGACCCCACTTTGAGTTTTCCTGGTAGAGACACTGGAATGGTTAGCCATTTCCTTCATCAGCTTTAAGTGATCTGTCTAGGATCACACAGCTAGTAAACATCTGAGGCTGGATTTGAACTCAGGAAGTTGAGCCTTCCGCAATGACATCACCAAGCTATCTTTTTACTGCTTTAAAGGGTTATTTTTTAGGGCTAATGTTTGAAAACAAATGAAACTCACTCTTTTATTTTAGGCAATAAAATAAAAGAATTGAAATTTCCTATGGCTCTCTAATAGAGAATGTCACCATAATGAGAATTGTTTCATTCTTTGTATGGGACTCCTTAGAATTCAGCACAGTGCCTGGCACAAAGCACACTCTTAATAAATAAGTAGGGACTGATAATAGTTTGAACAGTATCAATCAATCAGACATCAAAGAAGTTAGTAAAAGCTTAAAATGTGTATCAGATTTTGTGTGAGCACTGAGGATACAAAGAGAAAACAAAAATACTCTTCCCCCTCACAGGGCTTACATTCTACTGAGGGAGCTGACATTCTAATGTATATAAATAGCTTTATACAAAATACATACAAAGGAGATACATGATAACCTTGGAAAAGAAATCACTGGCATCCAGGGAAACGCTTCTTACCAAGGGTGGTATTTGAGCAGTCTTTGAAGGAAGGAATTCTAAGAGGCAGAAGCAGGAATGGTAGACAGGTCACTGGAAAGGCTTGGAGTTATAAGCAAAAGCAAGCAGGCCAATAAGGCTGGTCCTTAGAGTTTGTGGAAAGGAGTCTTAAGAATGCATTTACATTTTTTTTTTCACATTCAGAGCAATATTTGAAGCTTTAAAAGCTTACCTGAAGTCTTTTAACATATGTAAGATTTAAAACTAGACTTTACCTCTTTCTTGTGACCCCTTCCTATTGATTTCTACATATGGCATCTAGCCACTCTTCCTTCCCCTTTTGGGGGGGCTCGCTCCAACTTCTCCTGTAACCTTTATCAGTGGTCTTACATTTCAGACTCTTAAAAAGGAGGAATAAGGACTATTTGATTCTGGACAAAGAAGTATCTAGGACAGCCCTCTCTCCACACACACTTAGCTGCCTCAGATAATCTCTCTTTCAGACTCATTTCTTCTAGATCCCTTTAGATCACAATGAAGCCCTTATCTAACTCAAATAACACTTTTCCATAGCCCCATGTCCAATCTGGATCCAAAAGAACCTAAATTCTAGCCCATCCTCCATAATGATTTGAAGGCAAAGGAATTTGGGGAAACTATGAGAAATTCTAGGTCCAGCTAGTAGTAATCCATAGCTTTTATTCCTAAGATACATTGAAGCCAGTCAAACTCTGAAGAAGCCCAGAGAAACCTAAAGGGCCTTTTTGATTCTGTTTTTTAAAATTAAACTCATTTTGATTCATCAAACATTTAAGTACCCCCCCCCATTATTATGTAAGCTAAACACTTGGCACAATGCCTAGTATATGATAACCACTTAATACTCTCTCTGTGTCTGTCTGTCTCTATCCCTCTCCCTCGCTGTCTGACTCTCCCCCTCCTTATACATACACTCACACACTCACACTCTCTCTCTCTCTCTCTCTCTCTCTCTCTCTCTCTCTCTCTCTCTCTCTCTCTCTATATATATATATATATATATATATATTTATATCTATAATCTATATATACATACACATACACATACCCCCCATCAATAATATCAATCAACACATAATGCAGACAAAAAAACCCAAACACCCAATACCAAGTAATTGGGGGGTGGGGGTGGAGGTAGTGAGCATTGACTGGTTTGTAAGAAGTGGTCCTGGATTTGAATTTTGAAGTAATCTAGGTATTCCAAGTCACAGAGGAGAATTCCGTTCTGCTATGGGGAAAGCCTGTTCAAAAGCACAGCCTTAGTGGAGGGAGGGACTTGGTGGGAAGTGGAATGTTGCGTAGGCTACTTTGGCTGAAAAGTAGAATGTGTGAAATGGGGTGTCATGTAATAAGGCCAGGAAAGTTAGCTGCAGTCAGACGGAGAAAGGACTTCACAAGACACTCAGAAAACAAAATCTAAGAGGAAACAAGCAGCACTTCAAATTAGAATATCAGAGATTTAAAGCCAGAAGGGACTGTACGGACCCCTCATCTCCCAGATAAAGAAAGTGGGTCTCACATGGGCTAAGCATCTTGGCCAAGGTCACATCAGTAGCGAGCAACAGAAGGAGAATGATGTCCCAGGATCTTTTTCCACTGAAAAGTTTCTCATCATATTTGACTCTGTATAAGAATATTTTGAATGTTCTTTTATTTAACATTAAATATTAAAGCTAACTGCAAAGTATCTAATATTTAGAAGTTTTCTCATAATGTGGTTGATTCTAATATGCCCACATCCTGACCCATCCAGCTTTGCCCCTTGACTCTCTCTTCCCATTTCACTGAATCCTTACATGATAAAAAAAATTTTTAAAAAAATAATTAAATCGTGTCAATAGTTTTCCTGCATTCTTTATTCCATTTGGTCATAGTGTATTATCCTAATGATAAATTACTGTAATCTCTTTGCTAAAATTTTATTTAAAATTTTAGTGTCGATATTAATTAGGTAAATTGCTAAAAATAAAATACAAAGGATGATGAGACTTCCCTGTTGAATCAATAGAAAATGTTATTATTTTGCCTTTGTTTTCTTCAAAGGAGGAAAAACTAATGATGGACAGAGCAAGAGCCCAAGAGTTTGGATGCTCTTAGCACTGAAGCTTCCTGACTTCACAGTACCCATCACTGAGTCACTTTGCTTTCCAACATGCAACAAGATGTAAATATTAAAATCAGCCAATGTCATTCTTTCAAGATAGTGGTGGGTTATTTTCCTCCAAATGTCATATAGCAAATTTAAGTTATGGGCAGGAGAGAGAAGCATGGTGGCATATATAGCCCATAATATATTTCCAATGATAACTAATGCTTAAGAAGTAATATAAGGGATTTTTTTTTTCTTTTTGGACAGGACATGTGATTTTACTTTAAGGAACTTCTGATGGGGAAATTCCCTCTCAGTGCAAATATGCAACTTAAATTTTCATTATTCTAGAGTTTTCTGATGCACTGGGAAGTTAAGTGACTTACTGAAAGTCACAAAGTCAAGAGGCAGCATTTCATTCAATCCAAATCCTCCAGATTCTCAGGGTAGCTCATTAACCATTAGCCATGCTGCCTTTGACAGTATAAGGCAAATTAGTGAGGAAAAATACAAAGGGAAAAGAAGGTGACCTGGTCATGTGATATAAGTGAGGATGGATCCAAGTGCCTCACTGGTATCTTCAAAATGGAAACATCATGAGAAAAAATGGAGCATCAGTGAAAGCTCACTGATTCAAAAATCACCCAGAATGAGAAGACATGGAAGAAGGGCTGCAATCTGAGCAGTGAAGGGAATACCATATCTACATTGATGAGATCATATATTCACCAAAATATTTTCTTCACAGGAAAAAGAATTAAGCTGTTGGGACATATAAAGTAGAGAGATGATGCTTTCTTTCATAAAGCTAATGTGAAAGTGAAAGCAACATGAGCATTTTTAAAATTCCCATGTGTTCTAGGCTTGGTTAGAGTCTTAGTTTGTGATGTAGTTTTAAAGCCCAGCTTCTTAAACTGTGGTTCGTAACCCCATATGGGCTCTCATATTTGAATGTGGGGATCACAAAATTATAATTCATTATAAACAATTGTCTGATTTGTATACCTACTTTATATACCCAGTGTCATGCCTGAAATTTCTCAGGCAAAAAGGGGTAGAAAAAGTTTAAGAAGCCCTATTCTAAAGCTCATGTCTTGAGAAGATGATGCCAAACAGCAGAATTGACTTTTGAGGTATTTGATCTGACTACAGGTAAGTCAAATACCTGATGTGGCTTTTGTTAAATAAGCCTAAAAGCAGTGACCATTTCTGATCAGTCTTGCAGACAAGTTTGGTTGTGGGGAACTAACTTAAGACTACAAAGAACTATGAAACAGTTGTTATTGAAACAAAGAACATTTATCTTTTTTAGGTCAAATCACACCGTGAATAATTTTTTAAATGGGACAGATTCCTGGGTGGTACAAGAATTCTAAAGTACACATTTCTATCGCTCGCTGGAATGCTCATATTTCTAAACCTCCCTCCCAAGACTCCACACGGCACTTTGTTCACATTTCTTTAATGCCCCCATCATGTATTATTTTGTGCTTGATTTATTTGTTCCTTTTTCATATCTCCCTGTTAGATTATAAGTTCTGTGAGAGTGGGGATCCTTGGGTAATAAGTCTTGCCAAACTCTTTTTTACCAAGATAATACCATCTTCTACATTGCCTTCAGTCCTAGCTATGATCTGTATACCAAAGGTTAGAGACAGGGCTTGGACCTGTAATTTCTGTGTAAGGTATTTCCCTGTACTAATGTGGAATGGCACTGTGTAATCTTAAGAGATATACCCAAAGCATGAGGAGAATGTCACTCCCCAGATTCAGAAACTCATGTACTGGAAACAGTATTTGAACTCAGGTCTTCCTGGTTAAGAGACAAGCTCTTTATCCTTGTGCACTAAGTTTCCCGTTTCAAAAAGAAGGTTCTCAATAAATGAAATGAATGAAACAACTTCTGTTATTTGTGGTGCTTTTAAAATTTTAGTTCCTATAATTCAGTGCTTCAATGAATCTGGAATTTCATCAATGTAGGGACTAAAAGAGGGAAGATACTCCATGTCTTCTTGCTCCCTGCAGATTTTGTCCATCTCCCATAAATTCTCCCCAGTGAGTCCACCCACTGTGTGGAGGGTGTTCCTCTGGGTCTCTAATTACTATGTGTCTGCCAGGAGAGCCCAAAGGGGGTCCATCTGTTGTTCCCTCTCTCTCTCTATAGGACCTGCTGCCTGCTTTTCTGGCTTTCTGTCTATTTGACGACATCCTTTACACAGCTCCATTCATGCAGTTTGTGGCTGGCAATGAACTACAGCTTGTTTATGCTCACCATATGTCTCTTCATTGTCCTCTGGGTCACCCACACCCTAAATGTGTCAAGAAAATAACTTAAATAATAAGACTCCCATGCTTTTCAGGCCAGATACAATATATAACAATGACTTCAAGTAGCCACAACCCATTGAGAGTTCAACTGGTGCAAGTTGTCCTTCCTTGAGAGCCACAGTGACACTCCCCCCATACTCCCAAGTCAACCAAGTACTCAAAACTGTTGCCACTTGAGAATACAGGAAGAGATTCCCTTTGCCCAATCTCAGAAGCTGCCTTTCCTGAAAACATTTTTATAGAACAAGGGTCATCATAGGAATGGTTAATTTTGGATATAGTTCTTCCTAGTGTTTCAAAGTTGTTGGTTTTAAAATGAATTGAAATGTATTAATAAAAAAGGGTTTTTACATGTAAAACACTGGGTCAAGCACTGGGGATGCAAACAGAAAAATAAGGCAGTTCCAGTGCACAAAGAGTGCATATTCTAATAAGAGGGACAACAGATAGAGAAGATTTCTATGGGAAGTCAGATGAAAAGGCCCTTGGTTGCATCAGCAAAGCATATGGGGATGCCTCTTTTAAAATGTCCCTTTCACTGTTAAAACTGTATCAGTTTGTGATGGTGGCAGTGGGCACTTGGCAGTGCCCAAGTGACAAGAAATTTGTTTTCTGGGTCTTTTTTAGCTGCTTGGCAGAAGCAACTGCCAAGTCACAACTTCACAATAGGTGATACCCAGGATGATAAGGGCACTGCCACTCTTGGGTTCCTGGGTTCCTCTACCTATCAATGGCATCTGGTCAACAGTCAGAGTTGGTGGAGATAAGGAAAGTAGACCCCTTTTCCACAGTGATTTCTCCCTTTTATGCCTCAATGTTAGTTGTGAGTTTGAGGCTGGATTTATATAATCCAAAATATATAATATTCAAGCCTCTTACAAGGAATCCTGATACATCAGTGAAACTGACTGCTTTGGGATGAATACGGCCTGAATCAAAGCAGATAACAACTCTTCCATCCTTTCTGTGTGATCCCTGCCCACATTTTCCAACACAATCTCCACAGAGAATCTCCCCAATGTAATAAAGTCCTTCCTTTCTTTTTTCTTTTTTTTTTTTTAATTATGGTGGTGACGACTCATGTCTCGAACACTGTGGCTCTCTATCCACCATCTCTTAAATCTCACTACAGTTGATTCATCTCTTGTGGTGACCTTACTGACAATAAGCCTCATATACAAGTAGGTTTTTCAGCCTGCTTATGCCCATCATGCATCTCTCCCACTGTCCTTTAGATCATCTGTAATTTCAGTTTTTCTGAGATCATAGTATTACATGACTTATAGTCATATGTTATCAGGAGCATATGAAAAGGCAGAGCTATCACCTTGTCAACAAAAGTCCACATAAATTGAATGCCACAAATTGATGCTTTCAAATTGTGGTGCTGGAGAAGACTTTTGAGAGTCCCTTGGACAGTAAGTAGATAATTCAGACTATTCATTGGAAGGACAAATACTGAAGATGATGTTAAAATGCTTTGGTCACATAATAAAAATATGGGACTCACTGGAATAGAACCTATTTGTTTTTTTCCCCCCAACTGTAAATTGGGGACCACAATATTAACCAAAAATATAAGCTGTTTTCATATATGGTGAAGAATGTGCTGACCATTGTTGGTCAAGAGAGTTTCTTCACTCAGAAGCTCCATGTAACAGTGAAATCATGGGTCCAATACTCACCTTATGTTTTGGAATTTACATAATGAATGAGAATGAGAGAGCCCTACAAAGTAATGGAAAGGTTTCACTGAGGAAGTGGTCCTAATTTGGGTGAGCCTTGAAGAAAGGCAATAGTTTTCAACAATTTTAGGAGGTACTATCCCAGATCATCACTATATACTATTCTAATAAACAATGTTTATTCTTGGGTTAATTTGTGAAATCTGAGGCATATAAAATCAGTGTGTCCAGCTTGATCAATTATCCTTTTAAGTTAAAAATTCTGCAAAATGGGCTTAAACTAAAAAGTGGTCCTACATATTTAAAAAAAAAGGTACATTCCATAGCTAGTAAATTAACATTGTTATTATGAGTAGTTTAAGTATGTGTATTTGAAACAAAAACATCCTTAAGGATTCAATCATAAACTTTGTGTATGAGTCAATGACTTTCTGCTCGTGATCCAAGATGGATCCAAGAAGTACCAACATTTATAAGTGATTTAATTCTTGATTTAATTTCTTACTGTAAATATATATAGCTGGTCCCTTTCCCATTGCTCTCTTAAAATTAACTTTAGAAATATGAATAATGAGTGTGTACAAAGGTTAAATCATAGATTACTATTAAAGAAAGAAAAAATAAATTAAGAAATAACTAATAAAAGACGAGGAAGGTGTGGCTACAAAAGAATGCACAAGGAAAAGATGAGAGTTTTTATGTAAGTGAGCTCATTGAGTCAACAGAGTATTGGATACTTTAAAAAAGCATAATGTAATTTTAGTTTCTGTGATCAGCAAAGAGTCAAGGACAAGGAAAGTGACAGTCAGACAGTCAGTCAATAAACATTAAGTGTATTCTCTGTACCAGGCACTGTGATAAACACTGGGGATAGAAAGGCAAAAGATAATCCCCATTTTCAAAGAGCTTAGAGTCTAATGGGGAAGACAATATACAAACAAATAATATATGTAGGATAAATAGGAAATAATTATTAGAGGGAAGACACTAGAATTAGGGAGAATAAGGGGATCAAGAAAAGCTCCTGTAGAAGGTAAGATTTTAGTTGGGATGTTGAGAGAACATTTCAGGTGTGGGGCACAACAAATGAAAATGAGACAGAAGTCTTGTTTGAGGAATAGTTAGGAGGCTCACAAGGAGGAGTATAAGATCTAAAAAGATTGAAAAGATTGCAGGAGGGGGCAGATTATGAAGGAAAGTCTTACTGCCTTCTTCTTTGGGATACTGTGTTTAGTTTGGGGTATCTCCTCCCTCTCATTTTAGGAAGAACACAGAAAATCTAGAATACATTTAAAAATGGATGAACAAGATGGTTAAGGGGACTTGAAACTATGTGATACAAGAAAGAGTCACAGGAACTGGGATTGTTTCATTTGGAGGAGATTTGAAGAACATATCTTTAGATATCTGAAGAGCTGTCATGTGAAAGGGGAATTAGATTTATTTTCTTAGGCTTTAGAGGGCATAAACAAGAACTAAGTGATGAAAAATAAACCTGGCAGATCTAGGTTCAATATAAGAAAACATTTCCTAAGAGTAAGAGCCACCCAAACTCAGATTGGGTTTTTTGTAAGGTTCTCCCTCACTAGATGGATTTGAGGGATGGCTGAAGAATTTGTGGGAATGCTGTATTTTTTGTTCTGGTACGGGAAGAGCAAGATAGCTTCTGAAGTCCTTCCTTCACTGCTTGGGGTTCTGTAATTCTGTGTGAAAGCTCTGAGCAATCCAGGCCTCCCACTCAATTATAGGCCCCATGCATTGTCCATGTGTAAAAAAAAAAAAAAAAACAGTGGCATCCAGCTATGTGTCTTGGTCTGCCAAGAAGCATTTTTAATCCCCTTTGACTGGCCCATGATCACATAGCTAGTAGGTGTGTGAGGGAGGAGTTGAAGCAGTGTCTTGCTGATTCCAAGTTTGACACTCTATCATGGAGATCCCTTAGAAAAGATGGAAGAAATGATCTGTGAAAGAAGCCAGGAAGAGAAAGCTTCTAGCTGGCAGTAGGAAATAAAAACTATAGTTATCCCTTCCACATTATAGGGGTTAAGAGCTTGGTGGCCCCACGAGCTGGAAAATCCATGTAAAATCTTTTGGCCTTCTAAATCAGAGAAATCTGAATCTTTTTTTCTTTTTCTTTTATGGGGTGCTTACAGAAACTTATTGTAAAATTTGGGCTAAGTATTTGGTCATAGGCTATATTATATAACACTATGCATATATTTTATGCATTTCTGAGTTACTAAACATTTTCTTCATGAGTTGTCTGCAGCTTCTGCAAAACTCTCCCAAAATTCCGTTTTAATTTCTTGTGCTAACCTTTTGTATATCAAAACCATGATGGGGAAAATCAAGACATGGAAAAAATCTGTACCACTAATTAATGAGGGTCACAAAGGTTGTTGTTTAGTCATTCAGTCATATCCAACTTCTCCAGTGAATTAAGGCAAACAGGATTGACTACTCCAGAGTCACACAACTAGTAAGTGTCTGAGCCCAGATCTGAACTCAAATTTTGGCTCCAGGTCCAGTGCTCGACTCAATGGATCATATAGCTGCTCACCAGGATCACAGAACAGAAAGGTAAAAAGAAGACACTCCCAGACCAGCTGCTGTATATGTCACATGGGAGAACTTAGTCATAGATGATGAATCCAGAACTTCTTTTTAGCGTTAAGTGGGTGGGAGAGTGGACAAACCACTGGACTTGCCATTGGGAAAAACTAAATCTGAATCTTGTCTCTAACACTTAGTGGTCGAGGGACTCTGGGCAAGTCACTTAATGTTCTTCAATAAGACCAAGAGGCTGATAGTAACAAGATGAAACTAATGTAGTCTTGCATTGATTGAGGGCTTTAAAATTTTTTTTTAAAGAAATTTTATTGATGCCTTTCTTTTACCTTTACATCATTGCCATTTGGGAATCAATCTCCTGGCCCCAGTCCAGAAGCGAACCCTTCTTTGTAACAAAGAAATAAAAACTGAGTAGAAAAGATAATAGGGCGATCGTGTCATACAAGGTATTCCCCCATAGCAGCCACATTTCTCAACAGGGAGGAGAGGGGCTGGGTTCATTATCTATTTTCTGCCACCATGACTGCTTTTTCAGTTACTCCTTCCTGTTCCTTCATCAGTGCTGAGGTACTCAGCTGTAATCAATGTGTACATTGTGTTTTTTACTAGTACTGACTTGATTTTCTTTTTTCAGACACATTTTCCCATGATTCTTAAGTTCCAATTTTTTAATACTTTACTACAAAATAATATTTCATTGACAAAAAGTGTTTTGTTATTAAGTACCTAATATGTATCTAGGTATTGCACTATGTAACTAATGAAGAAATCAAGACAGATGAAAAAAATATTCCTGTACTCAGTGCCATGGAGAGACAACATGGAAACAATGGATAAATTAAGATTCTAAGAAAGAAAGTTTGAACATTAAGAAGCACTGGAAAAGCTTTCTTGCAGAAGGGAGAATTTTAACTGGGACCTAAAGTAAGCCAGGCGACAGAGCTGAGCAGAGAGAGAAACCCAGAATGGGTGGATGGTCAGTGAAAATGGTGAGAAGCTAGGATATAGGGAAGGGAGGGAGGGAGGGAGGGAGGGAGGGAGGGAGAGAGAGAGAGAGAGAATGTGTGTGTGTGTGTGTGAAGGAGAGAGATATAGACAGACAGCAAGGAATCCAATATCACTGGATTGTAAAGCACATGGAGGGGAAGGCATTCCCCAATCAATGGGTATACCATTTCTAGTTTTTTGCTAAAAAGGAAAAAAGCAGTACACATTGCCATGAATATTTTGGTGAATGTCAGAACTTTGTTTCCACTCTTATTTAATTTAAATTAATAAAGGTATTTCATACTATAGCATAGGGAAAACTTAGAAATTTGTTTAAAAAGTTCATTGTAAATATATATATATATATATATATATATATTTGATTGAATGCAACCTCAATATGAGTCACTGGTGCAAAGACCACTTGGTCGCCAAAAAAGTTAATATAATCTTAGGCAATATGAATATAAAGTGTATGGTCCAGAATCAGAAAATATAAAGTCTCACTGTATCCTACAATGATTAAGTCACATCTGGAATATATGGTTAGCAAACTTCCTGGCACACAAAAGGTACTTAATAAATGCAAACCGGTCCAATATTTTTGCCCTAAAAATCCACCAAAAAACAATTTTAAAAATGGAGTCACAAAGAGCCAGACATAACTCAATACCCACATTCTGTTGAAAGATACTAACAAAGTCTGGTATAGTCAGTGTAAAGCGTAAAAGAACTCAAAACCAAATTTTTATTTTTTGTGCATTTTAAATTTGTGAGGGACATTAGAGATAATCTAGCCCATCTTTTTCAAATTACAGATGAGGAAACTGAGGACCACAGAAATAGTGACTTCTCTAGCATATGGAAGAACTGAGACCTGAATTCAGACCCTTAGAATGTAAACTTCTTGAGGGTAGTAACTGTCTTTTTTTCCCGTTGTATCTGTCACAGTGCCTAGTATAAAGCACGAACTAAGTAAATGCTTGTTAACTTGATCTTTGATTTCTGAATCCACTATTTTCTATTAGACGATATTTCCTCTCACTATAAGTCAGATGAATGTTATGAAAGAAATGCTTTGCAAACTGTAAATGTGAGGTCTTGATGAAGGGGGAGTAAATTTAGTAAACTCCCATGGGAGGGAACTACTGTATCTCTCTGAAACATACAGCAAGATGGTGATGAGTAAGGTACTAGAAGGGTAAATGATAATATACTGGGGATTTCTGTCCCATGTGGACTGAACAAGGTGGGCGTGAAAATTTCTTCCAAATCTTGTAATTCCAACTTCCAGTTCTATGCTGTGATTTGCCCAGAGTCATGTCAGAGGAAAGGCCCTGAAGTTAGCTTGGAGACTATTGATCTATCAACCACTTCATGACTTTTTCTAAATCGCATAATTATAATATTATGGCCTTGAGATTACATAACACAATTAGATAGGGGTGATAAAGCCATCCTTCACAACAAATTTTGTTTATTTAAGGAATTACCACAAAAGGGCCTGTATGAGTTTAAGAGTAAAGTGAGACCTTAAAAAAAAAAGTAGCAGGATTCTGAAATTAGACTGTATCTAAAAAGGCAGAGAGAACTCTGGATGAGCAGCTGGTGAGCGATGTCCAGGGCCTCAAGCTGGACCGGCTCCTAGAGAGGCTCGGAGCAGGGTAGGGGTAAGTGGGGAATGGGCCTGAAAAAGCAGATAGCACATGAAATTCACTGGGCAACACAGATCATACACTATTAAGTAAGCAAGCAAGCATTTTATGAAAAGGCTCTCCTATGGGTTAGGCAGTAAACTGGTTGTCGGGAATTCAAATATAACACAGAGACGGTCCTTGCTTTCAAGATTACATTCTTTTGGAGGAGACAGCATGCACATAAGTGGACAAAATAAATACATCAGGTCAATGAGTATTTATTAAATACCTACGGTGAACTTGCCCTCAAAGAGCTCCAGTCTAATGCAATAAGGGCAACGTGAAAATTATTATATATAAAGAATAAAGATAATCTTTGAGGAAAGACACTGACTTTCAGGTCTTTGTATGGAACACACCTTAAAAGAAATTAGGGATTCTAAGTGAAGGTGAGGAAGAAATATATTCAAGGGGCCCACAGTATCTTGAGCAAAAGCAGATATATGGGAAATTAAGAATCTTGTGTATAAACAAAAGGAAAATAAAGCCATTTTGATTGGATCAAAGTCTGTTCTCTACTCTAAGTGCCATAAGTAATAAAAACAAACTACTGTTAGTATAATTGCCTTAGACTGCAACACCTTAAATAGGTTAAAGACCATAGTAAAAGCCCAATTTAGCACCACTGGTCAATGAGATGGAAGTTAAAAGGAGTCTGTTTATTCTTGGCCACCATAGAACTAGTTAAAATGATACAACTCATCTTTATATGATATATTTCAGTCATTTGCATTTAAATGATGGGCATTTTTTTCTTTCAAAGAAGGTTTCTAGTAGTATGACATCTAGAATTTTACATGAAAGTTAATGCCAGATACTGCATGAGACTTTTTTTTTTTAAATACTAGGTTGCCTCAACCAGACAGATCAGGAGGATTTTAGATTTTTCTCAATTTCCTCCCGGAATTACATCATTTATCATGGTGTGTTTGTTCCCTGAATTTCTTGCCTTGTTTTTGGAATCACCTTATTATGCAACATCTGCTCCGAATTTCTAATGTGATAAACAGAGTAAGTGTGCTGGTGGCAGATGGCTAATGATCGGGAGCAGCAGCACAGCATTAGAGGCTGCCTTGTATTCTGAGAAGCGACATTTTCATGTTAATTTACTCTGGGTTCGGCAAAGATGGAACAAATCACCTGCTAGTGATTCAGGCAAAGTGAAAAACCACCAGGTGCCCAGAGATAGGAGAGAGGGAGACAAGAGACACAGAGGGAGATACAGAGACACACAGGGAGACAGGGAGAGACAGAGAGAAA
Organism: Sarcophilus harrisii; assembly: GCF_902635505.1. Taxonomy (NCBI): domain Eukaryota; kingdom Metazoa; phylum Chordata; class Mammalia; order Dasyuromorphia; family Dasyuridae; genus Sarcophilus; species Sarcophilus harrisii. Next base: position 244,813,848 of record NC_045430.1, read on the forward strand.
GAGAAAGACAGAGATAAAAAGAGACAAAGAGAGACAGAGAAAGACAGAACAGAAACACACAAGAAAGAAAGAGAAACAAAGAGAAAGGGGGAGGAAGAGAGAGACAGACCCATTAGTGCTTTTTTTTTTCCTTTCTCCATTTCAGGGGTGGGAAGATGGGGGAAATGGGCCGTTTTCCTCATCTGAAGCCCAGTGAACTAGTCACTTTCCATTATGTCAGACAGGGAGAGATGATTCAGTTCTAAGCATCCCACACCAACATAAAAGCCACTGTTTACAGCAAGCAGATATTATTCATGAAAGCAGATATTTCCTGGAGGCAGAAAACAGGTGCTGTCAGAGCATCTGTCAGAAGTCTCTGCAGTCTGGATTTTGTACAGTAAACCTAATAATATGTTTTATTTCTTTTGCTGAAAGCACTATAAACAACAGGTATCTAAAAAAAAAATCCACTCTAAGAGAAAAATCAGATTTGATTCACAAATAAGTGCCACAGATTGAATTTTGCTGGCTTTTTCTGAGTTCCATACAGCTTTATTTACTTAGCGTCACATCGAGGTATATGGAAAATACTTTCTGTTCTGAGGTGGATTCTGTCAGGAGGCCAGATGGTATGGAGAGGAGAGACAGGGCTCTCTTTCAAGTGACGCCATCTCTGTGTTTCCAATTACTATCTGTAAATGGCACTGCCAACCAGCCAACATTTATAGAATATCCAATATATGCAGAGCTCTGTACCAAGAAAAAGAAAGGCTAGTTGCCTTTAAAGAGCTTAGATAGTGATAACATTAATAATTTCAGCAGCATGTACATTACACCTTTGAGATTTGCAAAGTGATTGAAAGAGGTCTGATGACTCCATTTTACAGGTGAAGAAAGAGGTTCAGGTTAAAAGAGAGGAGGGGAAGAGAAAGGAAAGGGAAGAGAGAGGGACACACACACACACACACAGAGAGAGAGAGAGAGAGAGAGAAAGAGACACACACACAGACAGAGACTGAAGAGGGGGAAAGACACAGAGAGAAAGAGATGGGAAGAGAGAGATGGAGAGAGACACAGAAAGAAAGAGAGAGCGACAGGGAAAGAGAGAGAGAGAGACAGACAGACAGACAGACACTGAGACTCTGACCAAGGGGAGAGACACAGAGAGAAAGAGAGAGAGAAGGAGAGGGGAGGCGGAAGGAAGGAGTGGGGAATTTAGAGATTGAGAGAAAGACAAAGAGAAAAAGACAGAGACAGAGACACAGAAAGAGAATGGTAAGGGGGAGAGATCCATTAGAGCTGTTTTTTCCTCCCTCCACTTAGGGGTGGAAAGATGGAGGAGAGTTAACCAGTCAACTGATTTAAGGAGACAGAGAGAGATATGACAAAGATACAACATTTATTAAGCACAGAACATATTCTAAGCCCCGGGGATATAAAATGAAGCCCAAAAGACAGTCCTGGCTTTCAAAGAGCTTTTATTTTAACTGTCACAACAAGTGTGGGAAGGGCAGGGTAGTGAGAAAACTGTGGGCAGTGACCAGACAAGATGGAGTACCAGGTTCTTTTATCAGAGTAGGGGGAGCCCAGATTTACAGGTAAGACAGAGATGGCTGGAGAAGAGTTTCATAGGGATTGTGGGCGGGGGGGGGGGGACGACGACAATGTCACAATTCATGGAACATAGATCCATACTAAGGTCCTAACTGACCACAATAATCCTCCAGAGTATCTGGGGAAATATAGCATAAGACATGCAGGGGGATGAACCCTTTGGGCATCATTGGATGGATAACTAGGAGATTCAATAGAAGGTTGCTAGACTAATGAGGAAGAACTGAGTTTGAATCCTGCCTCAGATGTCACCTGTGTAACTATGTGCAAGCCACTTAATTCTTTGAGCCTCAATTTCCTCATCTGTAAAATGGGGATAATGTCTACCTTTCAAAGTTGTGAGGATTAAATGAGATAACACATAAAGCACTTTGTAAATCTTAAAGCACTCTGTCAATGTTAGCTGTTATTAATAAATATAAAATGAACAGCACAAAAAATGAGTCCTACGGGATTTCTTGTACCTGCAGAAGACTACTGAGATACTCTATGGAGAAGTACATGGAGCCATACATAATAATTGAATATAATGGATGTGCTGAATGCAGGGGAGAGTGGAGAAGGCAAGGTATGGAAAGCTGCCCCAGTTTGGCTCCCATCATAATAAGATGAGTTGGCTGCCAGAGGTCAGGTGATGGGTGGGTTGCTTTTTACCTGGAACAGGTCTCTAGAACACTTAAAGAAGGTAGATTTTGAATGTTGCTAGTATATGTTTTGAAGACAGGTCATAACAACAATCCACAAGCTGCAGAAAATGTGTGACCGTGAGGGTAGCCGGGTGAGGTTGTGAGCATGATTGGGCAGGGATGCCCATATATGGGATTTTACACACTCTTTTGATTATTTTCCCTTAAAAAGATTCACCAGAGGAAACAGAATTTTATGTTGCTGCATATCTATGCCTGAACCCTAGGTATGACAGCAAGGTTAGGGTCAGTGCATTAAGGGAAAACCCTCTCCAAATTAAAGATAATTAAGAGAAAATACAAATTCAAGCAAATCTAAAGGTCTCACACTCTTAAAATTATCAAAGATGCCCCCCCCCCCAAAGGAAAATAACAATTGTCAGAAACAGACCCATATGTTCAAAAGTCTGCCATTTTCATGGTGGCAAAGAACTGGAAATTATGGGGTGACTACCAATTTGGGGAATGGCTGAATCAATTATGATATAGGAATGGAATGGAATGTTTTGTCTTCTAAGATTTGATGAAAGCTAATGTTTCTGAGCAATAGGGAAGCTTTAAATAAATGAATAGATGCAGTGAAGGAGGCAGAATTAGGATCACAAGTTATACATCAATAAAAACACTGGAAAGACAACTCTGAAAGACTTAAGAATGCTGATCAATAGCACTGACTAATCACAAATCCACAGGATTGATAAAGCAGGTCACTCAACTCCAGACAGAATGAGACGTACATTCTGGTCGTGGCCAATTCAAGTATTTGTTTGGCTTGATTATGTACATTTGTCATAAAAGTTTATTCTTTTAAATTGGGGAAGATGAATGAGGGAGAAAAAAAACCAAGTATTTGCTGATTGAAAAAAAAAAAAGAAACAAAAAATCAGAATCTTTTTTTCATTTTTAGGGAACGTTAGTTCTAGAGCATCAGGGACTCTGGTCATGGGGGAGGGGGTGGTTAGGGAAAAGGAGGAGTTAGGCATCCTTCCACAATATGCCAGTGTTCATTAAAATTTTTCCAAATCTATTTCTCATACACTAAAGCAGAATTAAAAAGACCCAATAAAATTTTATTTTGAATTTTTTTCTCTAGTTCCTATAAATGGATTTTAAATGAAAGTCACATGAGATATCCAAAGAATTGATGTTATTCTCATATATTCCACATTATTGCTGTTTATCCAGAGTTAAATCCCTTATCTTTTTCTTGATTTACCAGTTTCCATTTTACTTAAAAATAATACAAGGCTGACATTAGGCATAACGTCGTAAAGATTGAGTTTCCCAGGCACATATTAGGCCCTACCCTACCTCCAGAAGGAACAGATCACCCTGGTTTTGGGAGTGGTTTAAATAAAACCCACATATTTAAATGGTGTTTAAATGAGTAGGAAAAGCTGCTAAATGATACCTTAAGTGTTCCCTCTCCCTTACTCCCCACGTACAATCAGATCTTGTCCTTCCGTTTTGTCTCTTTCAGAATCTTTAGCTTTACTCAATTCTTCACTCAAAAGTCATCCCCTGTTCAGTCTTTCCTATCTATAAAAGTTATTAATGAACTCTCTGTTCTCAAATTACTTTGGATTTACTCATCTATGAACATGTTCTGTCCTCTCAGTAGAATGCAAGATTGCTGAGGGCATGGCCCGTTCTTCACTTTGCCTCTGAATTCTCAAAACTGTCTTTCAGCTAGTAAAAGGTCCTTAATTGTTAGCATTTATACAGCTTTTTTTTTGCCTTTTGCAAGGCAACTGGGGCTAAAGTGACTTGCCCAAAGGCACACAGCTAGTAACTGTTAAGTGTCTGAGTTCATATTTGAACTCAAGTCCTCCTGACTTCAGGGTCATATGGCTGCCCCTATATAGCTTTTTAAGACTCACCAATATTTTACAATTATTATCTCATTTTTTTCTTCAACCCTGGGAGATAGGTGATATTGTGATCCCCATTTTGCGGATTTGGAAACTAAGGCAGTTAGTTATCCAAGGACATAGAGCTAGCTGCAAGGGTCTGAGGCTGAATTTGAACTCAAGTTTTCTTGAGTCTAGGTCTGGCACTTTAACCACTGTGCCAGCTAGTTACTGAGTTGAGGAATCTTCCTGACTTGAAACCTGTCCCTCTCTCCATTTGTGCCATGTAGCTATCTAGAAGGGCTAGACTTGATATATTACAGACAAGACAATTGAGTCCCAGGCAAGTGAAGGGATTTCTCTACACAAAACATTACTGGATTTACAAAAGTACAGTATAAGAGAAGTCTTTAGGGCAGTTTATGACTGTAGGAAAGCCAGGCTGGAGAGAATGTCAAATTGTAGCCAGAAAAATGAGCCATTAAACAGCTAAATTCATCAGTAACAGGGAACGCATTTCAGCTCCTACCAAAAAAGGCACTTCTTACTCTGAGCAGAGAAAAACTACTTATAAGTAAGTGACGGAACCCTCAAAAGATGCTCTAACTTATTGGCATATTTTGAGCCTCAAAGCTCTGGATTTCTTATTTAGAAAAAAGTTTCTTATTTCTTATGAGTCTTTTAAAATTATCCTGCTACATATATGATACATTGGATCAAATTCCTATGTCTAAAAATTGGAGATCTTTTCACAAGGACCTCAGATGAACATCTACAAATCTAACAGAACTAGACTGAAATTCAAATATAGTAAAACCCATAGTAATCCAAACACCAACTGACCCAAGAATGCAAAGAATTTTCCTGTAAAGCCAGTATGGTCAACTTTAGAGACCAGGAAACCTGAATTGTGGGGACTGCCTCTAAGATATCCAGACTGTGTGATCCTGGGTAGGTCATTTAACTTCTTATTGCTCTAGAAATCTAAGATGTAATTTAAGAAGGTGATGTGCTGCATCACAAAGGAAATTATCTTCATCAAGGAGTTCTTTATACTAATGAAACCACAGGTATAATCTCAATTCTTATACCAGACTTTTAGAAAAAAAGAGTCATTAACAAGAAGACAAACATTTCTTTTACTAGTAGTTTTACTAGTTAAATTAAAATCGAACTATAAAAATATTGAGTAATCATAAAAGACATCCTAATGATAAACACTAAACTCTAATCATCAAGCAAAATTAAAGTCTATTGATTATACTGTCCTTATTAAGGCAGAAAGGACTTGAATCCAAACCATCTTTGGCTCTGAGGTTAGTATGAAGGATTATAACAAAAATTAATTTCTGATAGAAAACAAGCTACTAATTTAAAATTCCTATTAAATGAGAATCTAAAAATTTAAATACGACAAACATTATTAGTTCTACTTGTTTCGGTATAGAAATGATACAGGCACAATCAGTAAACAGAATGATTTCTTACTACCTTGATTGTTTCCGTGGGTACTCCTGGGTCTGGAACTTTATCCAAATAGGTGGTCAAGTCTTGATCAACGTGTTCGAACACTAGCGTAAGCTTGGTCTCCCTGTCTGTCCGTGAGACTGTACATACATCAAACAACCTAAGAGGAAAATTTAAGAAAAGATAAGTAGGAAGAAATAAGCAAAGAAGCAGCAAGCATTTCTTATATATAGCCCTCAAATTTTATTACATAAAAATGAAGGAAGAAAAAGAAAACTTTTTTTCTGGAAACAGTTCCATCCTTCCTTAGGGTTGCTTTAATGCAAACTATGTTAAGAGTGTCATTCCAAGGGGACAAGTATCAGAAGATGAAAAACAATCCCATTTCCCAGTTTTAAAATGGCTAACTATGAACAGGTGGTTTTCAGAAGAAGAAATCCAAACTAATCAAATTAAAAAAAAAATACTTTAATAATTAGAGACATACAAATCAGGAGGTTTTGTATTTACACTATCACACTGAGTTGACTTAAAAAAAAAAAAAAAGGAGCTAACAAAACACGGAAAATTACAAATGCTAGAAGGACTGTGGGAAAACAGACACATTGATGGTTTTGTGGACTGTGAAGTGCCCTAGCTATTCTGGAATGAATTTGAAGGCATATCCCAATGCTGGTCAAAGGATATACGCATTTTAATGATTTGGGTGGCATTGTTTGAAATGTGTTTGTACCCATGTACACATGTATGTACGCACTTACCCACACACCCACACTTCCAGATCTATACCTGAAAAAGATTTTAAAAAGGGACCAGAAGACCCATGTGTACAAAAATAGCAATCGTCGCTCTTTTTTTCAGTGACAAAGAATTGGAAACTGAGAGAATGCCCATCTCCTGGGGGATGGTTGAACAAGGTATGGAATACGATTGTGATGGAATACTATTGTGCTACAAGAAATGGTGAAAGAGATGGTTTCAGGAAAACTTGTAAGAACTGATATAAAATGAAGTGAGCAGAATAAGAAGAGTTTATTCAATAACAATATTGCAAAGGCATACAACCTTGAAAGATTTAGGAACTTTAATCAATGCAATGACCAACCACAATTCCAGAGGACTCATGATGAAACATGCTACCCACCTCCTTATAAGAGGTGACAGACTCAAGAGTACGTATTGAGATATTTTGGAGGAAGTAGACATAGCCAAAGTGGAATTTGTTCTGCTCAGCTACACATTTTTAACAGTAGTTTTGTTTTTATTGCTTTCTTTAGGAGATAGAGATAATGGGATTCTATTGATTAGAAGAAAATACAGAAACACATTTAAAAAAAAAAAAAATCAAAGCCTTGAGGGTAGGGAATGTTTCTTCTGAATCTATTTCCAATGCTTACCACAGTGCCTGGCACATATCTAGTACTTAATAAATATTTTTCATTCAATCATTTTAAAAAAGATGAAAAACAAGTACAGAGGTTTCAGATTGTCTGACAAAATGAAGCATCTCTTTAATGCATTTTATAAATAGAGGTGGCATTAACACAAACAAAATGGAAGCAAGTGAAGTTAAAGACTTAAGATTTCAGAGTGGTGATTAGCAACTTCTGTAGTATCAGTTAAGAGAGAGAATTTTAAGCCTAAAATAGGGAACTACAGACTAGGCAAGATGTGCGTGTCTTTAACTTCTGCATGAAGCTTTTCCTGATTCCCCTCAAATGCTAGGGTCCTCCCTGTTCTCCAACTATCAAAGCATTTAGTTGCTCTGTCAATATTTGGATTTATTCACTTTATATTTATGCTAGATATATTTATAAATATACTTATTGCTTTTCCCATTAGAATGTCAGCTCTTATCAAGTAGAAATTGTTTCATCCTTCCAGATAAGAATATATCTACAGAGCTTAACACAGTGCTTGGAACAGCTTTTGTTGTTCAGTCCTTTTCAGTCATGTCCAACTCTTTGTGACCTCACTTGGGGTTTTCTTGGCAAAGATACTGGAGGGATTTGCCATTTCCTTCTCCAGCTCATTTTACAGATGAGGAAACTGAGGCAAATACGGTTAAGTGACTTTGTCCAGGATCACACAGCTGGTAAGGGTAAGAGGCTGGATATTCCTGACTCCAGGTCCAGCACTATCTACCATGACACTTTACTACTCCTGACATACAGTAAGAGTTTAATAAATACTTGTTGACAGACTAAGTGAAATTTTTACTCTTTTGAAAAATAAAAAACTACATAGCTTTTCTCAAACTGTAGATGTGGAAGTTGAAAGGGATTTTAGAGGTCCCCTAAAGACCATCCCTCTTATTTTATAAAAGTAGAAACTTGCCCAAAAGTCACTGAGAGTACCTAGGACAGAGATTGTTTTTGGTCGTTAGATTGTAAGTTCCTTGAGGGCAGGACCACTATATTTTTCCTGGTATTTCTATTCCTAGCATTTAGCACAGTGAGTGACATGGAGGCATTTAACTGAACATATGCTTGTTGTATTGGGCCTTTAAACTCTGAAGTGCAGCCTTCTTTCCAGAATATCATCACCCTGACCAACAAAACATGAAAAGGCTACTCTACATTTTTGGGAAGCCTGTTCCTCCCTCCAGGTCACTTCTCTTTTACAACAGATTCTGCAATGAAAAGTTCAACAGCCATCTGGAGGATAAGAATCCTGGCTGTTGATGGGGAAAGACTGCTGCATTACAGACCACTTTCCTTCTAATACTATGGTATTATAGCTTTGCTAAGCTTGGCTGATGACAAAAAAAAAAAACAAAAACAAAAACAAAAAACTTCCCACAATTCAGAATTCCTACATCTAAATATTAACTGAAACAAAGCAAATCATAAACCAATTTTAAGAAAAAAAAATCACTTAAAGAAAAAAAGCAGTAAACCCATCATTTCACTAGGAAGGTAAGTGCATTTGTAGGATAAAGGCAGGGAGATCCAAAAAATAATCTGCCTGGATTTGAATTCCTATCCCAACATTTATCAACAATGTAAACTTTATACAGAGACACTTAAGTGCTCCAAAACACAGTTTCTTCATTTCTAAAATGGAGAAAATAACATGTACATAACTCTTCAAAACTGTCATAAGGACATTTCTTTGTAAAGTGCAGTGTTATTAATAATTTTTATTACTGTCTATAAATAAGTTTGTTGGACCCAAAATTTCAATATAAATGTTATATATAGTCTATAAAGTGCTGAAAAGAAAATTCTGAAATGACTTTTCTTCCAAAGTATAAACTCTGGTCAGAAACAGAATAACAAAAAGAAATTTAAGTCTATCTCTTATGGAGAAGAACAAATGTAGTATGAACAACAGTAAAAGCAATCCCAAAGGATAGATAAGGATATTCTTCCTTCCCAAGTTTTCTCTGGCATTAAAAGCTCCTTCCGTGTTACTGTGCTCTAAGAAACTATGAATATGAAGAACACAGAGACCCATGGGAATACTTAAGATGAACTGATACCAAATGTAGCTGAAGTAGTACACATTAACCACAATAATGTAAATGGAAAGAATAAAAAAAAAAGTGAAACATCACTGTGGACTTAATGGTAATCAAGTTTGACCCTAAAGAAGGAGAAAAGTGTACCTCTCCCTTTCTTTTCTCTGCAGAAGGAGAGGATTGTGTATGAGTCATTATGAAGCATGACATAGTTGATGGGTTGGCCAGTTGAGCAAAAATAATCTTTTTCTCTCTTTTTTATTCACTGTCACAAAGAAAGGTACTAGGTATGAGGAGTGGGGAAATATTTGGAAATTGAGGTGATGTAAAAACAGAAGATAAATTTTTTAAATCACATAATTAATTCAGACTGAGTTGTCTTTGTAGTATGGGGAGCAGATTTCAAATCCTTTCCCTGTGCCTTCTTGCTCCAACCATCAATGCAAAGAGCTGGCTAAAATGTGGCTTTTCTTTTGATATCATTTTGTCCTTTTAGGAATGACCAATCAGTCAACCCACAAGTATTTGTTAATTAACTATCTCTGAGTCTGATGCTGCATGCTGGGTTTACACAAAGACAAAAATGAAATCCATGAAACATTCCTACCCCCAATTAATGGCCACATTAGTTCTAATGTGGGGGGAAAGATATTTTGAATAAGTATTTGTAAAGTCAATCACAAGGTCATTAGCATATAATACTTATATTGCTGGGGTGCAGTTACTACATAGGCTTGTTACTTACCCCAGTAAAATAATGGTGTCTGGAGCAAACAAAATGAACAGAAAGATGCTGTAGTCTTCTCAAAGCTATCTTAGTGGCTTAAAACACTCTATAATATATTTCTATGAATCAATGAGGAATATAAGTCAGACTGCCTATAACCCCAAACCCTTACAAATGAGAAGGGAGCCAGACAGGGTCTGAACATCGGAACATAAACACTGGAAACATTTTCCTAACTGTGTGATTCCTTTGTGTTGACCAACACTTACTTTAAAAATAAAAAACTTTCTAAAACACCTTTATCTCCCTTGCCAGGTATTTAATATATTGGCAAATAGGCCATTCCAGCTATTGCAAGACTGTAATTCAGTAAGAAAAAAGAAGATTGTTTTGGGCAGGATTGAGAAAAGCAGGAGTTTTAGCTATCTTTTAGAGGAAAGGAAAGTAGTTGTTTATTTATTTTAAAGTAAGATTTCTTTTATTTTTATATCATTGTCATTTCTGGGTCTATCCTACCTCCAAAGAGTTCTCTCTTAGGTCAAAGAAAAAATTATACAAAACCAATTGTTGTAACAGTGAATGTACCCTTTTGAGTACTCAAGTGAGAAGTAGAGGAAAGAATACAATTCAATGGCTATTGATTATAATAACACATAATTCATGGGGGCTGAGACAGGCTGAGTTGTTTGAAGACAGTAGAAAAGTTGCTAAAGAATTAGATTGCAAAAGTAATCAAGAATATGTTTTAATGAAAAAGATGGGAATAAGTAAATGCTGGAGTAGTTGTGGTAAAATAGTTACATAAATGCATTGTTGGTGGAGTTCTCAATTGGTATAAGCATTCTGCAAAGTAATTTGGTATCATGTAAAAAAAAAAAAAAAAAGTGGCTAGAAAATCCAGACACTTTAACCCCAAAATTCTACTTCTAGGAATATAGCCATATGCATCACAATATTTAGAGCTATGTACTTTTTAAAAAAATACCATAGGGTAACAAAGAATTAGAAACAAAGTAGATGCCCATTGAGGGTAGGGTTGAGGGATTCACAGGTTTGAATATAATATCTATAGTAGCAGGGTGATGCTTTAATTTAGCAACGCACTTTACAAATATTGTCTTCTTTGAAATCCTCATAACACTCCTGGAACATAGGGGTCATTCTTATTCCCATTTTTACAGAGGAGAAAACTGTGGTAGGCAGAAGTAAAGTGACTTGCTACTTAGTGTCACAGATTAGATTTAATTTCAAGTCAATTCCAGTGTGCAATTTATCAGATTTTAAATGTGTTAATCTATTTCACTTAATTGATTCTTCTCCCTTTCCTGATTCCCTAATTTTTTTTGCTTTCTCCCCCTTAAATTGTCACCCCCCCCCCATCTCCTTATCTGTTATGAAAGATAGCCCACTAAGAAGGCAAAAGGGAGGAGGAGTATAGATGATACAAAAGCAAAATAACATTAAAAGAATATGATTCTAAGTAAACACAACTTTCTAAATATTCACTCAACAGAATTAGACCCAAAGGTCAGTTCTAGCTACTTATTAATTAAGAATATGGAGCCAGATTGTATGTCTAAAATACAAATCCAAACAAGTCATGTTCTCATTTCACAAATGTATCCAATTCAATTTAACCAATTTGTTTTCAACTACATGCAAAGAATTATCCTTACAGTATTACAGTCTTAATACGTGATAATGCTCTATTAGTTGTAGAAGCCGAGAAGAAAGACCATTATATTTCTTTTAACGAAACCTATGATCCCAAAGGTGTTTTTGTTACAACTTCACACTTCTGATTTATTATGAATAGAACCCATTAAAATCTCATTTTGCTCTTGAAGAAACCAAGGCTCACAGAACTTGAGTGAATTCTCAAACCTCAGTTTCCTTATCTGTAAAATGAGGGGTTGAACTAGATTAGGAGTTCTTAGATGTACGGGTCCAGAGATAGATTTTGGGGGGGCCATGAACTTGGGGGGGGATCACATCTTTATTTTAACTAATTTATAATCAAAATTTAGCATTTCCTTCAAGTCATAATTTAAAATAAAAAAAAATAATGAGCATCATAAGAGTACCATATCATTCTTGTGAAGCTCAAATGAGAAAGTATTTGTACAAAGTTTAGCACCATGCCTGGCACATAGTAAACACTTAATAAATGCTCATTTCCTTCCTCCTTTCTCAAAATGTTCCCCTAGATCAAGAGTTTTTAATTTTTTTTTTCATGTTATGGACACCCTTTAGCAGTTTGGGAAACATAGATCTCTTCTCAGACTAATTCTTTTAAATAACTGAAGGAAATGCAAAATTTCAATTAGAGGTTATTGAAAATAAAGATAATTTCTCCCCCTTGTGAGCCATAGACCACATGAAATCTATGATCACAAGACCCTAAGAATAAAGAGCCCTTCCTCTCGATGAGTTCTCTAGGAGATATTTATAGCTATCTCTGCTACCCTAAGTTCACTCTCAGTAGAATTGCTACTGGTCTAGTTTCCCCTTCTATGTTGTGTATTTTTGTTGCCATGTCAGCAGCTGCTATACTCAACACAGATATAGAAGTGTTTTTCAAAGTCAATGGGAATCCCCCAAACAAAACTGAGGTGAAAGCCTGAAAAGCATCCAAGAAATGAGACCTGGCCCATCTGAATCAGAGAAATCCAGCAAACTTGAGGATATAAACAACTATATACAACCTTGAGTATACAAACAAAGTAAGCTCTAACAACTGAGCCAACAGAGAAGTTGATATGCAACTGGTCGTGTCCATTTTAGGGAAAAGCCTCCATTCTCAAAGTTGAGATCATTTCAGAAATGGGCAACTCAGACCAGTGATGAGACCGACAGTCCAAATCTAGCCTCAGATATACTTACTAGCAATGTCATCTTGGGACAAATCACTTAACTGCCTTCTACCTCAGTTTCCTCATCTGTTAACTTGAGATAAAGATAACAGCATCCCCTTCACAGGGTAATTATGAAGATAAAATGAGATGTTACCTCTAAAGTGCTCAGCAAACTGTAATACACTATATAAATAGCTAGTGATCCTCAATATCAAGTGATACAATTTGAATTTCCACCATGTTGTTAGAAGACACCAAATACTATTTTGTTGCTTATTAGGAAGTCACAGGAAAAATGAAGCAGTTCAGGCTAACGAAGAGGTAGGGTTTCCTTTAAACAAACAAACAAAACCTGTTATTTATCCAAGCAATAGTAAACATTTAGCTCAACTTCGACACTTTACAGAAGAAGAAATTAAGGTTAAGTGATTTGATCAAGATCCCTTGTAGTAAATGGCAGGGGAAGAATTTAATCCCAGATTCCCTGGCTCTAAATTCAATATTCTTTCTAAGTATCATATTGTTTCCATGTCACCATGTTATAGCACCAGGAATATGGCCCAAAGTCCAGTCAAAACATTTTAAGGTCACAGATTCAGCGCTGGAAAAAAAAAAAAAAAAAAAAACAGAATCCTTATAGTTTAAGCTTAGACACAAAGGAAAGAAAACAGAGACCTCAAGAAATTAAATGATTCAGAATTGACTAAATACATTTACTCTTTCTTCCCTGGAGCTGTCACAAGACTTGTAAACTAGATTGTAAGCTCATTGTGGGGTCTAAGTCCCCTTTAGCATCTTCCAGAAATAGTAAGTAAACAAGCAATCAATCAGTCAATCAATCAATCAAATATTGATTAAGGGCTTCCTATTGCCATGCATCATGATAAAGGCTGGAAAAATTTAACTAAAACAGAAACAGTCTCCTTCCTTCAAAGAGCCTGCATTTTAATAGAGGAAACAGTATGTGCATATATACCAATGTTACTGGATGCTTTTTTTTTTTTTTTGCCTATACCCAACCTAACATGGAGGCATTGCTTTCTAGAAGATATCCTCAGTTTCTTTTCCACATGCAAAAGGCACAAAAAGCAGACACAAGATAACATTGGAAACGAAGACACTAGTGGAGTTGAGAGGTGGAGAAAAAGAGAGGAGATAGTCTGACCTAAGAAAGACCAGTAGAAAGTGATACAAAAAAGTTATGCTGAAGCAGATAATTTTTAAGATCATCTCCACCTACAGAATTCTACAGTTTTCAAAAGTTTAGAAATTTGTACTAATTTCCTTTCTTGGAACTTTAGATTACATATTCACATGAAAAGAAAAATCAAAATCTCTTGCCCCAAAAAGAACTATTCACTCATTTTCATTCTAGGGAAAAACCAAAACTCAACAGCTCCACTTTTCCCCTCAGTGAATTTTTCTTCATATTGCTTCTGACCTTATCATTTAAATGAAAATGTTCTCCTTCAATCAAGCAAAAAACAAAAAATGTCCTTTGCCCTCAAAGTTTGCCAACTTCCTCTCTACAGCACTCCATGCCCTCTCTTCTTTTTGAATTTTTCTAATTAAACTGGTTCTTCTCCCATCTGTTTGACCATCAAGTCTCCTTTGCTGAATCTTCATCCATAACCTGTCCCTTATCTATAAGTATCCTCCAAGGTGATGTCCTGGATCTTCTTTCCTTCCACATTCCCTTGGCAACCTCATCACCATCATTTTGAGAAAGATAATTTCCAGACTATAACTCCTGTTCCACATGTCCATAATGTTCCATAAGCATCTCAAACTCAATACATTTAAAAAAAAAATGACTCCAACCCTTCATTATCTCCCTCTCCCTTTCAGAACATCTCCATTTCTACTGAAAGCACTGCAATTCTCCCCATCATCCAGATATACAACTTTTTTCAATGATGGAGTCACTTTTGATTACTTATACTCTCTCATCCCATACCTCCAATTGGCTACCAGATCTTGTTTTTAACCTCCACAATATCTTTCCCATCTACCTGCTTTCCTCTGTTCACCACCACCCTAATTCAAATCCACACAGCCTTCTCATTAGTCTTCCTGCCTCAAATTTCTCCCCTCTTCATTCTATTCTTCACACAGCTGCTTTTTACTTGAAGTACAAATCTCAACGTGGCACGCTGCTACCCTTCCCTGCAAAAGCCAGTGACTCCTTTTTATTTCACGGATCAAATACAAATTCCTCAGTTTAACACTTAAAGCTTTTCAACAACTTGTCGCATATATATATATATTTCCAGTCTTATTATAAATTATTCCCTTTTCATATGTTCTATGGTTCGGCCAAACTCACGTTCTTATTGTTCTTCACGTGTAACACTTGTAGCACTAAGAGTACTCTAATTTGGAGAGGAAGGAGGGGGAAGGAATCTATGGTCAAAGAGAAACTGATCCTGAAGTTTTCATAATATTAACAGCTGGTGTATATATATATATATATATATATATATATGTAATTTTAAGGTATACAAAGTACTTTGCATATGTTTTCTCATTTGATCCTCAAAATAAATGGTGGGGATAGATGCCATCATCATCTTCACTTTACAAAAGAAGAAACTGAGATGGAGTTATTGGTTTAAAGTTATTTGTCATGGATCACATAAGAGCACTATTTGAATGCAGGTCTTCCTGCACCTAAGTTTAGCACTCTGCCCTTTGCCACACTGATTCTAACTTGTCCTTAGCATCCCAATAGTCTTTGATCAACATAAGAATTACAGAATACTTTTTTTTTAACATCAAGGGATGAAAGATAAGCATTAAGATGGATGACCCATGCATGAGTGGGATAAAATTAAACCCACTGCTAGCTTTGCAAGTCTCTGAGACTGAGACTTCCCTAGCTGGATACATGGCACGTTTCAATTTATCTAATTGGGCTTGGAAAGAACCCATTGGTCTCAAAAGTCTGTGTGTGAAATAAATATTCTTGAAAGCACAGGGAACAGTCCTGGCTCAAGTCAGACAGAGTGAGGGAACATTCTGGGCAGGTTTTCAACATTCAGTTCTGTCTTCATTTCTGACCTGTAAAACCCCTGTTCTCTAGTCCTGGGCCTCTCTTGAGGAAAAATGAGTAACCAGCCAAAACTTAGCAGTGGGTTTGTGCTGAAGGCTGTCGGCTAAGGCCTAGAAGAAAACCAACAATGTTTCACCATTAGCTTTTTTTTTTTTTGATGGGAAAGTCTGAATCTATGAGTTCACCGATGTTGGGCACTCCCAATGAACAAACACCCCTTTCCAAGGCAGGTCAGCAATTGGGCTCTGAAATTCAATATTATAGAGTTACCTGGGGCACTGAGTAGATTAAATGACTAGCCTCAATTCTTCCTGATTCAAAATCCAGCTCTACATCCACTAAGTATCTGTTATCCACCAAGTCATATGTTTAAATGTTTTGCAGCCAAGTTAAGAACTACACAGAATCATGGTCACCTAGTAAAAAGAATAATATCAACCAATATTTTATTTATTTATTAAGAACCTACTAAGTACCAGGTCCTATACTAAGTTCTAGGGAAACAAAAAGTGACAAAAGATAGTTTCTGTCTCAGAAATCTTACAACTTATTCACTCCAAATCTGTTCTATTTATATTCATTTATAATTGATTCCATCATTGTTTCACTCAGTTTCACCAGTAAGCTAACTGGCTAAAGAAAATACCCCCCAAATTTCCTTTTTCTACATGTCTGTGTTCTATTACTCAAGTTCTTCCAAATTTAAACTAATTCTATTCCAACTAATTATAGCCATATAATTATAACTAGTTAGTTATACTAACTCTTTCTGCTTGAGGAAACCAAAATGAACATAGAATAATCACTGTAGGCTCTAAAAGTGAAAATTTGGAAGCTAACTTGAGCCCTGAATTTTGTTATTAGAAGGAAATAAAGAACAAATACCTTATTAATTACTGACAGCATTTCTTGGTATGGATGCATTGTATTCTAGGCTTCTTGCAACTAGGAAAAAGCAGATTCTTAGGCATCTTGCTGACTTTCAGGCAAAGCTTTCATGACACTCTAATATCCATCATGTGACGGAGGAGAAGGACGCATTGAGTTGCATCAAGTCATCAAATATTTATTTAAGCAACTATGTGCCAGGAAATGTGTTAAGTTTAACAAAAGACAAAAGACAGTTCCTGCCCTCATGGAGCTTACATGGGGGAAACATGAAAACAGCTATGTATCAACAAGATACAGACAAGATGCTGGTCTTCCATTCCCTTCTCAGCTGTGCTTCTGATTCTATAGATTTCATCACAGCTATATTCAGGTACCTTTCTTCTCTCTTCTTCCATCCCCAGTTTTTAAAAGCTATCTTTTATGGTGTTGCCTTCTCCCTTTAGAACATAAGCTCTCTGAGGGTAGACTCATTTTATTTTTTACAATAATAGCTTTTTATTTTTTAAAATACTTGCAAAGATGGTTTTCACATTCACCCCTGTAAAACCTTGTGTTCCAAATTTTTCTTGCTCCCTCCTCCTCTCTCCCTTCCCCTAGACAACAAGTAATCCAATACAGGATAAACATGTGAAATTCTTCTAAACATAATTCCACATTTATCATGATGCGTAAGAAAAATCAGATCAAAAAGAAAAAAAGAGAAAAAAAGCCGAGAGCAAACAAAAACAAAAGTGAAAATACTATGTTGTAATCTACATTTAGTCACTATATTCCTCTCTGGATGCAGATGGTTCTCTCTATCAGTCTATTGGAATTGGCTTGAAACAGAGGGCAAGCTCTTCCCTCCCTCTTTGTATTTGTATTCTCAACTCTTAGCAGAGTGCCACAAAAAGTATCTAATAAATGCTTGTTTTGGGGGAGGGGGTGGGGGGGGTAGGAGGTGAAGAATTGGAACAAGAGGTTTGGCAATTGTTGATACTGTGAAGTTACCCATGTATATATCCTGTAAATAAAAGGCTATTAAATAAAAAAAATAAATAAAAAAATAAAATAAAATAAAATAAATGCTTGTTGCCTACTTACCTAAACTACTTACTGAGTTCCTTAAAATACCAAAGAAAAACCAGAAGCTGATTTTCTTTACTCTAATCCATTATTTTTCTATTATGCAACAGATGAAGAGGGGAAGAGAAGAGAAAAAGCCAGATGCTCTAAGTGGTTTACAAAAGTTACCCCATCTGATAATTTGATGATAAGAATTATGAAAATAAAATCACATCATTGGCTTTTGCGTGTCTGTGTATACCTGCATTTGCAGGTCTTTAAAAAACCCAAACTGGTACCACACTTACCCTAGAGAGTCTTGTCTTGGCCACTGCCTGGGGAGGCTGTACTCTCATCACACCTTTATGTCTCAAAACAATCTTAAAATGTTCCTTCTGGAGCCACTTTCAAACCCTGAGTCCCATGCTTCAGTATATCCTCCATGGTGGCAAGCTTTTGTCTTCTAAGGGTGGTTTTGATTTCTAGAAACTGCCCAGAGTCATTTGGAGACAAGCTGGTGATTGAAATGAGCTATGATGCTGTTTAAAGTCAAATGAGGGATGGCTACCAAGTGAATTGTCCATTAATATCGTGTGACTCTTAAACCCACCCTCAAGATGGGAGGAGACAGTTCTCAAATTGTTTTGAAGAACAGCAGTATCATTACATCAGTGAATAGCCCCTCTACAAGAGAATTTGTTTAAAAGGGTCAATATTGCTTTTGTGGATGTCAGTTCTTGCGGATGTTAGAAAATTAAAAAAAAAATAAATAAATTCTATTACTTTAAAAGCTATTTCAATGCTTCAGGGACCTATGAATTCATCAGTATGGATACTCCAATCACCAGATCTGGAATAAAACTTTTCTTCCTGAATTGCTATAGACTAAAAAACTGATTTCCTGATGGTCAGCAAACTTTTGCTGACTTTTCTTAAACTCAATTGGTGCATGAGTATTGGACATACAGAGACTTGCCTGAAATTTGACATTTTTTCAGCTTTATGGAATTGGTATTTTCTCTGGGCACTGTCTCTAAGGCAACGTCCTAATACAAGAATCATCAGGGTAAGCCTTGAGATAGGAGGTTATAGTTGCACTCACATAATACAAATACATTCTGGGGGAGTATTTTTAGTTCCTAAACTAAGCTGCTGGATTTTTTTTTTATGCCTCTGACTTTCATCATGGTTTCCTTCTGCTTGACATGCACACGAAACATTTTATTATCAGAATACTGATTTTGCTTATTTCCAATGAAAGAGGCAATTTGCTACTCTTTAATTTAGACTAGCCTTAAGTCAAAGGAATTTCTGGCTCAAGAATGGTGAATTAAGGTCCAGATCCTATTAACTTCTGCTTTCCAGTCGTCAAAGTGAGTTATTTCTGTATATGTTTGAACTCATTTCACTGTTAAAAAAGTGTTGTTTAAATCCCTCCATAACTACCCAGTGACCTAAATACAGAAATATACTTTGAACAAAAAAAGGGGGAAAATAGACCAAAACAAAATCACAAACACCTAAGGAATATAAAATGGTTAAATATCCCAATATCTTTAAAGAGTATTTTAAGGGATCATATGCATGAAGAAAATCTTCCTATTTCTATCAGCTTCAGTCCCTCAATATGGTTCCAAATAAAGTTGCAAACCAATCCTTTCCCCAAATAAATCTGAACTTAGAGAATAATTGTTGTTATTCAGTCGTGTCCAATTCTTTGTGATACCATGGACCATGGTAAGTAAATACTGACCATGGAGTTTTTCTGGCACAGGTACTAGAGTGGTTTGCTATGTCCTTCTCCAGTTCATTCTACAAAAGAAGAAACTGAGGCAAACAGAGAGAGAGAGAGAGAAAGAGACAGAGACTCTGAGGTACCTTAAAGTATTCTATATTGTTTTTTTGATAAAAAAAAAAAAAGCCCAGTAAAGTCGAAACTCTAATTATCTTCATTCTAGATGAGGAGGATAAGATTAGGAAAGATTAAGCAGTTTTGTCCAGAATCCCAAAACTAAAAGCAGAATTTTAATTCATCAGGTCTCCTAACTCCAAGACACTATATCTCTGTGACCACAGAGAAATCATTTAACAGCCTTGGGTTTTCTTACCTCTAAAATGGGCACAATGATATCACTCATATAAAATAATTCATGCTCTGCAACTTTAAAAGCACTATAGAAATATCAGGATTTATTACTTAATTTCCTTAATCTACTCACTTCCATTTCTCACCAGTATTCAATGTTGGTCTAATAAAGATTCCTTTTCAGAGAATTGCTAGTTTTTTATTTTTGTTTTTTAAATTTGAGTTGGTTACCTAAAATCACCTCCTACTTTAGCTCATGATATGGAGGGCCTATTGAGGTATCTGATCATTCATTCTCAGCAATGAGTCCAGACCACCAAGAAGTATAAATGGAACAAACTTTTTCACCTGCCACCTAACCACACCTGAATTTATGGAGACGTCATGTTGCCCAATAGCAGATAGTTCTAGGTGATAACTGTTGCATGCACTACTCAGACATTGGTCTAAATTTTTTTCTTATGGGAGCAAACTCCAAACTTGTCAGTTGACAAAGATTGGAAGAAATGACACTGGTGTCTGAAATGAATTTGGAAAAATAATCCCCAATTTAAATTAAATAGTTGTTTTTTTCCCCTTGATATAACATAATACCATGAATCAAAATGTTTTCATGCAATTTTAAAAAATAGACTTGTGGCTATACTGTAGCATCACTCTTTTTTCTGCTCTCTTTCATGAGCTCTCCAAGAGTTTGCAGGATCAAAAAACAACACTAACTACACAGTCCTTTCTGGTTGTCCTAGAAAAAGAACATACTTTCAAAGATTTCATTTTTATAACCTTCCCCATCCCACTTCTTAAGTGAAGATCACAAGCCCACTAAGCCCTAATAAGTATAGTTTCTCAGCTTTTCAGAATTCACTGTGATCTATCTTGTGATAATAAAAGCAGTAGCGAATATTTATAAAGCGCTTTAAAACTGGCAGTGCTTTATCTATGTTATTTTCTGATGACAAGCAGTTTTGTCCAGAATCCTGGAGCTAGAAGCAGAATTTTAATTCACCAGGACTCCCTGACTCCAAGGAGAGCACATTCTGTGTACTATACTATGCAATTGACATTATCTTTGTGATCACAGATAAATCATTCAACAGTCTTGGTTTGGACAAGGTGTTATTATTATTTCCAATTTATTGATGAAAACACTAAGGCTTACAAACATTTAAGGATTTGCTTGAATATTTGAGGCAAGAATAGAAATCTGTTATGGATGTCAAGTCTAGTGATCTATCCACTATACCATTTATGACTTCAACCCTCTGAACTTAAGTAGACCAGTCCTTAAATGAGAACCAGCTTATCTATCATGGTTTTTCCTAGAAGCCTTTATAGCTTGGTATATATAGCTTGCTAAAGCTTGTTCTCTATAGCCATCATCTTCAAGAACTATCAATGGAAAAATCATCTCTCTAGAACTGGAGTCAGACCAAGATGGAAGGAGAGAAAAAATGTAGATATCTTGAAATGATATCCATGAAATCAAGCAGAATTCATTGTGCCTCTTAAAATATTGTTCCTCTTAGTAGAAACATTTAACAAGACAAAGAAAAAACAGACATTTGTAAAATGGGAAAATAACCCATAGTTTCTGACTTCTTTCTGCCTTTAGGGTTTTCCTTCTAAAAAAAAGGTTTTTTTCACCTGGATAGAAAATGACTTTGCTTCATTTGTTGAAAATAAAAAAGGGCATAAAAGTTGTATGAGTAAGAAAGAAGATGAGATAGTTATACATGACAAGAGTAAATGGTAACTGATAGATGGCCCTATATTCCCAAATCTATCTTCATGACATCAAAAGAAGTTAAGGAAAGCCCCCCAACTTTAAACATACAAAAGATGAGAATAATCAACATAGAAAGGATTATAGAAAGACAGCCATGCTAATCCACTGTTTGTGGACTTGTGAATATACCTATTCTGAAAAGCAGTTTGGAATTATTTAAAATATTTATCCATATCCTTTGACTCAAAGATTACCCTGCTAAGTAGATACCCCAGGGACAAAAAGAATAGCTTCTAATATTTAAAGCAGAAAAGACATTTACAGTAGCTATTTTTTTTCCATAGGTAGAAACAACTAGAAACCAAGTAAAATCCCATCAACTGAAAAACAGTCAAACAAATTTAGGTACCTTACTTTAATGTAAGAAATGATGAACATGAGGAATAGAGAAGCAGAGGAGAGTTGCATGAACTGATGTGAAGTAAGTAGGACCTAGGAAACAATACATGACTACAACAATGAAGATTGGGGAAAAACACTACAAAATAATTGAACATGAATTTTGAAAAATTACAAAGAACAAGCATGGCCCCAGAGAAGAAATATGAGAAGACATTTGCTCCTTCATCTCCACAGGCTTCCATCTACTTAGGGAAAATGTGCCACCCAAAGGCAGATAACTCAAGGATCTCCTCCTGCCTATCTATAGTTGCCTAAGACATTGTGTCTACAATAACTCTTACTTCTTTCTTACCCTGTTTTATTCATTAATCAAAACACAGATGCTCACTTTCACTCCTCCTACTCAATTCATACTTTTGTTCTACAACGATTTACTCAATCCAACAGTTTTCAAAGTGTAGTCTGGGTATTTTCAACAGGCTCTGAGAAGCTAAAATTATTTTCATTAATAATATTAAGATAAATACACACATAACATTCTACATGCAATAAAATATGCAACAAATAAAATTTCTAAAAACAATAAATATTAATAACTATAATCCACATAAGCAAAAGCTTTTCTATGGGAGGTCCTCGATATATATTTTTTCTTTTGTGAGTTAATCGAGGTTAAGTGACTTGCCCAAGTCACCCAGCTAATAAGTGTCAACTGTCTATGAGGCCAAATTTGAATTTGGATCCTCCTGATTCCAGGGACGGTGTTCTATCCACTGTGCCACCCAGATGCTACTCAGTAATATTTTTTCTTTTTTAAAATTTATTTTATTAAAAAAAGAAAAAGAAAAAAAAGGAAAAATAGAGAAGGAATACAAAACAAAATAAAACAAAAAAGAATATTCGTCATGTATCCAGGAGAACATTAGGGAATAATTCAAACTATATAACAACAAATTACCAGTTCAGAAAAATATATATATATATATTAGTAAAAGAAATTATATTCATGAGTATTCATCTTTTTTTTTACTTCCTTATAAATTGTTCTTTGGTTCTCTGTTGTGCATCTTTTTTATTTTATTCTTTTTTCCCCCAACTCAATAATTTTTTTAAAAAAATGTCAAAGGTTCTGAGATCAAAAATCTGAGAAGTGCTGCCTTAAGCCATTCATAGTTTAATTATCTTCCACAGCCCTTATCCTCCATGAAAGTGTTCCATGACCAATTCAAACCAATGATCCCTTCTTCTGAAGTGCCAATCAACTGCAAGGCAATGGATATAACAGAAAGAATCAAGACCTGAGTTTAAATTGTGCTTCTAATACTTCTAGCAAGGTGACTAGTACCAAGTCAACCCCTCTTCTCACTTCCCTCATCTGTAAAATGGAGATAATATTCCAAAGTATTCTAGCTCACAGGAGAGAAGATATTTAACCAATACCATGCAAGTGTTAAAGCACTATATAAATGTTTCTTGTTATTAATATTACTCAAGGCTTGAGATTTCATATATTTGGGGAATTGTATCATTATGTTATTATATATCATTATAGGTATAACTAAAGCTATTGCCATGGATTATATATAGATATAATTTTAGATAAGGTATGTGTATGAAGGTGGTTATGTAGGTATAGATTTATAGGAGCAAGTAAACGTAAATGTATGACTAGATGATACAGAGACAGTGCACTGGAGTCAGAAAGACTCTCTGTGAGTTCAAATCTGGCCTCAGACTCTTAGTAGCTGTATGATTCTGGGCAAATCCCTTAACTCCGTTTGCCTCAGTTTCCTCATGTATAAAATGAGCTGGAGAAAGAAATGGCAAAGCATTTCAGAATCTCTGCTGAGAAAACCCCAAATGGGGTTACCAAGAGTTGGACATGACTGAAACAACTGAATAACAACATGGATAAAAGTATGGATATAAAGACAGAGCTGGAACTATAGATATGGGCATGATAGGGATAGAGATATGGGTATAGGTGTAGATATGGATCCGTATAGATATGTTATGGGAAAGTATGACTATAGATAGTAGCGATAGAAAAATGGGCACAGATTTAAAGACACTGACATGAGGTATAGAAAGATATAGATATATTTAAAATACATAGATATAATTCCCTAGTATGTCTATAACTTTTAATTTTAGTTGCCTGAGGCCCTGACAAGTTAAGACTGAACCAAGGTGACCTAACTAGAAAATTTCAGAGGCAGGGCTTCCAAGGGCTACTTACCACACCCTCAAAGAATTTACCTAGAGCTTAATCAATTCCAGTAGAATACAATCAGGTTTAATTGTTAGATAAGGCTTTCTTCTGTTTCTTCTTAACTTCTTTGGTGGAATACAGATGGGGGGAAGGAGTGGCAACTTCCCAAGACAACCCTTTAATCTTTTATATCAAGAAGTCAAAATGTGATCTTCCAGATAACTTTCCATTTTGAGAAATTTCCTCAGGCCAGTGAGCTAATAATTCAGTTCATGCCCAAATTCTCAAAAGTATTAATCATTGATTTGGAGCTAGAAGAAGCTTTGGAGCTAATTTAATCTTCCTCCCACCTTCTTATTTGGTAAATGAGGAAAGTAAGACCCAAAAAGATTTAAATGATGGACACAAGTGATAAAGGGCAAAGGGGGAACTAAAGGATCATAGATTCAGCAGTGAAAGTTCTTCAGAGGCCATTTTACCACCTCTCTCTCCTCTTTTATAGATGAGGAAACTGAGATCCTGTACAACACAGGCATAATTAAGAGGTGAAATTAAAACCCAAATCTGGGCAAGTCAACAAGTGCTCCTTCCTTCCCCAATTCCTCTCCTTCCCATTAGACCCCATTTTGTTTTAAATAAACCTGAAATGCAATTAAAAAAAAAAAAAAAAAAAAAAAAAAAAAAGCAAACTCTTTACTCTGACTTGATCCCACTAAGAGTGGGGCAATTAAATATATATATATATATTTTTCCGCCCTTTGTGCACATTTTAAAGACTGGGGCAATTTTACATTTAATGACTAACAGGACAGATACTACTCTTGGTTCCCAAGGTTCTTTTAGAAGCAGCTAGGTGATGTAGTGGATAGAGCATCAGTGCCAACACCTGAGTTCACATCTGGCTGAAAATAACTTACGAGTTGTGTGACCCTGGGCAAGTCACTTAACCCTCTTTGCCTCGGTTTCCTCATCTGTAAAATGGGCTGAAGATGGAAATGGCAAATCATGCCAGTATCTTTGCCAAGAAAATCCCAAATGGGCTCTTGAAGAATTGATAGGCTTGAACAAAAACTAATTTTTTCAGGTCCTTAAGGGTTAATGAATGATCTTATCTCCTGCTTCTAACTACTTAGTATCCTTTTCTCCCATTCCTGGAAAGGTTCTTGAAACATGAATTTGGACCAAGATGTGCCAACCCCAAGTACTAGTTTTGATCAGTTCATTGGCTCAACTGGGCTAATATAATCTTCAAAAGAGAAGACCCAGAAGCCCACATCAATTAGATCCCAAAGTTCAAAAGCATCATGGGCAAAGTGCTATTTTGTTCATCTTGAGGACCTGAGTCCAAAAGTTGCTTTGAATACTCTTGCAGACAATCGCTTAACCTAAGTCTCAGTTCCAACTGGAGAAAGATAATGATAATGCTTTAGATATGCAATCAACAAGACTCAGCTTAGCTTTGTGAAAGTAAAGAAAGAGTAAGGGGTTGAGGATGTCTCCAAGGTTCTGAATAGATATCCGAGTAGTATTCTCCCCCATTTTATAGGTGAGGAAATATAAGTTCAAAATCAAATGACCTGTTTAAGATCACACAAACTAGTGAGTGCCAGAGATAGAATTTGAACCCTTTTCTGCTGCCTTATCGTTTGCATTTTGAATTATCATTGGTAGGAACAGCCCTTAGCCTGAGGATGGTACCCGTGTGAAGATGTAGCTGCATGTGCCTGTATTGTAAAGAAAATCTAGCTTACTTTGAGCATTCTTATTCAGGTTTTAAAATAGTTCCTTCTGCATATCATCTCAAGGAACACAGTGCCCTGAAATAAATTTCCCTTTTAGGTTTTTATTGTATTTTAACCATGTAATTATTCAAAAGAATAAAATGCTTCAAATCCACAATCAACTAAGTGTTCAAATGAATGTTTGTTATGTATTCCCATTACCTATGGGGGATATTAGAGCAGATAGAGAGCAAGTCTGAGACCTAATCCCTATCTTTTTGCAAATTCCACTTAGGCACTTCATAAATGTTTGATATGGAACTGGGCAATTACAGCCCAAAGAGCAGCATCTCCTAGGATGAGAGTCAAAGTTAGCAGAGAGGTGGATCCATGAATACCAAAAAAGCCAAGGAAAGAAGCTTTCCACAAGAAAGCCTCAACTTTGGCCTTTCAGAACGGGGAGGATGTGGATAGTCAGAAGGCAGGAGGGAGAGCATCTGAGGCCAGATGGAAGCACATAAACTAAGACACAAGATAGGAATGAGTAGGGTGTGTTTATACCCCAATAAATAGACCACCATGAACAGAATAAAGTGTTCTATCTGGGAGTGATAGGAATAAAGCTGGAAAATGTAGAGAGATGATAGCCATAATATGAGGCTTGCCAGGTAGAAGACTGAATTCAAATTCAATCCAGAAAGTGGGCAGCTACTGAAAGTTTTTCAGCAGGAGAGTGACTTGATTACTTTTCTTTTCTTTTCTTTTTTAATCAGTATCATCTTTTCTTATTATTATAACTTTTTATTGACAGTACATATGCCTGGGGAATTTTTTACAACATTATCCCTTGCACTCACTTCTGTTCCGACTTTTCCCTTCCCTCCCTCCACTCCCTCCCCCAGATGGCAAGCAGTCCTATACATGTTAAACATGTCACAGTATATCCTAGATACAATATATGTGTGCAGAACCGAGCAGTTCTCTTGTTGCACAGGGAGAATTGGATTCAGAAGGTAAAAATAACCTGGGAAGAAAAACAAAAATGCAAACAGTTTACATTCATTTCCCAGTGTTCTTTCTTTAGGTGTAGCTGCTTCTATCCATCATTGATCAATTGGAACTGAATTAGATCTTCTCTTTGTTGAAGAAATCCACTTCCATCAGAATACATCCTCATACAGTGTCATTGTTGAAGTATATAATGATCTCCTGGTTCTGCTCATTTCACTTAGCATCAGTTCATGTAAGTCTCTCCAAGCCTCTCTGTATTCATCCTGCTGGTCATTTATTACAGAATAATAATATTCCATAACATTCACATACCACTCAGTCATTCTCCAATTGATGGGCATCTACTCAGTTTCCAGTTCCTTACCAGTACAGAAAGGGCTGCCACAAACATTCTTGCACATACAGGTCCCTTTCCCTTCTTTAGTATCTCTTTGGGGTAGCACTGCTGGGTCAAAGGGTATGCACAATTTGATAACTTTTTTGGGCATAATTCTAGATTGCTCTCTAGGATGGTTAGATTCATTCAAAACTCCACCAACAATGCATCAGCGTCCCTGTTTTCCCGCATCCCTTCCAACATTCATCATTATTTTTTCCTGGCATCTTAGCCAATCTGACAGGTGTGTAGTGGTATCTCAGGGCTGTCTTAATTTGCATTTCTCTGATCAACCTTTTCATATGACTAAAAACAGTTTCAATTTCTTCGTCTGAAAATTGTGTGTTCATATCCTTTAACCATTTATCAATTGGAGAATGGCTTGATTTCTTATAGAGTCAATTCTCTATATATTTTGGAAATGAGGCCTTTATCAGAACCTTTAACTGTAAAAATGTTTTCCCAGTTTGTTGCTTCCCTTCTAATCTTGTCTGCATTAGTTTTGTTTGTTCAAAGTCTTTTTAATTTGATATAATCAAAATTTTCTATTTTGTGATCAATAATGGTCTCTAGTTCTTCTTTGGTCACAAATTCCTTCCTCCTCCACAAATCTTAGAGGTAAACTATCCTATGTTCCTCTAATTTATTTATAATCTCGTTCTTTATGCCTAAATCATGGACCCATTTTGATCTTATCTTGGTGTATGGTGTTAAGTGTGGGTTCCTGCCTAATTTCTGCCATACTAATTTCCAGTTTTCCCAGCAGTTTATGTCAAATAGTGAGTTCTTATCCGAAAAGTTAGTATCTTTGGGTTTGTCAAACACTAGATTGCTATAGTTATTGACTATTTTGTCCTGTGATCCTAACTTATTCCACTGATCAACTAATCTATTTCTTAGCCAATACCAAATGGTTTTGGTGACTGCTGCTTTATAATATAGTTTTAGATCTGGTACAGCTAGGCCATCTTCATTTGATTTTTTTTTTTCATTAATTCCCTTGAAATTCTTGACCTTTTGTTCTTCCATATGAATTTTGTTATTTTTTCTAGGTCATTAAAATAGTTTCTTGGAAGTCTGATTGGTATAGTGCTAAGTAAATAGATTAGTTTAGGGAGTACTGTCATCTTTATTATATTCATTGGGCCTATCCAAGAGCACTTAATATTTTTCCAATTATTTAAATCTGACTTTATTTGTGTGGAAAGTGTTTTGTAATTTTGCTCATATAATTCCTGACTTTCCTTTGGTAGATAGATTCCCAAATATTTTATACTGTCGACAGTTATTTTGAATGAAATTTCTCTTTGTATCTCTTGCCTGGTGGATTTTGTTGGTGATGTATAAAAATGCTGAGGATTTATGGGGATTTATTTTATAACCTGCAACTTTGCTAAAGGTGTGGATTATTTCTAATAGCTTTTTAGTAGAATCTGTGGGGTTCTCTAAGTATACCATCATATCATCTCAGAGTGATAATTTGGTTTCCTCATTACAACTTGATTATTTTTAAAGTAGAGTTTAAAGGAGACTAATCCTGCAAAATCTGACTAGTTTTCCAGAAGGGTATAGAAGACATCATAAGATTTTGAAAGATATTACAACACAGATTACAAGACAGATATGAGGGGATAAGTACTGAGGCCAGAGAAGAAAGTATAGCCACAGTTAAGATATAAAAGGAAAAAAAAAAATCAACTGAATATTTGGTTATTGACTGAATCTAAGAGGATATGAAGAAGGATGAGTCAAAGATGACTAAAACTTCAAGCCTGGGTTCCTGGGAAAAGGGAGGTACCAATGACATTCACATTAATCCATGCTCTACCTTCTTACAGCTATCCCTGCAATGTAGAGACAGATTTCACTTTTACCTGGATTATTGGCCCTCAACACATACCATCATTTAATCATATCATATTAACTAGCATTATTTTAGAAATGCTTGGCACTGTATATACAGCATCTACCACATCTCACTGCAAAGAAGAGGAATGAGATAATTGCCGAAATAATCCAGGGCAGGGAGATAATTGCTTAAATAATCCAGTTTTTGTTGTGAATTGTTTAGAATTGCCCCCCAGCATCTTGCTTCCCTTCAGTTATGAAATTGAGGGCTTTTAAGAGCCAATTCCTGACCCTCCCCCCAAAACCCTTTAGATCTCATCCTTACAATGACTAAAATTCTCTTTTAAAGCTTCAATTCTCTCCCCTGCTCCCTGATCCCAAAGCAGGTCCAAATCCCCTGAAGTTCTCATTCAGTAAGTTAAGCATTTCCTCCTCCTCTTCCTGCCTCCTCTTTCTCACAGTTCCGATCATCATCCTTAGCCAATTCCTACCCTGCCACACACCCCTTAGAATGCCAGTTCCTTGATGGCTTGCATCTGATTCCCCAGTACTTAGACACAAGGGCAGAAGAAAGCCTGCTGTCTTGACTTGAGTTCCTAAAATACATTCAGCAAGCTGTGCCAGAGAAGCCAATGGCACAGAGAAGGCTAAGGCCAATTGACATGGAGGACCTCTCCAAAGATTAGTAGGTCTAGATCAGGGGTCCTCAAACTTTTAAATAGGGGCCAGTTCACTGTCCCTCAGACTGTTGGAGGGCCCGACTATAGTAAAAACAAAAACTTTGCTTTGTGGGCCTTTAAATAAAGAAACTTCATAGCCCTGGGTGAGGGGGATAATCGTCCTCAGCTGCCGCATCTGGCCCTCAGGAGGTAGTTTGAGGACCCCTGGTAGATGGTCTTAGGCAACAATTCTCCTGTTTGACCAATCTTTCCTTATTCTTCCCACATACATATTTATACTGGAATCTTCTTTTTTGTATAAAAACATATAGTCCCTGACTTAGATCAGGAGACAGCTCGGCAAAGTGAAGAGTATTATATTTGAGGTCAGAAGGTTTGCCCTTATTTATTATGACCTCAGTTACCTTCTCAATTTTGCCATCTGTAAAATGGGGGGATGAGGGAGAAGGGAGATAGATGACCTTTGAGTTCTCTTCTGGCCCTGTATCTATGATCCTATGAATTTTAATACCTCCTAGGCTCAAAGACCAAATGCAAGATTAATTAAACAAATACCACTGCCCATGATTCTAGACCATAAGCAAAGCAAGAGAGATACCAGGCAAGTTGAGGTCCCAATGCAAGAAGCTTGGTCACATGACATAAACCCCCAAGACAGGTATTTACAGAGTGGCTAGACTTGGCAAAGCTGGCAACCTGGTGGTGCCCATACATGCCTATGCAGCTGCATGTCCTCACTAACACCCTCACACTGGCATCTTCCTTTACTTAAGTTGCCCAAGATCAAAGAGGTACCTCTGGGGTTTGCAGGCCCAGAATCAAATAGTGTTTCTAATTACATAAAAGGTCTCCTCCAGCCCCACAAACCCAAGTTTCTGTTTAAGAGAGAGGAACATTATCTCATTTCTTCTTAGCATGGACTCTCAATTTCTGGTTTCCATAAACCAACTCAAGAAATGTACTTTCCCTATATTTCCTCCCCAATCCCCAATAAGCTTCACTATCAGCAGTGCAAATCCACTTAACTAAATTAATTTAAAAAGAGAAAAGCAAAGGAAATACATCATTTTACTAATTGTAATGGGAAAAAAAGGTGAGGGAAGGGGAAAGGCAGCTAAGTGGATAGAGCATCAGCGCTGGAGTTGGAAAGAAGTGAATTCAAATCCAGCCTTAGATACTTACTAGCTGTGTGACTAGGACTGAGGGGAAACAATGTAGATACTCACTGGATGAAGAATGGCTGAACAATGATGGTAAATAAATAGAAGGATAGGGCCTTAGAGATTGACTGGGAATAGACTGATGATTTCATTGTTGAAGGGAATTCCTGGTTGAGGGAACTTGTCCTACCAATGTAGGTCAGTCAGCATCTTCTCAATTTTTATTGAATTACTGAATATACATGGAGACTAATTGACTTGCCTAGATTCATATAACTGTAGGTCTTCCTGACTATGAGTCTAGCTTCCCATTAGCTATACCCTTCTACCTCTAAAATCGATGCTTAACCACAAAAAAAATGAGAAAGTATTATAATATGAGGAAAGGCAAATGGAATAAGGTAATGGGATGGAAACAGAATTTGGAAAACTATAGACACACTTTAACAATACAGAACCATAACTACTGCACACTGGAAGGGCACAAAGAGGGAATATATTGTTATTATAATTATTATTAGTCAAAAGACTATTTACAATTTTAAAACAAACAGTTATAATTATATTTTATTATTTGGGGCTTCCCATACTGCAGATGAGAGAATAAACATGTAGGTGAATAGTTGGTGACGTCTCTTGGAGAATAATATAGTCATAGATTATATTATGAGTGGAGATGAGTAATAATATAACATTACCTTATTACCCATATCATTCCCAATCATTCAGTATCTTTTCCTCTTTCAGATTTCTTGAAAACTGATATCAGCCAAAATTTTATCTTCACCAGGAGCAATTTTCTCTGGGTAAACTTAATCTGACTTCAATGTTCTTCCTCCTCATTCTGTCTTCTTTAATATGATGAAAATATTTTGTTGCAGAAATACTGACAAATAATTTTCCCATCCAATGTTAATGGTGCAGTCACAGTTATAAACTGATTTTGCTTATTCTGAACTTGATCACAGATCACAATATTTTTTTTTTTAGTAGAAAGAAAGGTTCTATAGACCTTCTAGGTTCAATCCCCCTCATTTTATAGAAAAAGCATTAATTTGCCCAAAGTCACAAAGCATTTCAGTAGGATTAGAATGCAACATCCTGACTCAAATCCCAAAGTTCTTTCGACTCCACCATTTCTAAGACAAGATATATATGATAATAACTTAGTACTCTGCTACAAGATATCTTTAAATTTCTGCATGGAAGCAAATGCCACTAAATTACTTCTTAGCAGACTTGCTTAGAATTAGTTCAGCAGAAGACCAGTTGAGCAGTAAAGGATCTGCTAGGTCCACTGAAGAAGTTGGATGAGGAAGGAATCTGCATTTTGCATCTATCCTTCCAAATCAGAAAAGATACAGGACTAACGCTGGTTGCTTTCAGAATCACCACCTATTTTTCTTCTCCTAGTTTTAAACAAAATATTCCATCTCGCATTGATTTGAATGCTCCTAAAGAAAACACAGCATCATGGAAACCTCACGCTTGAATGAACTAGGTGATTTTTTTTTCCTAGAGGAATATAAACCCTATGAGGTCAGGAAAACATTTTCATTTTTCGTCCTAATAACTTTACCAGTGAGCAAAGTGTCCAGCCCTGCCTTCTAGTTATTTTCCCCTTGGTGCTCCAAGGATATGTAACAATACACTCCCAGTCCTGTAAAACATCGCAATCTCTTCTCACCCACAGTCAAACAGGAAGAACTCCTTCCTTGCAATTCCCAATTTACCAGTAAACACATAAGCAGCTATATTCTCAGATTTTACTGTCTGGCTGCCAGTGGGTTTTCCTGCTCCCTTATCTTTATTCCGGTCCATCCTCTCCTCCCCACCCTCCCCTTTTAATGTCAGTCATTAGCTCAAATAAGGGGGTATAACACGTCAGCACATGCAACAACATACATCCACATACTGTGTGTGTGTGTGTGTGTGTGCACGCAGGCACGTGTGCAGAACCAGGAGAAAACTTAAGAAATGATAACCTAATTCATGACCTAAATGATATATCCTAATAATATCCTAAACTGGCTACTACTTAACCACAAGTTTAGGGCTGAGTATTCTTGGATCCACCGTCAGTTCACAGCAAAGCAGAACATGACCAGAATTCCTGTGTAACCAGATAATGGGCAGAGAAGACTCTTTATGGAGACGCCAACATGAAAACCAAGAGGAATGTTACAACATGGGTAAGAGACCAAAAACCCTTCTATGAATGTCAGGCAAAACAACTTCCTCACCCCCGCCCCCCTTCTTTCAAATTATAACCAAGGGGGCCAGATGAATGCAAGATGAACCTACCTTGTGTTGTTTCCCACAGGAGACACAATGAGCAAAATACCCACGTTGTGTTTATTCAGACTGCAGTCAACAAGGCCAGATGAAACACACACACACACACACACACACACACACACACACACAGAGCTAGGCTGGAGCTTTTACTAACTCAAACATCTGAAGCAAATTTATTTACTTAAAAGTCACAGAAACAGCAGACACACAGAATGACTCCCTCGTATTCTCTCCTATCTTCTCTCTCCTCCCATTCTCTCCAAGGACTCTTACCCTGTGTGTGATGGAACCTTTGACAGTCCGGTGAAATCTACAGATTCCTTCTCAGAATAAGGCAGTTAAATAATTAAAGAAAATGACAAATTTCAGTCAATGGTGTATTGAAGTAAAGATGATATTGTTTTCCTGTTCAAATTAGAAATCCTTGTTCTAGTCCTGTTTTTGATCATTCAATAAACATTTATGAAGTGCTAACTGTATGCTAGGCTTTAGAGATACAAAAAAAATGTCAAAAATTTTTTGAAAAAGGTAAAAGAAATCCAACAGACCCTGTCCTCAAGAAGCTCACAATCTGACGGGGGTGGGGGGGAGGGAAGGGTTGGAATGGGGACAGGATGGGATAACAATAAGCAAATAATTATGAACAAAAAAGCTACATACAAGAATAATTGGAAATAACCAAGAGAAGGAATTTGCTAGATTTAAAGGGATTGGGAAGGGCTTCCTGTACAATGTGAGATTTTAGTTGGGACTTGTCCCTTCTCATTTTATCTCAAGAGAAAAATTTTTCTCATATTAATTTTTCTTTCCACTTAATAACTATTTCAAAGCTTTTTGTACAGACAACTTTTATTTCTTCGGGTTTCTTCCTCTGACTTTGAATCTCCATTTTGTTATTTGCTTCTTCCTTTTCTGGTAACTATAAGTGATTTCATCATCCAGACATTTTTTAAAAGTGGGCTTTCTTTTTAAAATATCTTAGCAAATCTGTGATTTTTATCCCTATGTGTTCTCCCTCCTTAACCAATACAAATAAAAACCTCATGTATTTTCTCATTTTGTATAATTCTTTTTCATAAGTCTTCCATTAAGGAGGTCTTCCCACTTTTTTTTTTAATCATATTAACATACCCTTCAATTCGTGACCCTATTTTGGGTTTTATTGGCACAGATACTGAAATAGTTTGCCATTTTCTTCTCCAGCACATTTTATAGATGAGGAAACTGAGGCAAACAGGGTTAAAGTTACTGTCCCAGGGTCACACAGCTAGTGGATGTCAGAGGCTAGATTTGAACTCATGAAGATGCGTCTTCTTGATTCCAAGTCCAGTGCTCTGTGCACGTTGGCACCATCTAGCTGTCCCTTGTGTTCATCACATCCTACCTCCCATTCAAATTGGTACATCCTTCTCTTCTCTGATAGACTGAACTCTTTAAGGTCAGGGACTATTTCTTGCTTCTTTTCCCACATGACCATTGTAGGGCATTGCGTATAGCAAAAGCTTGCCCAGAAGGTGTTTGTGGAATAGAAGGATTTTGAATCCTTTTTAAAACTGAATCATTATTTCCTAATAATATGTATACTCAAAGTGAGTCCCCGGGATGAACCTTGGAAAGAACTAAATACACAGTATGAATGGGCATCATCAATTGGGCCACAGGTAATTGCTTTTCAGTCATCCTTACTCTTAAAGATTTCCTGCTATTGTAAAGTGTAAAGTTCTCATACCAATGAAATCATGGATCACTGATGAATTGGAATAAAATCTGGTAACGTTTTCAGAAAGGCTCCTGTTCACCAATGACATTAGAGCTCCAGAAAACTACAAAGTTCACTCAATGACCACAGTGACATAGATGAAAGACATATTG
Source organism: Sarcophilus harrisii (assembly GCF_902635505.1). Taxonomy (NCBI): domain Eukaryota; kingdom Metazoa; phylum Chordata; class Mammalia; order Dasyuromorphia; family Dasyuridae; genus Sarcophilus; species Sarcophilus harrisii. The sequence continues at coordinate 244,848,871 of NC_045430.1, forward strand.
TTCAGATTATTACATGCAACCGGAGAGACAGTCCCATTGAGTTAGTACATCAATACATGTATTTTGGGTGGGAAATGCAGATTCAGAATAAGTTGCACCTGTAGAAGTTAGAGCTGAGTTGCATTTAGAAAAGCCATTGGCTCTATTTAGATAAGTCCAGGGGAGATTTGCATTTAGGGGACAGGACTCATCAGTTAAGATAACTACTGAATCAAAGAATCTTAGAGCTCAGAAGGACAATTTTAATAATCTCTCACTACAAATATAATCAAAGGATATCTTAGAAAATAAGAACAGGTACACTTCTCCCTTCTTAGCTTATGAGAACATCTCATATAAGCACATTTAAACATCCTCACTCATGTCTTTCTGTTCTCCTACAATATTGCCCTTTCCTTTACCTTGTCCCCAATTCTCCACTGAAATTAAGTTGTTCTGGGCTAAACAGTACACACAGACACCAGCTTGGGAACTGTCCAAATATCAATCTCTTCCCCACCACCTCTTTTCTTCTTCCTCCTTATGAGGGATTTTTTTTTTTTTTTTTTTTTGGTCTAGAAGGATAGGTAAAGGCACTCCCACAATGCTCGGCACTTTGTAGTTTTACAAGATACCTGAAGGTATGAAATAATGGTGTGACTAGCTTGGACCCTTCAGGGACAGGATCTGAACACAGATAGCTCTGTCTCCAAAGCTAGTTCCCTATCCACTATACCACCATCCTCTGATATATGTATGTCCACTATATGGTCTTCCACAATGAGGCTCCCCACTGTTTTACACCAGTTAATTTCATCTCAGGTAATCTTGGGGCAGAGCATGAATACTCTGAGGCAAGGTTTGGGCAGAGTAGTTCTGAAATGGTATAACAGAACACAGGTGAAAAGTATGGAAGTAGGAGTATTTGCCAAATTCCTGAACAGGTCTTGTACTGGGAATCGGTAACTGGGAATCTGTACCAGCTCGAGGATGAAAAGTGGGGAAAAGAAGCATGAAGGAAATCAATGAGGTCAAAGCTCATATAAGGTTCAGACAGCGAGAGGAGCAGGTGTAAAATAGTAAAAGATGTGACTACTAGATGTTCTTGTTCATGTATATATAGGTTAGACTAAATAGCCTTTGAGCAGCTAGATGACTCAGTGGATAAGAGTCAGGCAGATCTGACTTCCACTCTGACCTCAGACACTTTTGCATAAATGACCCAGGGCAAGTCACTAAACCCTATTTGCCTTAGTCTCCTCATCTGTAAAATAAGCTGGAGAAGGAAATGTCAAACCATATTAATATCTTTGCCAAGAAAACCTTAAACAGGGTTACAAAAAGGTGGACGCTGCTGGAATGACTAAATGACCACAAAAATAGCCTCTGAGTATCCTTCTATCTAATGCTGAAATTCTCAGCTTCTATGAGTAAAAACAGGGAAGTAGGAAAATAGAGGGCACAATTGTGGAACGGTGAGTAGTTCAGTTCTCCTAAAGTGTGCAAATTAGACTAGAAATGAATCAATCATTTTAAAATTAAAATTTTAAGTAAGAGATTTAAATTTGGGAGGAAATATTTTTTCACTTAGTAATATTTATTTTATTTTTTCCAATTACATATAAAGATAATCTTCAACATCCATTTTTGCAAGATTTTGAGTTCCAATTTTCCTCCCTTCCTTCCTCTCTTCCCTCCCCAAGGCAGCAAACAATCTGATATAGGTTATATATGTACAATCATTTTAAACATATTGCCATATTAGTTATGTTGTGATAGAAAAATCTGAACAAAAGAGAAAAACCTAGAGGGGGAGAGGGGAGAAGGTAAAAATAGTATGCTTCAATCCACATTCAATCTCCATTATTCTTTCTCTGGATGTGAGTGACATTTGCCACTCCAACTGGAATTGCCTTGGATCACCACATTGCTTTTTCTATCATAGCTGATCATCACATGATATTTTGGGAGAAAATATTGACAATGTTTTAAGGATTCTGAACAAGAAACCTGCACTTACCAGATGAGTGCATAAATTAGATTAATCCATCAGGAGTGTTTTGGACAGTCTAGAGAAGGCAAAACTGGTAGCCAAAAAGAACTGGAAGGAAGATGATGAATTTGTTGCTGTTATTATTGAGTTGCTTAAGTTGTGTGTGACTTCATGCCGTATTATGGAGTTCTCTTGGCAAAGATGCTAGTGCTCTACCTACTGCACCACCCAGCTTCCCAAAATAATGGCTAAGTGGCAGAATCACTGCAACTGACAGGTGATGGAATGAGGATGAGGAAAAAATCATAGATAAAACACTGTGATTCACGACAGTCACTAACACAAATGGTGGCTTCTACTTAAAAAAAAAATTACAAATGTTCACTATCTCTTGGAAGCTACTGACTAAAATATACTTTGTACACTTGTCTGGGAATTTAACAGCAATTTATAACATTGTTTCTATTTTTTAAAAAAAGGTGTCAAGTAGTTCTCTTATAATTGGTAGAGGGGAAAGAGATGAATCTGGGAGTCCTTGAGCTAAAATCCTGGCTCAATTTTTATTCAAGTCATTTAACCTTTCTCAGTTTCCCCGTCTGTAAAATTAAAAGAGGGCTGTAGTAGATGTCCTCTAAGGTCCCTCCCAACTTTAAATGTATGAGCTTATGGTTTCCTATACAGAGGCTCATAGGGCTGAAAAGTAACCTTTTCATTTACTTTACAGATGAGGAAACTGAGGCTGAGAAAAGTGACTCATCCAATATAACACGAGTAGTTAAAAGAGCAGAATGTGATACATTGTTAAGTTCAGAGAGTTTCATTGCCAGGTTAGTTTTATTGGGGAATGGTGATTCTGGGCACAATAGAGAAGTGGTACAATAATTTACAAAACTGTTGCTTGAGTCAAGAAGAGTTTGGTTTTGATTTCCACGAATGCAGAGAATATCCACACAGAAAGAAACACAGAATCCAGTAGATTTTAAGCTACTTGAGGAAAGGAACTACTTCAAATTTCTCTTTATATGCCAGGAGTCTAGCATGAAATGTTTAATAAATGTTTAAAGACTGACTGAATGAATGAACAAATGAATGACACCCGGGCTCCTTGAAGTATTGAATTCTTTAAAGTACTTTAGGTTAATGCCTCGCTGCCGGCCCCAATCTACCCACTATAATTACCAAGTGGGACAATTTTCAGAAGAGGATTGGAAATTAAAATTAAAACCGTCCTAAGTTTACAGGGGGGGAAAACCACTGTCAATCTAAGATGATTTTACTTAAAACAAATGAACTGCACAAAAGCTCTCTCCATCTGAGAGCAGCCAGTCCTGTTCCCTGACTGCTCCCCCACGTATCTCTGGGCAGCCCGTACATTCCCAACTCCTACTGCCAAGTTAAAATGAAAACGTTCTTAGTCTAAAAATGATTGAGGTGGTTTTCTCTAATCAAATTAAAGCAGCCAAATGTTCCTTTCAAAGGTAACTGTCTACTCTGCAGCTGTATGCAAACTACCACATCAAATAGGAAGGAAAAAAATAGCGCCAGAATTGTGTCCTTTCAGTACAGGGGGGCTGCCTCCAGAGATGAGGGGCGAACAAAAGCATCAGCAGAGCTAAGAACGACATTCACAGAAAACTTCGAGAAATATGCTGACTTCACAAACTGTGAACAATGCACTGAAACATCCAGGATATAATTAGCTTTTTTTTTGGGGGGGGGGGTGTGTTTAGGAGGAGGGAATTCCCCCCAAAAGTGCTAAACAGCAATAGATACCTTGAGTCATTTACTCCTCACAACCAAAAGCCTCAATAAGACACATGAAAAGAACGGCTAAGGCTTCACAGAAAATGAGAAAAATCATAGAGATCTTGCTTTATTCACTTCCTGTCTCTGTCAAAACACTTAAGACACATCACACTAAGCAATCTTGAATATACAACGAGCTTCAATTAAACTTGTAATGGTCATTTGCATGCAGAATTTGCTCTTTTAAATCATCAGACACTTGGGAAATTCCTGCAAAGAATTAATTCAGAGTAAGCTTATTTTTCAGTGTATTTCACTTTTTAAAAAATTGCTTAAAATTAAATTTAATGCAAAAAGTAACATGGACCAGAGGGTAACACTTCCCCCTCTGAAACAACATGAAGTCATCTGTCATGCCATGCCCAACACATTACCGTTTTAATATAATGAAAGTTAAAACTGAAGCACAATTCTATACATTTAGGTAAGCAGGTAATGGAAGGGCTTTTTAACAGGAGGCAGAGAGGAGACAGGATTGCTTTGGGGAAATTCCAAAGTGCTTTTAAGTATCCCAAGCTGCTCCCTGGTGCAAAGACTCATCTCCTTAACTTAAGTGTTCTCCCAGAAATGCTCTGGGGTTGCAAATCTTGGAACACCACGCTCTCCAAGGAATTCAAGCTGTGGTTGACCCACAGGGCAATGGAGAGATACATGGTGGGAGCGAATGGGTTGCGGCATATTTCCAGATGACCTACATTTAAGAAGAAGCATAAGGAAATGCGTGTTAGGAAACAGAAATGAGCTGGCCATGTGGCAGAAGCAAAGGCCAAGAATTGGACAACACGAGTATTCTCCAGATATAAAATAGACCAATGGATGAGAAGGCCTGGATGGGTGGCAGCTGGTAACAGTAGGTGAGATCAGAGAAACCTTGACCTAACTGAAGAAGGTATAGGATGCAAATGAAGGAAGCAGATGCATGTGCCATCTCCGGTATTCATCTACAGAGAAGCAGCCAAGCCACATGTCTCCAACATTACCCCTGCTTCCCATCCAAGATGGTGGCTCCTTAATGGTCAAGCTGCAGCTGGAAACTCAGACTAATAACTTAATATGTAAATATCCATATTTGAATTTCTGAGCTTACTCTGGACTATTAAGGAATTGACAGTTTATTATTTTTATTACTATACTAATATCAATAACTAGCATTTAGTGTTTTAAGGTTGGCAAAGTATTTTACAAGTTTTGTCCTGACAACAACTTGGGAAAAGTAGATAGAAAGCCCTGTTCTCCAGGAAAAAAAAAATTTATATATATAATTTTATACATATATAAATTTATATTTATATAAACATATGTATTTATATATACACACATTTATACTCACGACACTCTTCAGTTTAATTTGTATTATTAAATATTTTCTCCATTACTTTCTTAATTCTAAACAACCAAGAAGACAATAAATCAAGCCTTGATATGTAGTTTTTAACTGACTTCTGAGGTGTAAATACCCATGCTGAAAATTTAACCACTTAGCTTGTATGAGCTTGCTCAGCACACTCCTAAAAGTAAGGGTGTGGTACCTTCCACAGGTACCACAGTTATCTTCAACCCTATTTTCATAGGATCAAGCTGTAAAGGTGGAAGGAATCCTAGGGATCATATAATCCAAGTTCTTTACTATACAGGGGAGGGAGCTAAAGCCTAGGGAATTGGGAAAGGTAAGCATCAGGGATGGGATTAAAAATGAGGAAACTGAATTTTGTAGAGGGGAAGAGGCTTGTCCACAGTAGGACCACAAATGTATAGTTCAATCTCAAAGACTCATCCAAGTCCACCATTCTTTCTCTATTAACACACTGCTTACTGAAATTTAATTTAAAGTTCTCAAGATTTAAAATACAGATTAAATAGGCAAACAAGTAATAATAGCTCATAAATACTTATGGAGTATTTAAATGAATTTTAAAATGCTTTCCTTTCAACAACCCTATGAGACAGATGAAGGGCCAGTATTACCACCTTTATTTTTATTATTTTTAATTACTATCTTTATTTATTTACTTCCCTCTCTTGATTATCTGTAATTGTACTATACCTATCTTGTTTGTACATAGTCGTTTTCTCCCCCATTAGATTGTAAACTCCTTTAGGGCAGGGAATATTTTTTGCTTCTCTTTGTATTCCCAGGTCTTAGCACAAAATAGGTGCTGAAGGAATGCTAGCTGACTGAGAAGGGATGAGGAAACAGAAGTCCAAAGAGGGAAAATCATGGGCTAATGGTCATATATTAAGTTTGAAGCCTAAGCTTCCTTCCAAGCCTTTCAAATTCAAGTCTAATGTCTGGAGGTCAACTAATGACCATGAAATAATATCTGTAAAGCACTCAATCCAGTATCTGGTATATAGTAGATACTATATGAAAGCTCATTCCCTTCACTCCTTCCCTAACATTATTGTTTATTGCTTGATTTATATCCTATTTTCCTTTCCTAGTTGTTATTATTTTGTTAAGCATATTTTACATGTAATTTTGAGTACATATTCATCTTAGTTCTTGTTATTTTTAATAAGTTCTAAATAAAACCTATTTTTTTAAAACTTCAGAAATCTGAAATTTCACGGTAAATCATTCACCAAAGTTCTAACCAAATTCTGTCACTTAGTACATAACAGTAACTTTAAATTAAATTTCAGTAAGCAGTGTCTTCAATGTAACATTGATCCCAGTATTAAATTTTGTCCATAATAATCCACAAATTAGATTAGAAAAGTGTTTAGGCAGAAATTAGAATCTTTATCCAAGAAGTTGACATATTTCTCACTTTCTATTTATCTAATATCTGTTGATATTAATTACTCTTATTAATAATCATTTCAGTTATTTCATTGGTAATGATTATAATTTCAGAATAATCAGTTATTCAACAAATCTTCACTTGGGTTATTTTCAAGGCAAAAAAACTGAGTGCTGATCAAGTGCAACATATCGTATTAGCTACTAGGAACTACATAAAAGATGGTTTCCTACCTACAAGGAACTTCCAATCAAGTAGGGAGTAATAAGGAAAACATAAAACCCCAAAAACCACAACATATAATAATGGTAGTGGAAGAATTACCAGAATAGAGGCTAGATCCAGAAAGACCCAGATTCAAAACCCACTTCTGACCCCTATACACTGCCTCTTGATCTTGGATAACTTATCCCCATCCTCAATGCTCTAGATAATGTCTTAGGAACAGAAGTTGCAGCTTGCAATGATCGAGGTAGTTTCCTCACCTAGACATTCCATATATGAATGAAATCATCGGTCTAATCTTTATCTTACTGTAATATCATGAAATTAATTCATTGAATAAATATCATTGCAAAACTTTTCCTTCTGTCTCTGGAATATATCTGGTTTTGATTCACTTTCAAACAATTTTGCAAACTTCTGGGAATTTTGTACTATGTACCCTGAACTTTTGACTTTCTCATTTATCCCTCCATTTACTAAAATCAGAGCCCCTATCCACAGAGCCATAAATACTTATGAAATATCACCTTTATTTCTAGATTACTAGTTACATATGTACTGATGAGGAATATTTGGTACTGCCATAAGACCAGCAATAGGCCTCTGATGACTGCTGGTCTAGAGGATATATCCAATATCTTTGAAAGGTCAGGCTATCAATCAATATTAGGTCAGCCAGTGTACATACAATAACCAATTAAAATTTCATTGTTAGACAGACATTTATTACAGCTTAGCCAACTACTGCCCCAGGTGGGGCCCTGTTTCTGCAGATCCATCTGTCTGAAAAAACATGCACATGATCCTATCTTTCCTTAATGTTTCAAATATGTGGCACAATATTTTTTGGTTTACCTTCATTTATTGTCTTTCTTTCTCTTATCATCCTCCTTTCATTTGATAATAATATCCCCTTTCAGCTAGATTTCTAAACCATCAATTAACTTCATCCAAAGTAGAGTAACCCAATTTGTGCCTTCCATGTTAAAATGTCCAAATACAAAGATGTTCTCTATAACCCATTCCCTCATTAGTAGTGCATGAGCCTTGATTTCTTTTTCCCTAAGGTTGGTAATGGGTTTCACAAAGAGTTCCATTTTCTCATACCATATTCTTTGCAATCAGCAGCATCATTTTGCAGAAAACCTAAGCAGGTTTAGGGGTGCAAATGTATATGCCTTTTGGATTTCCCTACAGAACTAACTATTCAAATTTGAACAATTCAAATGATGAAAAATGGAAAAATGGAAGTGGAAAAGACACTGACAGACTACTGTGATTTCCCATAGGAGTCTAATCAGTGTATATCAAATGCCACAACAAAGAGGCAAAATCAGCCCTAAAACCATTATCAATCAGGAAACAATTTCTTTGTCAAGTCAGAAGACATGGCAACCAAGGGCAATATCAGACTAAAAAAACATAATTTTCAAAACATTAAAGATAATAATGTTATAATCCTATGAGAAATACTACCCCACAAAAGAGCAAAGAACAATGGTAGATAAAGGAATTTTCAGGATGTGAAATCTTCTTAATAGGTAAAATTGGAAGGAAGGTAAAAAAAATTTTTTTAAATTAAACAGATGCTTCTAAATTACTATGAAAAACAAATTTCATCTCTGATGACAGAATCACCCAATTTGGATCCTTACAACTAACTCCCTTATAAATGGTATAGAAATAAGTATAAATGGCATTAAAAGATACAAAAACAGGAAGGCCAGCTGGACTCAACCATGTACACAAAAAAGAAATCTATGCTGGAGAAAGCAATTTGGAAGGCACTGAGGCATCAACCTTTGAGGAAGATGAAAGGAGGAAAAAATAATGGAAAATATTCAAATGTTATTATAAAAGGAAAAAGGAACCAAAAGGATATCAATAATTACTGCTTCATGTGTCCAATTTCTTATTGCTATAAAATCTATAAGTATTTTTACAAGTATTTAAAATCGCTTGCTTAATTAATAGCTTAGAAAATCTTTATGAGAATTATCAACAACCTTCTAACCTGAATTTTCTCCACAGTGCCACAATTCTAGTCCAGACCCTCTTTAACTCTTGAGCCTATAATATTGCAAAAATCTACTTTAAGTTTCTCCCTTCTTTCATCCATACTTTCCATAGCAGTTAAAGTAACATATTCCCCTGCTCACAAAGCTACAATCGCTCCCTACTGTCTCCAGAATAATATAGACACTGCTCTCTTGAACAATCAATGCCCTCGAGTCCAACCTATCTCTCAAAGTTACACATTATTCCCTTACTTAAATTATTCTATGTTTCAACCAAACCAGCCCACTTGCTGTTACTCATACAAAACAGCTTCAACTAACTCCTGTCTGTAAAAGCACTCCCTTTTCACCTGTCTCTTAGAAACCCTAGGTTCCTTCAAATTCCATTTGCTATAAAAGGTCTTTCCTTTTTTTTTATTTAGCCTTTTATTTACAGGATATATACATGGGTAACTTTACAGCATTAACAACTGCCAAACCTCTTGTTCCAATTTTTCACCTCTTACCCCCCCCACCCCCTCCCCTAAATGGCAGGATGACCAGTAGATGTTAAATATATTAAAATATAACTTAGATACACAATAAGTATACATGACCAAAACATCATTTTGCTGTACAAAAAGAATCAGACTCTGAATTATTGTACAATTAGCTTGTGAAGGAAATAAAAAATGCAGGTGTGCATAAATATAGGGATTGGGAATTCAATGTAATGGTTTTTAGTCATCTCCCAGAGTTCTTTTTCTGGGCATAGCTAGTTCAGTTCATTACTGCTCCATTAGAAATGATTTGGTTGATCTCGTTGCTGAGGATGGCCTGATCCATCAGAACTGGTCATCATCTAGTATTGTTGTTGAAGTATATAATGATCTCCTGGTCCTGCTCATTTCACTCAGCATCAGTTCGTGTAAGTCTCTCCAGGCCTTTCTGAAATCATCCTGTTGGTCATTTCTTACAGAACAGTAATATTCCATAATTTTCATATACCACAATTTATTCAGCCATTCTCCAACTGATGGACATCCATTCAGTTTCCAGTTTCTAGCCACTACAAAAAGGGCTGCCACAAACATTCGTGCACATACAGGTCCCTTTCCCTTCTTTATAATCTCTTTGGGATAAAAGGTCTTTCCTAATCTTTATAAGGGCTAGTGCCCTGCCCAATTATTCTGTATGCATTTATATATATGCATACCTTATATTCCCCCAAAGAATGGTTTTCTCATATACACGGTAGAAATGTTCTTGGAGGAGATCCCAGTAAGGCGAGGTTTTTTTGCTCTACCAATTCAAATGTTCTTGTTTAGTCACGTCCAATTCTTTATACTCCATTTGGGGTTTTCTTAGCAAAAGTACTGGAATGGTTTGTCATTTCTCTCTCCAGCATTTTATACAGGGGGAAATTGAGGCAAATATGATTAAGTGACTTGCCCAGAGTCAATAACTATTTAGTCTCCAAGGCCAAATTTGAACTTGAAGAAGAGTCTTCCTGACTGCAACCTGGTCTCTATTCACTGTGTCACCTAGCTTCTTGAATTAATAAGTTCCCTGAGGGCAGGGATGCTTCCATTCCCTGTGAAATGCTATTCATTTTCCCTCAGTACAGGAAAAATCAAGGAAGGCTTCCAGCATGACATATGGGTCTCCCTTGGTGACTTAATGAGAGGACACGAAAAAACACTCATAGGGGATGGACAGGTATGAATGGGATATGAAATGCATCTTTGGAAAAACTCCCAAACTGATGAGATCATAGACTGTAGTTAAGCAGATTATGAAGGACAAGCCAAGAAGCTGCTAGAATTAATGGAAAACTCAAATTCATTTGAATATCTGAATATATTCCCACATGTAGCACAGTACTTGGCACACAATAATGGTATTAAATTTAATAAAAAATTGTGATATTTTAATTAAAAATAGCAACAGTAGTAATAAGTCCTTCATGACTGTCTGATTAATGTCTCACGAGAAGGATACGAGCAGATTTTCAATTTTTTTTCCTTAAGATGACATATTTTGAGAGTCTTACATTTGACTTAAAGGAGTAGAGAATATAACATCCCATTGTGTTTATTATTTGTTGATTTTTTTTTAAGACCAAAAGACAGCCTTAAAGGCTCTCCTCCTCCCAATATGGCACTTCCCCTGTATACAACATTTTCTACATAAGATCCCTTGAAGGATGCTGTCAGAGAATCTTCAGAACATCACAAACAAAGCATAAAACAGGCGGGCTTATGTTTCTCAAAGTAATCTGTAACTATTATAGAAGATAGTCTACTTAGAGGAGAACAGAGACCTATGGATGGTTGAAGTGTTCCAGATGCCTCTCTTTACAAAAGACATTATTGTGGTGTCTACATCAAGACCTGGAACCACTTAAAGCATCTGCAATGAGATTATTCAAAACCGAATGTTGATGATACACACCCACCCACCCAAGGTGTAGAATTCTTATTATCTAGCCCAGTAGTTCTCAAACTTAATTGTTCTTAGATTCCAATAAGCTTTTATTTTAGGTGGGTTATATTTATCACTATTTATCATATTAGTAATTAAAACATCTTATATTATTATGAAAATAATTTTGACTTTGTAGATTTCCTGAACAGGGAACCTATTCTTTTACTGGTCTAGACTCTGACATAGCTACAAAGGTAGATTATCTAATTATCAGGTGTTTGGTACAAAGAACTGGATTTAGAATTCAAAGGAAGACAAAGGATAAATCCCAGAATCCTTCCAATAATCCCCAATTGCTTACTGGCACAGAAAGTTTCTCCCAGTGATTCTCTATGCCTGCAAAATATAGAATCCAGTGATTTACCAAAAAAACAAAACAAACAAACAAAAACAAAACAAAACAAAACAAAAACCCACAAAAAACACCCCATCAACTCAAATATTGGTAACCCACAAGGCAATGGTGGGTTGACAGTAAACAGCATCACCTTACTCACAAGGACTTATGTATAGGAAGAAATATAAAAGAAAGTGGGCCAATCACAGAGCAAGAGACAGAAAAGAAATAGACCCACCAAGAGCTGCAATGGTACCTAGAATATGTTAAAGAAATGCATTCAGAGAGAAAACTATGGAGGAGGAATATGGATCAAAGCATAGTATTTTCATCTTTTTTGCTATTATTGCTGTTTTCTTCTTTTTCATGATTTTTTCCCTTTTGGTCTGATTTTTCTTGCACAACATATCAAATATGTAAATGTTTTTAAAATTATACATATTTAACCTATATCAGATTATTTGCTGTCTTAGGTGGGAGGCAAGGGGGACAGGGAGAAAATTTTGGAACACAGTCTTAGAAAAATGTATGTTGAAAGCTATCTTTGCATGTATTTGGAGGCAGATCCAATGAAGACTGATGAAAGTACAGGGAAGCCTAGTTGAAGGCTGAACTCATGATCTTGCCATGATAGGCACTATAACTAAATTTGTTGGCTCATATTAAGGCATATTACAATAAATATTACTTAATAACTGACAGTGTATCACATCTTTCCTTGTGGTGTACTTATGAGTATCCCCTTGTTTTATTGTGTAATTTCCACCCTTTTGAGAGTTTCTGAAAGAGGACAAACATTGGCCTTAGCTACCACAAATATAGTTCCTCATAAGGACTACATATACTAGAATAGACCAATCAATTAGTCAATCAACGAATATTAAGCAAGAATTAAGGTCCACAGGAGATCATTATATACTTCAACAACAATACTATATATGATGACCAGTTCTGATGGACCTGGCCATCCTCAGCAATGAGATCAACCAAATCATTTCCAATGGAGCAGTAATGAACTGAACCAGCTACACCCAGAGAAAGAACTCTGGGTGATGACTAAAAACCATTACATTGAATTCCCAATCCCTATATTTATGCCCACCTGCATTTTTGATTTCCTTCACAAGCTAATTGTACAATATTTCAGAGTCTGATTCTTTTTGTACAGCAAAATAACGGTTTGGTCATGTATACTTATTGTGTATCTAATTTATATTTTAATATATTTAACATCTACTGGTCATCCTGACATCTGGGGGAGGGGATGGGGTGTAAGAGGTGAAAAATTGGAACAAGAGGTTTGGCAATTGTTAATGCTGTAAAGTTACCCATACATATAAATTTAAATAAAAAAAAAAGAATTAAGGTCCAACTATGTGCTAGATTCTGAGAAAGGTGCTCCGATTACAAATGTAAAAACGAAACCCATTTATGCCTTCAACTTCTACTAATGTAATAATAATAACGTACTGGTTTAGTGGAGAAAGTAATGGATTTGGGGTTAGAAGATCTGGGTTTTCAGGTATCCTTGGAAGGGTTTAGATTCCCATTTTCCTATCTATAAAATGAAGGAATAGACCAGTTAGTTCATCTCTAAGATCTCTACAATTCTAAGAACCCCTATGGATCCATCTAAATGTGATTCTATTTCCAGGCTTCAAACCATCCTTTGGCTTCTTGATTATTCCCATTAATCTGCTCTAAACTGAGGTCTAAGGAAAGCCATTCCATAAAGATCAGTCATCCCTTTGTAAGATTACATAGTTGGAAAGCATTTCTTCACTTCCACTCTCCTGCCTATGTAAAGACCTCCAGTGGTCTGAAGGCACATAGACATTCCCTTAGGGACAGGAAACATGTACCTAGTTCCAAAATACTAGACCTCCCACCTTCCCTTTGGTTTCAGAATTATAACCAGAATGGCAGCCTAAGAAGAGCCCTTACAAATCATTTTGTCCTTTTTGTATACTATTTCAGCTGAGATTTGCTGTTTCTTCTTAAAACTGTATGAGAGCAAGTTAAACCCCAGTTTTACATATTTTTTTAAAAGATTGAAAAGTCATATGAAAATTAATTGCTTTATGCCAACCACTGGGAGTTCTATGACACAGAAAACAGTGACATAACTTTAATATTACAAGGAAGCAAAAGAGGAAAGAGAATTCACTAGAGACCGCTGTTCCCTAAAATAGAAGTGCTTTCACTGCTGGGGAGAGAACTTTTCAATGGTTTCAGCCTGGGGCCCTGAGACTTCCTTTCTCAGTTCGAAGGCCATCACAGAAAATAGAATGAAAGGGCAAAATTCCCAAGGAAGACTTGGAAATGCAAGCCCCTCTCAGTGCCTTCTTAGATATATTCCAGATTTTAGGAAGTGAAAAAAACCCATCTCTCCTTCCAGCTGCCTGAAAATAAACTCTAAATCCCTTATCTGTCTCAACTCTCAAGGTTCCATGAGTTTCCCTTCATGTTCTCAGTTACTGCTTGCAGTCAATGCCATTGGAAGATCTGACACAGCCAGCCTGTGTAAGTCTCATGGTACACATCCTGAGCCTGAACAAAAGGAGTTGTTTATTCAAAATAATTAAAAATCTCTACCGGTAAATGGTACCTTTTTAAGGAGACTCTTGTTTTCAATCCTAACCTTTCTATATGGGACAGCTAAGTGCCCTGTGAATAGACTGCCAGACCTGGAGTCAGAGAAGACTCATCTTCCTGACTTCAAATCTGGCCTTAGACACTTACTAGCTGTGTGACCCTAAACAAGTCACTTAATTCTGTTTGCCTCAGTTTCCTCATCTGTCAAATAAAAGAGGAGAAAATGGAGAACCACTGCAATATCTTTGCCAAGAAAACTCAAATGGGGCTATGAAGAGTCAGACACAATTAAAAATGATTGAACAACTTTCCATTTAGCCCCAATATTTTGGAAAGTCCTGGACATGGCCTTACCTAGCAAAGCCCCACATAACAACAGTGACTAGGTCATGAAAACCCCAGCCAGGTCTCTATAGGCAGACTTCCCAAGGCAAATGACATAAAAAGAGAATTCTTGATCAAATCTGAAAGATGAGAAACAGGATGTAAAACTTGAATGGGATTCTCCTCTCTGACATGTGATTTAATAAGGTCACTATTTATCATTCTGGTCTTCTATGCAAACATTTTCCATGAAGCTGGTCAAAAAGTAATGAAAATAAAACAAAAAATAGGATATTAAAACAAAATTGTTTTAAGCAACCATTACGAAAAGAATCATAATTCACATAGTCATTTTAACCTCCCCCTCCTAAATTTTTTTTCATGTCACCTAATACTTTGTTCTTTGTTTGACTGAGTTCTAGATAAATACAAAATCAAGAATTAGTACTATACAGAAGGAAAGGGAGAGGCATGGTGGGTATGAAGAGTTCAGTGGTTCTCAAAGTATGGTCTAGAGAATCCTGGGGATCTCTGAAACCTTTTCAGAGGGTCTACAAATTCAAAAATAGTTTTTATTTCCAATATGGTAAATGTCTATAAATGTAATCCAGATAAACAAAAAACGCTTTGGAGAGATCCTCAATAATTTTTAATAGGATAAAGATACTGAAAACAAAAGTTTGAGAACCACTGGTCTACAACAAAAACTCATGGGAAGGAGGGGAATAGATTAGGATACCTTTCCCATCTACCCATCCCAGTTAATGAGCTCATAAAGAATAATGAATGGGTCATAGAGGTAAGGTCTTTAATGAAGGTTAAAGAAAGCATCAGAACCTTAAGGCTAGAAGGGAATTCAGATTCTCTAATACAATCCTCTTGTTTTTTAGACAGAAAAAAAAAAAAAAAACTCTCCCAAGATCACAGTGGCTGTCAGCAATGAAGTTGAGACTTCAACCAAGGGCCTCTGGCTCCTGTTTCAGTATCTTCTCTGTATCCCACACAAAATTTACACTTTGTTATCTATTTATGAGGTGATACAAACAACAGTTTTTAAAAATACCTATTATATGCTTATAGAAAAGTGTATTCTGGAAATATGTTTGAAATGATTGCATTTGTATAACCTATATCAGATTGCTTGCTGTCTTGGGGAGGGGGAAGGTAAGGGAGGGAGGGAGAAAAAAATTTGGAACTCAGGATCTTACAAAAATGAATGTTGAAAATTATCTTTACATGTAACTAGAAAAATAAAATGCTATTGAAATTTTTTTTTAAAAAGAAAAATACATATTCAGTCAATAAAATTTTTTATGTGTCAGACCTTGGACTAAGTTATGGGAAGAGGAAGGCCAATAACAATCTCTGCCTTCAAAGGAACTTACATTATAATAGGAGAGATGACAGTCAAATAATTATAGAAAATCCAAGTATATATTCAATGATAATTTGGAAATAATCAGTGGAGGTTAAGACTAGGTTTTAAGGAGGATAAGAAAGACTTCCTGTGGAAAGGGGGATTTTATCTACTACTTGAAGGAAGCCTAGGAAGTCACAAGGAGATGAGGAGGGAGAGCATTCCAGGGATAGTCAGAGAAAATGACTAACGTCAAGGGACAGAATGTCTTGTTTGAGAAACCACCCAGAGCCAGTGTCATGGATCAAAGAGTAGAGAGCATGGTGGGGAATAAGGTAAGACTGGGAAGGTAGAAGGGGCTGGGTTATGATGGGCTTTGAATGCCAAACAGAGCATTTTGTAATTCATCTTAAAAGTCCTTGAGGCAACGGGAAACTACTAGAGTTTAATGAATGGTAGAGAGCTAGTTACTGACTTGAGAGGGGCAGCAAATAAATTAACCCCTCGGTGACTTTAGGTAACTCAGACTTTATAAACTGCAGAGCAGGTGCTGGTAGAAGGAATTCTTGACAGCAATGAATCATTAATTTCTGAGTGAAAAGGGGAAAAAAAATCTTAATGGAGATGACACTGGGTTCTGAAAAAGGTGATGTCAGTAGAGCGCAAACAAGGTCTATCAACCTGAAAAAATTTCAAGTCTGTCATCCAGTATAAACAATGATGAACTTGGACGTGGAAGAACCTGTATTCAATTCCTTTAGTCCTGTGACTTTGGGAAATCGTTTAAAGGTCTCTGGGCCTCAGCTCTTTCATCAATAAAATGAGGGGCTTGGATCAAATAACCTCTTAGGTATTTAAGCTCTCTACATATGATTTTAGGACTAGTCTAAATTCAGAGAGTCTCACTGGTCTGACCACAGGATGATGACTATTTTGGCTACAATCACTGGCAAATTCCATGAAATTCCAAGTTTTGAAGGCGATGCAATCTATGTCAGAGGAGGGAGTATGGATATTGGCCAAAGTAATAGATCCTTGAAATATTAGCGTAGAAATTGCTGTTATTACTTTGTGCGGATGTCTTTTGGAATTCTAATTGCCAAGGAACATTTGCCAAGCCCTCTTGTTGAAAATCTCCTATCCTGTATATGCTATACCATAATCGATCAGATACATACTTGAGTTGGGGAGAAAATTTGAAATTCATTTATATTTTTAAACACCATTCCTATGTAGTTCAAGATATGTAATTCTAGCATAATTGTTGCCATCTGGATTCTACCTCCTCTGTTCCCCTAAAATTTTCTCTCTAAAAGGTCCTCAATATGTCCTAGATCAATCCAATGGGCTTTCTTTTTAGTCCTCATTCCCCTTGACCTCTTTAAAGAATCTGACCTCATTCTATTTAACACTCTTTTCCCAATAGTTTCTAAGATACCATATTTTCCTAGTGTTTTTCCCAGCTCTGAAATAGCTCTCTCTTTTTTCTTTCACTGACTTATCTTCCTCTGTACCATTCTCTCTCCTACTTTTCTCCTTAGAAATCTTAGTCATTAGCACAACTTTAATGACAATTTTTTTAAAATGACACAAAAATCTCTATCTTCAACTTTGACCCTCCCTTCCCTTCTGAAATCCATACCACTATGATCACTTGCATGTCCCCCCAGCATCTCAGGCTCCACATATCTCAAATTTAGCATATTTTCTTATTTCTTAAAAACAAAAACAAAAAACAACTCTTCTTTCATACGTTACTATTTCTATTAATGATACCATCATTTACCAGATTTGCTACGTTCAAAATCATACCTTTATATATGATTCTTATTTCTACCCAATCTCTCATATTCAATCATTTACCAAGTTCTTAGATTTAATCTGGGCAACATTTCTTGCACTTGTCTCTTCCTTTTTTCCTCCTCCCACCTCTATCTTCTGCGTTCATTCTCCTTCCTTGGAGCTTCTCCCCTCAATCCATCCTTCATCCCTCTCTATAAATAATCTTCCTTAGGGACAAATCCAATAATGGCACTTCTCTGCCTACTAGAATGAAATTTGTACTCCTCTCGACCAATATTTGAGTCTCTCAAAAAATCTTCATCAAAACAGCGCCCTCCCATCTTTACAGCCTTACTTCCTCTATGTATTCTTAAACTCCACCCAAAATATTCCCTAGACACATCCTAACTTTTTTTTTTTTTGGTACTATTGCCCCCATTGTTCCCTCTTTCTAGAGGAGCTAACATTTCTATAGCATTTACTATGTGCCAGGCATTGTGCTAAATACTTTACAGTTATTCTTTCATATGTTTAACATGATTGTACATGCATAACATCTATCAAATTGCTTGCTGTCTAAAGGAAGGGAGACAATCCCTATATTTATGCCCACATGCATTTTTGATTTCCTTCACAAGCTAATTGTACAATATTTCAGAGTCTGATTCTTTTTGTACAGCAAAATAACGTTTTGGTCATGTATACTTATTGTGTATCTAATTTATATTTTAATGTACTTAACATCTACTGGTCATCCTGCCATCTGGGGGAGAGGGTGGGGGGTAAGAGGTGAAAAATTGGAACAAGAGGTTTGGCAATTGTTAATGCTGTAAAGTTACCCATGCAATATATCCTGTAAATAAAAGGCTATTAAAATAAATAAATAAATAAATAAAGGAAGGGAGAGGAAAAAATTTGGAGCTCAAAATTCTACAAAGATGAATGCTGAAAACTGTTTTTACATGTAATTGGGAGAAAAATACTATTAAGTAGGGACAAAACCCCAATTATTTCATTTCATCCTCACAATCACCTTTGAAGATAGATGCTATTATTATCCCATTTTACAGATGAAGAAATAGAGGCAAAGTTGTTGAGAGCCTTGCCCAAGATGATCTAGTTAATGACTGAGATAGAATTCGAACCCAAGACTATCTGACTCCAAGTCCAAGGCTACACCTACTATACTATCCTGCCTCTCAACTAGAGACCATATTTTATTCTAAAAGGAATTCTTAAGCTGAGGCCTGTGCATTTAAAAACAAAAAACAAAAAAACCCGGAAAAACCCTGCATTTCAAAATAATTAAAATCTTATGTACTACAATTTTATTATTTTATGAATTTAAAGACATGATTCTGAGAAAGGATCCATAGGGTGCAGAAGACAGTCAAAGGATACAAACAAAAAACTCCTACTGGAGTTGCTGAGTTTGGAACAATCCTACAAGATCAAGACCTCAGTGAAAATGAGAAGTTTGACATAAAAAATAAAAATGTATGCTTAAATTACTAAGCTATTTATGGAAATGACAGGCTACCCCCAAAACTCTGAATAGTGAGGATTTTAGGTAACGAACATTTAGCAAAGCTTCATTTTAGTCCTCCAGAGGTATCAAGGTGACCCCAGAGAAGCCAACAAAATGCATGGTCCAAGAAGGTTCACCCCGAGCTGGAAAGGCTTCAAGAAACGGCCCTGCCATGGGCCCGAAGAGACTGAGCAATTGCCTCACCAAGTTTGGCCAGGCTCACTGCCAGAGGGCTGGCCACTGGAATGGACTACAGGGTTTAGGACAGAAAAAGCATCTTAGAAATCATCTAGGCCAATCCCCTCCGTTTACAGACAAGGAAACGGAGACCAAGAAATAAATACGAGTGGCTTTGCCTAAAGTCACATGGGTGTTAAACAGAAAATCTAGGATTCAAAAACAGGTCTGTCTTCTAAGGGCCCTTTCCTTCTTCCCCAGGGCATGGAAGACTCCCTGCCTCAGTTTCCTCATCTGTAAAATGAACTGGAAAAGGAAATGGCAAAACACTCCAGTATCTTTGCCAAGAAAGTTCCAAATGAGGTCACTAAGAATGAACAACCACAAAATTCATGTAAGATGTTGGGGTCTCCCATTTGAAGTCTTCTTTGAAGACCCAAGTCAGGTATTGACTCCCGCAGGACACTTTTATCTGAGCACTCTTTTCTTTCACCCTGGTGAGGGTAAGCTCCTTGAGGGAGGGGATCCTTTCTTCATCTTGTCTCCCCAGTGCTTAGCACAGTGCTCAGCATACAATAGGTACTTAACAGACCTTTACTGAAGGGAACTTTACCAAATGTCCCTTTACATCCCAGTTACTTGACTTATTCTATCCTGTACCACTCATATTTGGATCTTTTGTCCAAGCTATTCTTTTAAAATCCCCGAGTCTTGTTTTTCATACGTGGTGGGTAACAATGTTCTCCATGGTTTCCTGTGACTAGAGAACTAAAGAAACAGAAATAGTAATGATAATATAATAATGACAACTAGCATTTAATGCCCACTATGCATTATGCATTGTGCCGAGCACTTTACAAATTTAATCTCATTCCAGCCTCAATCAGCCTTGGAAGTAAGTACTATTATCCCCATTTTACTGAAGAGATGAATGAGGCAAAGAGAAATAACTTGGTCACAGTATTTTATCTATTAAGTGTCTGGAGAAATTTGGTTACTATTTTTCTTAAACACTAGTAATCCCCAAATGTGAGCAATTTGGGGGAAGATATCCTATGATGCTGGCTAATAATCATTTTAAAAAGGGACTATTTCTCTTTATTATCATAATCCTTATCAATAAACCCCAATAGGCAATAGAAGGACATATCCCATCAAATATACTTGCCAGCACTTGGGGAAGGATAGTCCTGAAAACTCCCAATCGCTAAAAAAATATGAGCTAAAGATGTTTGTGGAAGCCCTGTTTATAGTGGCTAGAAACTGGAAAATGAATGGATGCCCATCAATTGGAGAATGGTTGGGTAAATTGTGGTATATGAATTTTATGGAATATTATTGTACTGTAAGAAATGACAGCAGGATGAATACAGAGAGGCTTGGAGAGATTTACATGAACTGATGCTGAGTGAAATGAGAAGAACCAGGAGATCATTATATACCTCAACAATGATACTGTATGAGGATGTATTCTGATGGAAATGGATTTCTTCAACAAAGAGAAGATCTAACTCAGTTTCAGTTGATCAATGATGGACAGAAGCAGCTACACTCAGAGAAAGAACACTGGGAAATGAATGTAAACTGCTTGCATTTTTGTTTTTCTTTCCGGGTTATTTTTACCTTCTAAATCCAATTCTTCCTTTGCAACAAGAGAACTGTTCGGTTCTGCACACATATATTGTGTCTGGGATATACTATAACATATTTAACATGTATAGGACTGCCTGCCATCTCGGGGAGGGGGTGAAGGGAGGGAAGGGAAAAATTGGAATAGAAGTGAGTGCAAGGGATAATGTTGTAAAAAATTACCCAGGCATGGGTTCTGTCAATAAAAAGCTATAATTATTTTTTTTTTAAATGGGCAACTTGCAAAACTATGCTGTGAAATACCTAAATTTGCTTTAAATCATTTGACTTAAATGAGAAATATTTGATTTTGCACATTTCCTCTGAGCAAACAGATTCAATATTATTTAGCCAGTTATTTATATCACAATAAGAAATTAAGCTATGAAACAACTACATTATAAAACTGAATTATATACTGTAATCATTATCATTTTTATAGATACTTCAGCAAGGAATGCTCCCAGTTTTACACACAGGCATTTCCTGACCCTGCTATGTCATTTACTTCTGGCAAACCCTATTCTTTATCTACACGTATTTCTTTTTCTCTTCCAAAATAGCCTAGCACCCACATTAATGCTGTGTCAGTATCTAACCAATTTAGTCTCTGCATACCATATTAAAAAAACTCATTTCCTACTCAAGAAGTCCAAGTCCACTTACTTTACATCCCAATAAAGCTGAATTCCCTGACAAAAAAAAAAAGGCGCAAAGATCAAAGATTGAATTGTCAGGAGCCTTACAGGTTAATTACTCAATCTCCTCATTTTAAAGATGAGCAAACTGAGGCTCAAGGTCACTCATTGGGTATCAGAACCAGGAGAACTTAATTCCTCAGGATTTTTTCCACTTAAAAAAAAAATTCTTAAAGTCATATTAAAATCATGACATATAATCTATTTATACAAAAACAACTTCCCGTTCCCCACATTCATTTACTCATGATTTAAACAAAGAAGAGTATCAAAGAATACATCCATGTTTACAATTTCCCCACTTACTGACCATTTTCTCCTTGATCCCACAAAGAAATTCTAGTAATTCCATGTTTATAATAACAAAGGGAAAGGATGAAACTGAAATGTCAAAAATCCAACGTTATCAAATTCTTTTGCAGGAACAAGGAAAGGGAGGAATACAACATTTGTCAAAATATTTACTAAATAGCCTTGATAATTAGAAATTTTTCAAGGAACACTCAGAGAACACAAGAAAGAGATACCTCTCACATACTGAGTATTGAAAAACTGGAAAGTGGTAGGTGGGTGGGAAGAATCAAATTCTTGTTTTCACTGGGACTTGTCCCAATGAGGGTGTTGTATAGCCACAGTTCAAACATATCTACTTCTTCAGAAGGATTCACTAGCCATTAAGAATACCAAAATGAAGCTTCAGTTCTACAGAATAATACATGATCCCCTGGATTTCTTCACACTGATTAATGTTCAAGATTTCCCAGAGGGAAGCAGGGTTTCCTTCTATATTGATGTTGTTACATGATATATCACAGAATACTTTGAAGAAAACTGGAATTTCCCTTTGTACAATACTCATTAAGCTGTTTGGGGTATTCCCCACCCTTTCTAACCAGTAAGTGATTGAAAATTCTAATGAAAATATAACCACATCTGCTCAAATGCTTAATCGTTACAAATTACAAAATCAGAGGTAGCAAGGTGGCACAGTGAATAGTTGTATGATCCTTGGCCAGTCATTTAATTTCTCTCAGTTTCCTCATCTCTAAAATGAGGAAATTCACAGGATTGGGTTGAAGATCTAATAAGTAAACTATATGTGTTTTGCAAACCTTGAAATGTTTTATCAGGACTAACTATTATTATTGAATATCTTATTTGATGAGAATCTTGCTTTGACTCTGCCCCCTGGGATTTCTCTGCTCCCTCCTGATCTTTTTTTTTTTTTTTTTAAACTCTAAACCATTTTTCTAACCATCAAAAATTGTGTGTGTGAGTCTACATTTTCTTTCCATTTTGACTGGTCTTAGGTGACTAACTTAGAAACCTTCTTTAGTCCTGAGGGAGGAATTAGACATCCTTTTTCTCCTCCATCTACCAGTCTTCTCATCTCATCCTGGGGAAAATTGGTCCAGAAGAATCCAGTCATTCTGAAGTTGTGCTGGGCATTTATAAATTTGGTTCCTTGTTGTCTTCTTTGTACATCTTCTTATATGCCCTCCTGTCTGAGGGCTCATCCCTGTAGAAGGGAAATTTCCAAATAACTGAAATTTCTTCCCTCCCTCTCCCCCTTTTCTCCACTGGGGCTATATGACATCGGTGTGGCAGACCACATCCACCAAGTTTGCCCGTCCTGGGAGACTCTCATAAATTCTGCTGGGGGAGGGGGAGTCCACTTAATGTTCTGGGACTCTTCTTGTTTGCTTGTCATGGTGGAGATACCATAAGCAGGCTACCCATTGGTTGTTGCTAGTTGGCTGCCTTATCTGGTTCTAAGCATAATGTGTCAATTAAGTCAATATCTAATGTGTCAAATTCAAAGATTAATAAGAAAGCTGGAAAACAGGAGAGAGGTGATCTAGGTCTACCTACCATGAATGAAAAAAGCAAATCCCCAGAGTTTACCTTGCCCACTGTCACACTGGTAGCCAGTGAGGAAGCAGGATTCCATGGCATATGCTCAGCAAGCAGATAACTCTGATTGGGGTGGGGGGAGAAAAAGAGAGAGACAGACACACACAGAGAAAAAGACAGAGGGAGAAAGGGAGACAGAGAGAAAAGAAAGAGAGAGTCAGTCAGAAAGAGAGAGAGAGAGAATATATAGTGAATATAATAACAACTGACACTTATGGAGAGTGAACTGGTCACAAATGTAGGGCTATTAAGTCTGACTGAAAAAAACAGCCAAGGACTTTGAAATACTCATGGACAAAATCAAGGAAAACTGACTTCTCCATTCAGTTGGAAAGGAATCAAGTGGTTGATGGATATGTAATACTTAAAAGAACCAAGAAAGGCAACAGTACTCCAAAGGAAATTAGTTTTGTTTAAATACATATCCTTATTTTCCCCATCTGTCATAGTGGAGTCTCTAGTCAGGACACATGGATTGTAGAATGTTTCATGGGAGGATGTGTTCTCTTTTGGGAAAGTTTCGGACAAGCCGGGGGTACCCAGAGGAAGGTGATCCAAATAACAAGATGCCCAGAATCTGTTACCTGAAGACTGGAAGAAGGAATTGAGTTTTCAGCCTGGGAATGAGAAGACTGAATGAGATACATAATCCCTGGCCCAAGAATCTGAAAAGCTAGTTGTCACATGGAAGAGTGAAATGGCCTGTTTTGCTTGACTCCAAGGAGAGAGTTAAGAACAATGGGCAGTAGGGCAGAGGCTGTCTCGATGGTGAATCTGTTCCTTCCTAGAGTAGAATAGACTGCCTTGGGAGGCGGTACCTCCCCCATCTCTGGAGTTTTAAGCATAGATGGATAAGGGGACAATGCAGAGAGGAACCTTCTTCAAGGTGCATGGAGATTGAATGGAGTCCCTCCTGAGACTCTATGATAGAACCATGTAAATGTGACCCATTGGTCTAGGAAAGAAAGAACCTTCGCAATGAGGAGTTCCTAGACTCTCCTTCCTCTTAATTGCTCATCATCTTGATGACATGGGTGGCAAGGATGGCTACTGGACAGAAAAATACCATAGGACCACATAATTTTTTTTTAAAGCATCAAAATTAAATCCAGAATTCTCCATAAAAATGCTTATAAACAAATTAATTTGTTTCTTGTGTTCCACAATTCACATCACCAACCCTTACTTAATGTTTCAAGCCTTACCAATTCTGAATGGAGTCTGTAATTATGAAAACACTCTTTCTCTTTCCCTCTTCTCCCCCTTTATCCATATCTATCTCTCTCTCTCTCTCTCCCTCCCTCCCTCCCTCCCTCCCTTTGTCTTGTCTTGTCTCTCTCTCTCTCTCTCTCTCTCTCTCTCTCTCACACACACACACACACTAAATCACTTAAGTCTCACAGTGCTCCCAATGAAATCACAGTCCCTGATCAAAATACACAACAGAATTGAAGGCATTTCCCTAAGAAGCACTATAGCAGGAAGAATCCCTTGGAACTGGAATTGAAAACTTGGTTTCAAATTCCACCTCACACTCATGAGGGAGGGCAACTACATGGAGAAGTGAATACTCAAAGTCTGGGGCCTGAAGTCAGGAACTGAGTTCAAATTAGACAGTAGACACTTATCAGCTGTGTGATCCTGAGCAATAACCTCTGACTCAATTTCTTGCTTTGTAAAATGGAAAAAATAATAGCACTACTTCCCAGGGTTATTGTGAGGATTAAAAATGAGACAATATTTACAAAAGTGCCTTATAAACCTTAAACCGCATTATTTTTATATGTGAATAGCTAGCTATTATTATCATGAGCGGACAAGATATAACTTCGGAACTTAGTTTCTTCATCTATGAAATGGAGCTTTTCACACTAATACTCCTTATTTTACAGGATAAAATGAGATTAAAAAAAAAACAATCTTAAAGTAAATAAGTATACTTTAAAAATGCAAGTATATTATTCATCTCTGAATTGACATATAGATTCTAGGTAATCAGCCAAAGTTCTCTCTCTGTCTTATCTTCCGACTATATTATACATGCATCTATTAAGCATGTACTGTATGACAGGTTTTGTTATGGTATATATAGCAGTCATTGCCTGGAGAAGTACATTCCATTGGAGGACACAACATGTTTACATATAACTTGAAACAAAATATATATCAAATGACTACAAGGTAATTTTTTGGGGATAGGAATGTCACTAGCAGCTGGGGGGCTAGGATGAATACTTTTAGAGAAGGTCATGCTTGAACTAGGAAATCTGGGAGTTAGAAATGAAGAGGAGGTGGGTCAAAAACTATAAAAACAGGGAGATTAGATTGGTCTCCTCAGTCAGAAAAGTAAACATTTATTAAGTACCTATTCTGTGTGAACTATTAAGCTACTTGCTGGGAATAAAAATACAACTAAAGAAAAAAGATGAATTTAGTGGGACCATAGAGTGTATGATAGACTAATATATACTAAGGCTGGAAAAGTAGGTTGAGGCTAGGCTGTCAGGGGCTTTAAATGGCAAAGGAATTTGCATTTCTTCCTAGAATTAATAGGGAGCCCCTGTAGTTTATTGAGTAGGGGAATGACATGGTCAGACTTCTGATTTAGGAACATCAGTCTTCAAGCTGTGAGGAAGATGGATTGGAAAGGGGAGAAACTAGAGGCAGGGGTACCAATTAGCAGACTATTGAAATAGGCCAAGAGAGAGGTGATAAGGGCCTGAACTCTGTAACAAAAAAATCATGAACCAGGTTCTAGCAGAAATTACCCCTTGGGGGGGAGAGAGGGAATAGTATAATTTTTCTTGATTTTTTTCCTCGATGACTCCTAGTCATTAATTTCTAAAGCCCTGGACACACAGTAAGGCTGAATAATGTCCATGGCTTCCAAGGATGGACCCAAAGCAAGGCAGGAAAAAAATACCACTATCACTACTACCAAGAGAAAAAAGAGTGGAAATGGAAAGAGTCAAGAAAAAGCTAAGTTGAGGAGTCATAGGATGCTATCAACATTTAGGCTGTCTGACTCTGAGAGAGATTCTTTTCTGAAAAACCGGATGCCAAATCCTGCAGTGTTGTTGTTGTTGTTGTAATTCAGAAGTAGATAGATATCTTGCCAACTAAGGGATTTACTGGGAAATTTCTAACAGACTCAAGGGTTCCACCTAATCTCCTCGAATAGCAATTGCCTTTGTTTTTAATTCAGATGAATGTCCACCAGAAACTACACATAAGAGCATCCTGAGACTTGTCCTAGCATAGCCAGAATAACCTAAGGACCCAGCCACCAATTCCAAGAATCTATGAGATCACTCAGCATAAATCCATCACCTGACGTTAGAAAAACGATTCAAAGTCCTCACTGTATCCCCCTTCCTCTTACCCCATGGGGGTTTCATAGAATCACTTCTTTATGGGAAGAATGGCACTTTAAATACATCTATGTAATTATCCACTTCAAATAGGATATCTAAATGGTAGGGGATATCAAAAGAAAACCACTGGGTATTTGCCCTCTGAGCTCAGCACAGTGCCTAGTACAGAGTGGGTGGGAAAGTAGTAAAGATCAATCAATCAAATTCTATGGTGAGTTTTTTTCTCCTTTTTTAAGTATTACAGAATTACTGCTGTTTTAGGTTTTGGGTTTTTTTTTTGGGGGGGGGAGTAATAACTGAAATGAAATATGTTCCCAAGAGTACAATTGCTAAGACTCTCTCCCTCTTGAGGTTCCATTCAGTAATTTCAATGTAAATAGAGGAAAAAAGAATATAGGAAAATAGTGGAGGGTTTTTTTTTTTTAGAGGTAAGATAAAACCCAGAAACATGCAGCCTTTTAATCTGATTTCATCTTCTTAAGACATCCCCTCCTTCTTGATCAACGGCTTTCCTCCTCATCTTCTCAATTGCAATAGTTATACCAGACAGCATATCTTACAAAAGTTTCTTTGGTTTATTTCTTTTTTCCTTACTGCACCCTTTAAACTAGACCCATCCCTTCCCTGGCCTTATTGCTATGACAAATAACACACAGATCATGCAGGATATAGGGAGATAACACGAAATTTCCTCATAAAGATTGTGTAGACACTTGGATTCCCAGGAAGAATATGGGATTTGGTATTTCAAAGGTCATTCTTGGGTCTCTGCTTTGATGACTCATCTTAAATTGTTTGAATTCTTACAGACATAGTTAGCAGTTCTTATTTACATAATATCATCCACAGATCCATAAACTGACCAGCAGGGAAAGTTGCTGAGGTAACCATGGAGACAACAGGGCCGCCCCCTCTGTCCCCCTTTCCCAAGCAACCAACATCAACGAGCTACAGATTTTTACCAGTTGTGGAGAGAAAAACTACAACTCCATTGGCTTTTTTGTTATATAATTTGAAACCATGAATCTTCACGAAGGGTATAAGATGGTGGCAGAATGAACAATGTCAACCACACAGTAGGGAAATTCCAAAATCACTAAGAAACTCTCACATATATTCTCATTTTGATAATTGCTAAACAAGCTCCCCCACCCCCACCCCCAATCTCCTAAATGGACAGGATCTCTGAAGGCCTGAATCATTTCTGCCTTGATACCCCAGCATTTAGCAAAAGGCCAGGTCAGAAGTGTTTACTAAATGACTGTTGTGTTAAAATGAACTGAATGGGAAAAGAGGTTTTCAAGGACAATTAGCTTACAAAATTTAGGTTAGAATGAAACTTTTTTAAAAAGAACAAATTCTGACATTACTTATCCATTTTTCATCATCCTTTTGGTCTTAGGAAATAGCAGTGTCAATAAATGAATTTGATTATGTCTATCAGCCAGGTTTCACCTTTTCACTACTAGAGGGACATTGCCTTGCCTAAATGGAAATGTTTTTTTTTTTAAAAAGGGATTTTCATTGTTTTCCAGAAGTCTTTTGAGATGAGATTTCAGTGAGGTAGACCAGAGAGGTTTGTTCTTGGCCACTAGGTTTCATATTTCTATTATAAGGGATGTGACTTGAAAGATGCTAATTTTATCCAGAAGGGATATATTTTTTTCCTTAGAGAGGAATTCATAGCTATGAATTAGCATTTCAGAAACCCTTCAAAGTGACAGAAGAAGAAAAAATTTTCTGGTATTTGGATTATACTGAGAGTAGATAGGACTTTCAGGTGGGTAACGTTCTGAACTTAAATTTCTGAAAAAGGATATCAAAGGGATCCCACGGGTAGAAATCTAGCACTGGAAGGAACCTTTCAGGTCATCTATCTTTCACTTTGCAGACGAGGAAACTGAGAGTTGATTAGGAAATTAAGCTAATTTGCACAGGTGATAGGGCTAAACGTTCATGCTAGGAGACCTACTTTAGGATTCTCTCTACACAATAGCAGAAGGTAAACAGGGCAGCTAGGTTGCCAAGTGGATAGAGCATCCTGACCTGGAGTCAGGAAGACCCTGAGTTTAAACCTCAGACACTTACTAGCCTCGTGACCCTGGGCAAGTCACTTAACTTCGATAGCCTTATCTTCCTCTCTTTAAAGAGAAGGAAAAGGAAATGCTTTACTCCAGTATCTAGGCCAGGAAAATCCCCAAAAGGTCAAGAGTCAAAAGTAATAGCTTGAGGGTTAATTGGGTTAATTCATTCAAATCAGTAAGTATTCACTTATAAGTCAGACAGCTGAGTCAAACAGACGCTAGAGACCCAGTTGGAAAATGACTCAATTCCTGCCCTCAGGGAGTTTGCAATCTAAATAGGAAAAAAAAAACCTTAATCCGACCCCTCAGGAAGCTTTTTTAATTAAAAGAAAATGACAGGATTGTACCGAGGAAGCTAATAGGGGGGAGGGAGGGAAAAGAAGGGATGACAGACCAAAATAGGCAATTTTACAATTCAAGGTAGGGTATGACAGAGGGAAAGAGTTTAGGGGAAATTTCAGGAGTACAGTGCATTGTCAGGGAGGACGGGGCATCTTGCAGGACATTACAAAGCAGTGGGAAATGTACTAGATTTGAAATAGGAGGATCAGTGGCCGGCCTTCACAGAGTAAATCCCTTTAACTGGCCGTTTCTGCAAGCCCTCCAAGCTCTAAAATTAGGATTCCATGCTATGTCCAGTCCAACCTATTACCCGACTAGGAAATGTTTCTAAACCGGGGACAAATGCTTGTCCAGACTTGGCTTGCAGATTTCAAGTAATCGGGGTCACAAGAGACAAGACTAGGGGACCCCCCCCCAACTAGGAAATTTCCCCCTACATCCACTGCTGTCTGGATGAAGTTATTAACATTGTCATCCACACAATTACCAACTGGAGCCTTGCTAAAGAAGTCCCGGGGTCCTACACAGTCCTTCCAGAAAACAAAACAAACAAACAAAAATAATGCAGGACGGCAAGTCACTTAGAATCTAGAAACATTAACTCTTTTCTCCAAATGGGTCGGCCCAGAGATGTCAACGTCTCCCGGACAGGCTAGCACCGAGCTGTCTCGTCAATTAACTAAGCAAATGGGGCAAAAAGCCTTCTGGCGTCCCTTCGACAGTTTTCCAAGCGTCCCCATCACTAATAGACACCACAGAGAGATAAAATGTGGGGATGCCCCAGCCAAGCCACCGGGCTGCTGAAAATTCTTGAAACCCCAAGCATTTTCTGCAAAATTACAGCAAACTGCTAACCAGTCCACTCCACTAAGCTCTCACTTTGAATCTTTCGAAAATTCCCCAGTGAGTGAAATGAGAAACGTGGGGGTCCCCAGAGGGCTTCTCGGCTCGGGTCCCTAGGAAAACTCGGAGGGGCCGGCTCACGGCGAACACCGGGGCACCCCCCGGGGCCGGGAAGGTGGTGCAGGGGGCAAAATGGGCAGGCAAGTCGACGGGCGTCATTGCTTATTGATGAGTTCCCTTAAGAAGCGTGTCCCAGTACTGTGCGGAACAAGACAAGAGCAGCCCGAGTCTGCCCTCAGGAAGCTCCCCACCGTACGAAATGCACATCACCGGAGAGTTAACAGGCTCGGAAACCATTCCCTCCTCTAAGCCTCAGTTTCCTCATCTAGAAAATGGAGATAGTTACTTAAATTGGCTATTTCATGGGCACTTTCGGGGACTCCCGAGTCAAGGACCCGACCTATCAGCTGTACAAACGTTGCCAGCAAGATTCCCTCCTCTAAGCCTCGGCGTTCCCACTTAGCAAATGGAAACATAATGCTCGGGTCTTCTCTGTTTTGGGGGGAGGGTCGAGAAGCCGGGAGTTGGCTTCCCAGACTCCGCTTCCCCCACCTGTATTCCCAGGGGGTCCCAGTGCGTTGGGCGCCCCTCTCCCGGGCGGCCCGCCCAGCCCGGCCTGGGGCCCCCGCCAGCCCCCGGGTCCGCGCGTCCCGGCCGCCGGCCGCGTCCTCCCCGGCCGCCCCCCGGAGCCCCCCGGCCCACCTGACCACGTTGGGGTGCTCGAAGGTCTCCAGGTGCCTCAACACCGCCACCTCGCGGATGGTGGAGAGCGGCATGCCCTCCTCCCCGGTCTGCACCCGCACGCGCTTCAGCGCCACGAAACGGCCTCCGTTCTTCAGGTCCCGGGCCTTGAACACCTTCCCGTAGGCGCCCTCGCCGATCTCGGCCACGCACTCGTACTGCTGGTCAGCCCGGCTCAGGCCGTCCTTGTCCATGCCGCGGCCGGGCCGCCGGGCCGGGGCCGCCCCGGGCACAGGAGGGGGACGAGGACGGGCAGGAGGCGGCGGAGGACGGGGGTCGCGCTGCTGCCGTCTCCGCTGCCGGGGCTGCCCGGGTCCTGCCGCCGCCGCCGCTGCCGCCGCCGCCTCTGCCGCCGCCGCTACCGCAGCTGCCGGACGGACGCGGCGGCCGCCACCTCCTCCTCCTCCCGCTGCTCCTCCTCCTCCGCTCTCCCTCTCGCACTCTCTGGGTAGCTGCTGCACACACTCCTCACCCTCACCCCCGCGCGTGCGCCCCCAGCCCCCACGCCTCTCGCTCCTGCTCCGGGCACCCGGGCTCGCTCCCCACCCGCAACCCCGCCGCCGCCGCCGCCGCCGTCCGGGGGATCTGGGGGTCCCGGGGGAGCGCTCCTCAATTCCAAACCATTTCACCTAAAAGAGAGAAGAAAAGTGCCTTCAAGCATCCCGGAGGGGCAGCTCTCCCCGATCCTCCCAAACCTCCTACCCCCGCCCCCCACCTTGCCCTTGAATCCTCCGGGGTTCCCTGGGCCCTTGGCTGCGCTCAGGACGGTAAGGAAACAGCCCGTCTTTCTCTCCCTGCACGAGGTTGACCTGTATTTGTACCCAGGAGCTCCCCGGAGAAGTAGCTGGGGCCCCCGCGGGGAAGGAGGGAATCGGCTTGGACACAGCTTCTGAGAGGGGCGGGCGGAGGGCGCCGGTGGGGGGGGGGGATCCGATAGGAAGGGGGGAGCCTAGGGGCACACTCGTCTCCTCATCTTCACCCTTATTATTTTGGGCGTCCCAAAAGTCTTTGTGGTTCTAAGCTATTAAGACTTTAAAAGGCTAAAAGACTATGGGGCCACTAAATATAATTTCGGTGCTTTTCCAAAACCTCGCACTGCCCCCCAAGGAGTGGGATTTGCAAGTCAGTCAAGTCAAGCAGCATTTATTAAGCACTTAGAAAGTATAAAGCACTGTGCTGTTTTGTTTTCTGGAGTTTCTTTTTTGTTCCTCCAAGGACTGACCCTAAGAGTTTTATGTGTAAGGAGTCCTTGAGGGTATAGTTGTGCGAGGCAAAATTGGGGGGAGGGGGGGAGGATGTGCAACAAAGTCTGAGTAAGGCTCATAGGAGAAATGCCTATTTTTCCCCCCTCCCAGGCCTTACTTAGGGGACTCTCCGACTCTCCACTAAGCCCCCTCTTTGAGGAGGGGGATGGGAGAGGGAGGATGGGAGCAATAGCATTCCTTCCTTTGACTGCGAGGACCTCCCTCATAGAAGAAGCGCTAGCTGGCCCACGTCTCAGCCCCGCACTTATATACCAAGGAGGTGGCGGAGGGGATTTGACAAAAGGAAGGAAGCCGACCGCAGTGGGGAGAATTTCTCCCAAGGGTGCATCAGGGGCATATCCCTCCATATTACTTTCAAGACTATCATCCCAGAGGAAGATTATCCTAATTCTGTGTTTCCCTGGAGTTCTTTCCAAAGGGTTCCTCCCCTAAAACAAGCCTCAACTCCCACACTCTCCCTCCACCTCTTCTTCCTCAAACTACAGAAGGTATGGGGGGGGGGGGAGGTGTGTGTGCAAATTCTGAGCCCCGGGGGTATTCGAGGAAGGGGGGGTGGAGTTAAATTTTGCCCCGGGCGGGGTTAAAACAGCTCTCTGCCCTGTGGGCACGAACCAGCCTGGGAACCTCAGGTCTGCCTTCTTCCCTGCAAATCCAGCTCCGGTCTCAGATGCCAACCAGGTAGCAAACAATTTTACTGTAACTGCGGACTTTAGGGAAATGCACGAATCGGGGCTGGAACAACTCCGAGAAAACCCCGGGGGAGTGGGGTGGCAAGATCTCAGGAGAGATCTCCACCCGTTACTGTCTCGAAGACAATGCGGCAGCCCCAGGGACCGCCTGCAGTTTGGGGGCGGGGGCCTGGAGAAGGGCAGACCCCGCTCTCCCCACCCCCATTCAGCCACTCTGACCTTGCCGCTTCACCCCAAACCCCCACCCCCGCGTTCCTGGCCCTACATTTTTCACCCCAGCAACCTCTCCGAATTGGATAATTCTGAAGTACCTGAGAGGTTCAACCCCAGGTCCGCTCGCCTTTGGTCATTAATTACAAAGCAACAAGCGATAATGAATGAAAGTAGCGACCACAATAGGCTTCATGGAGAGCAGAAGTCAGAACTGTGTAAACCCCCCCCCCCAACCCCCCCTACACTCACACACGTCGCTCAAAAGTTTTCCTTAAATGGTGAGGGCGAAATCACTGGAAACACGCTAAATAGATTCCCTGGGACCTCCCCACTGTGGGTCCGGGGCCACACAGGTAGCCGCAGCCGAGTCCCGGCTCCGCCAGCCTGAGACACCGTCGCCTTCCGCAGGGCTCCAGCCCAGTCGGGCCAGGAGCCGTCCTGTCACTAGAGGCAAAGCCTGGAGGTGTCCCACCCCCCGCAGGAAAAAAACATGCCTGAAAATCCCAAACTGCCTCCTTAGGGCCTCGCACACCATCCCCTTCTCCCAGTCGGTGATTGGGGGAGGGGGCTCTGGGCTGGGTTTCTCCTCTCCTTACCCCCAGGGTCTTTTTCTCCCTCATTTCTCTCTGTGTCTCACCTTTCCCTTTCTTTCTTTCTCCTGGGTTTCCCTTCCCTCTGCCTCTCCCCCTTCCCCAGCCCCCCTTCTCTGCGGCCGGCCCAGGCTCAGTCTGAGACAAGCAGGAGAGCTGGTGCTTCCCCCCCTCCCTCCCTTACTTTTTTTTCCCTTGCTTTCCCACGCTGGCTGAATGTGACTTGACCCCATTTCAAAAAAGTTTGACATAGTGCTTCAACATTTCCGCATTCCTCTGCGACTACAAAGGCTGCAGCCGCCTCCTTCTGCTTTCTGTCTCTGCTCTCTCTCTTCACAGTCAATGAAATCCTTCATGTGCCTCAGCCCAAGCCTGCCAAATACCGTCAGGGTCGCCACTAGCGCAATGACAAGAGGCGAGCCCCAGCCAGGGGAAAAGACACACAGCTAGGGACGCACAAATGCACAGACGTCGGCAGAGACGTGCGTGTGCATGGATGCATACAGAGCATATGGGCCATGCACGTGGCCAACTTAGTCGCTCCCCGGGGCACTAGCTCGGGGCCACGTATTTTTGCTAGGGTTCCAGGGTGGGGGTGGGGGGGGGGGGGGAGTGTGACTCTGGGGATTTTTTTTTTAAACGGAAGCATCCCTTAAGAGCGGATGCAAACGTATATTCTTGTGTCACCCTAAAAGCATGGGCGCCGACGGGTTTTGGACACAAGTCCAAGGACATTCGCAAGCCTATTGGAGTGGACATCAAGGGGCCTGTTGTTTAATTATCACGTGGCGGGGAGTTAACAGCTCCCGTAGCGTCACCAAGGACGCTGGGGAGGGGGGGGGGGCGGGGAGGGGGGGGGAGCGGGGAGGGAGGGATAAGAAGTACCTGGGTGAAGGGGGGGGGGAGAAGAAAAGAGTACGGAGGAGCGAGGGTGTCCCGGGAAGGAGATGCACAACGGTTTTAAAAATGCTAACTGGCGAGAGTGTGATGTCAATTTAAAGTTCCAATTGGAAAAGTTCAGAAGAGGCCGAAAAAGCCCGGAGCTGCAGTGTGTTTGTGTTTATGCCCGCGGGGAGGTGGGGGGCGTTCGGGGTCCGGATGCCCCCAAGCCGCGCGAGTAAGGGTCAGCGGCTCGGTCCAGTGCCAAGGGCAGCCGAGTGACCACCCCCGCCCCTCCCCCAGCCTGCATTCCAAAGCGTCCTTCACCCTGACCCTCGGGGGTTCCGGCGGGGAAGGGGTTAACCCGAGCCAGGGCTGCGAGACCCCCCTCTCCTCCTAGGCCCCCCCCCAATCCACTTCCCCAGGCTTATCTCTCCCTCTCCCCCCCCCCCCCACCTCGCAGAGCTCCCTCACCTGGAGGGGCCCGGCCGACTTCCCCCCCCTCCCCGGCCGTCCAGCGAGTCAGTCCCTCCGCACGTGTCGGGCAGTCCGCGCGGAGCAGGTAGCCCGGCAGCCGGGGCCGGAGAAGGGACAGCGCGGCCGGGGTGTTGGGGGGCCCGGAGAGCCGAGACCAGCGGAGCGGCGGCTGCAGCGGCGGCTGGGGCCGGGGCCGGGGCCGGGGCTGGGCCCCACTCGGGGGCGGGGGAAGGAGGAGACTGGCTCCCTCCCAGAGCCCCACCCGGCCGAAGGGAGGGGGTCGCGGGGGGACGCGAGGCACCGTCTGGGGTCCCGGCTCGGAGCGCAGCTCAAGGCAAACGTGCAAATGAAAGCCTTCCGGAGGAGAGGCAGCCCCAGACGGGCCGCTTCGGGGGCCCCCAGCTCCTGCTCGGCTCGGCTCCCCTCCCGCAGCCCGCACTCTCGAGCTGGGGGCGGGGAATTCCTAAATGAAAGTTTCCGGCTTTCACTGGGGGGTGGAGAGGTGGAGAAGGGGGAGAAAGCGCAGCCTGGGTTCTCGGGGACCACTGGGTGGGCTGGCCGAGGTGGAGCTTCTAGATGGTAAACTCCCCGAGGGCAGCGACCTGGCCCGGGAGCTGGAGCACCGCGCAGAACTCAGAGCCCGAGTGGGCGTTTAATCCAGGCGTGCCGAATGGAATTGGAGCTGGCCCGGATTCCGGCTCTGTTGTGGGCTGGAGGGGGTGGGAGAACCCCAAACAACCCAGAGTCCTTCGGAGGGGCCAAGGGGGTAAACACTGCACCAGAAACTTACAATTAGGGCAAATCGAGAGCTGTGCTCAATCCCCTCAGCCCTGCCTGCCCGAGCAGCTCGCAGAGAGGAAAATATTCTTCTGTCCGAGCACTTTTCATTTTCAAGATGAGCTACATTTGTTTTTGTTTTCTTCGCTTCCTCTGGGAGCTGTCAGGCACTCTGATAGTTAACGATCTCGGTGATGAGGCTGGATGGTTCACAATTATTAAGTAATTACCAGCTGCTGAGGCTCACTAAGGCATTTCTGGTAAGCTAAAAGACTGAACTTGAGTCTAAAAATAAATAAATATATAAACATATATGTACATATATGTGTGATAAAGAAAAACTGGAATATGATTTGATACGTTACAATTCAGATGCATTATTTGGAATACAGAAATATGAAACCTTTTTTTTAAAAAAAAAAATCTGACCTGCTGAGAAAAACAAAAATTAATTGAGATGAAAAGGAGATTTTGGAGGGGGGAAAATCTTCATGATTTACCTTATAGAAGAATAATTTTTAATGAGTGCCTTATTGGAAATAGGTAAGTGTGTCAAAACAAATGTCGTTTATTTATAAAATTCCAGAAACACTTTAAGTTCAAATTAATAAAGTCATATTCTTTTGTTTTGTGGGAAAAAAATTAATCCTCCAAAATTCTGATTTGCATTTGAAAATATTCTCATTGTAAATAGTATCTGGCTTTGTTTAATTAAACTTTAATTTTCCAGGCTACTGATTGCACAGTG
Organism: Sarcophilus harrisii; assembly: GCF_902635505.1. Lineage (NCBI taxonomy): Eukaryota > Metazoa > Chordata > Mammalia > Dasyuromorphia > Dasyuridae > Sarcophilus > Sarcophilus harrisii. The sequence continues at coordinate 244,885,525 of NC_045430.1, forward strand.
TGATTTTTGTTCTTCATTAACAAAAGATTACATCCTATGTAGCTGTTTAAGTGATGGTGATTAAGCGGAAAAAAATTCTTTATGGCTTCACATTCTGAATTCCACTAAACTGATTATCCTAATTTATAAATATATTTTAAATGGTATAAAGGACTAGTTCTTTGTAAAATAAGCTAAAATGTCATCACATAAACTTGATCTTTTGAAATAAATTTTGTATAGAGAAGGGTTTTACCTTAATTAAAATTATGGACAGACTACCTTTTTTTTTAGAGATGTCTCAAAGCAACTGACATACCTTGAAGATTTGAAAGGATAATCTTCAGGTTCTGTATTATAGATCCATCATGAAATGGATAAAACATTATATGTTGTGATTGTCCCTTAAAATTAAAGTTTAAGCCTAAAGCATACAATAACAAGTGCCATTGGTGGTTATCATACTTCTTAGTATTTTTAAAAACTAAATCAAAACATCAGAAGGATATGGTTAGTATTAATGAAGCTATTTTAAACTAAAAGCAATTGTCAAGAAATGATCACAGGCTTAACTTGCAATTAGAACAGTTTCAGTAAACAAACAATTTGAAATATAACAAAAGAGCTGTGAACAGTTTCAAGATTTTCAGAAGGGGATCCTGTCTACACTGAATTCCTTTCTGTGTTGTCACTGAATTGGTCAACATTTAAAGCTTGGCTGGAAATTCCTCAACTGAGTGTTATGAGAAGTCTTGCTCACATAAATCACAGTGAAACAAGTCATATATATTTTAACACACAGTTCAGATGGTTTTTATATAGTCTGCTTTCATTCATATTGCTTACCTTTTATATTGATTTAACCTTATCCATCCATTTTTTGTTGTTGTTATTCCTTGATTATGATTCATTTATATCCAAGTCATTAAAAAAAAAAAAAAAAAGTGCCCAGAGCCTTATTTTCAGTTAACTACAGTTAGTTAACACCAGGATGTTTTTGTTTATGGATAACATCTTCTAAAGGTAACAGGTTATCACAACAAAATATGTATGAAGTTTATACACAGGGAAGTAAACTTGGTTTCCATTTGATGAAGTCTTCTTCAAATGACCACAATATAGTATTCAAGAATATTGATTTAATGTCAGTACTTTCAGATTGTCCTAAACAGAATTCCTGAGTTATAAAACCATTTTATTGATTGTGATGTTGGAGAATTAGAATTCCTGGATTCCATTTTCCTTAAATATGCTGCTTTAGCTTGCCTTAGAAAACTGCAAGATAAACAGATTTATAGATCAGATATTTGTAAAAAAAATTATGTTAAAATGGAATTTTTAAAAAATGGTTAGTATGCAAATGGTCATCTTCCCTGAGACTGAGGATAATTATAGCATGTCCCTCACAGAATTGTTGTAAAATAATGTATATAAAATGTTTTGTAAACCATAAAGCCCTGTAGAAATGCCAGCTATTGTTACTGTTGTTAAATTATAAAAAAAAATTATTGCGTTGGCTTTTTGAAATAACAAAAATATTTTTCAAAAATCCTTAGATGGATCTGCACTATCAATTATTTGTATAATTACTCATTTTTTCTACAAAAGTCCAACACTTGCTATTCCAATAAAAACATTTCTATGTCATCAGTTTCTTTTGCCTAAATTCTGTGAAATTTTAAACTTATGATTTTTATCTTATGAATTTTACCTTTCTAACTAAACCTAAAAGATGCTGTTTTCTAACAGATAGAATACAATGTTATGTCATCTTTTTTCCATGATGTTTTCATTTCCTTCTTTTTCAAAATAGAGCCCTGACATGTTGCTCTGAATTTCATGTAAAAACAAGTCCTATATAAATTTGTCCTAGTCTCTTAAAAATCTGAATTTTTTCAAGTTTGTGCTTCAGTCTTTGATATAATCTTACTTGTCACCCATTTGAAAGTGACCTGTAGGTCCTTTACCTTTTTATTGTTAACTATGACCTGTTAAACTTTATTTGAGTAGTGCAGGATCAAAAGATTTTTATATTTCCTGTAAAAAGATAAACAAAACAAAAAAAAGTATCTTTGGAAAATACAATCTCCTAGGGCTTCAAAATTAGGAAGGAAAAATATTTAGACACTTCTTACCTTTTAGAATATTGTTTTCATATTCTATCATTACTCTGTAGCATGTCCATAATATATTCATTATGTAATTGTCCTGTTTGAGATTATCACCTAACCTTATTTCCTTTTCTCCTTTTGCTAAGGAATTCATATATATATATATATAAATATATATATATATATATTTCTGACAAATACCTTATGGTAATAGCATGTTGTTTCAACATGTTTTGAAACAAATTCTTGGAATCCTATATAACTTCTTTGGGAACTCTGAATAATCTGAAAATACCATAAAATCATATTTATGAAATATGGTGGTGATAGTTTTGAATTCATATCCATCTAAAGAGTCACAATGTTTTTGTTAATTTTTTTAAGTTGCAATGATCTTATCTTTTTCCTAAAACATGATCCCACAGTTTCATTGCCGTAATCATCTTTTGTTCTATCAAAGATAAGATGAAGTTTTTTTAGATAAATAATTCGGATTAGCCATGCAAAGTACCAACTCTTTTTTTGTTTTTCTTTTTGAGGGAGAGGGTGATAGTGGTTATAAAACTTCAGGTAGAAAGAAAAAGAAAGAAATCATACCTGGAAAGAATCTGGTGAACTGCTGGGCACACACAGATACACATGAATTAAGCAAATGTTTTAAGCACATGATGAGGTTGTGGGGACAATAGACTGAGCATGAACACATCAGATAGGGAATATTTAGAAAACCTAATGTTTTGTTTTTTTTTAAAGGAACTGCACTTATGTCTGTCTCGAGCAATTAAATCTGTCTTATTAAATAAGATTACCTAGTTAATATATTCATGTTCATATAATATTAATTTATATTTTCCTGTTTTATATTTTTCCCTTGTATATAGTATAGACTGGCTATAACTCCCTTGGCCATTTTGAAGAGAGTATGGTATCCTCCTGTGGATCAAAGATTTTACCATTTCTTTTTCAAGCTCTACTATCAACCAATTAACTTCTTCTTAAAGTCACTTAATCATCTCTGCCTTAGTTTCTTTACCAATGAACTGAGGATAATTTTCCCCTTAAATAAAAAACAAATTAAACAAAAAACCTCAACCTTTTGCCCCTGGAATTCCCACAGCCTCTTCCCATCTCCATCTGTAAGAATGCCTCTAGAAATATGTTTATAAGTCATCAGGTGAACAGTTTTCATGAAATCCTAATAAGGATAAATATACTAATTTCAGCATCATTGTAGGTAGATGGTTTCTGCTCTGTCTCAGAAAAGACTGTTACTAAACAGTGCAGAATAAGACTGATTTTGGAATAGCCAGGAGAATATTTAAACACACTCTGATATTTGCTTTCGCTTGAAGAGGTTGTTTGAACATTCAGGTGAATGGGAAATCTAGCTTTTTTGGTTGAAAGCAAATCAGATCTCAAGTTGCCACTTGGTTCAAATATCTGGGTAGGGGTTAATGATTATTTACATGAAAAAAAAACTAACAAAAAATGTTATTAAGTAAATTTTAGGATTTTTTTTTCTTTTATGTAATTTAATTTTTAAAATGCAGATATTTTTGTGATACCACATTGTAAACATGTACTAAGCAGGGGGAAAGAAGAAAAATAAAGAAGATTTAAGCACTAATAATCCTAATTTTGGATTTTAAAAAGCCAAAGGTAAACTGTGATGAAGTAAGTTTGAGTTTGATACAACATAACTTTCTGGTCTTCGGAAGCTTGCTCACACTTGACAGTGCTATTATCTCTACAGGAGCTGAATATTTGGGCAATAGTTCTTGAAATGTGATCGACCAAGATTCTTTCATAGATCCACAATGTCAAAAATATTATCATAATAATATTTAGATGTTATTTGCCTACTAAAATACTTCTCCCCTTTCAAACTACATATTTCTCTGAGGATAGATTTTCTTCATATCCTTCAACCAAAACAATATATCAAAACAAATTGAATATAGAGGCAGATATGAGAATCCAATTTATAAGCTAGACATAAAAGAGAGGACAAAAATATGTAAAATAATGCCATCTTCCTCACTAATTTTTTTGTTTTGGAATATATTTTTCATAAGAATGATATCTTTGTTAACATGAAATGGGCTTGTTATTATTTTTAAAGTGAATTATTTTAAAACTGATCCATTTTGAGTTCTAATGTGGCAAATAGAAATAGCTATAACCCATACCAGAAAAAAATACAACCTCTTTGGGGTCCTCAAAACTTTTAATATTTTTAATTTTAAAGATTGTAAAGAGCAAAAGTTTAAAAACTGCTTTCCTACAGGATAGAGTATTTGGCTTCTCCTAGAGAAATAGAGTAGTACTAGGTCTTCCTCACACATTTTTCAGACTTTAGAGGCCAGTTATTTAACTGCCCTGGATTCAATGTCTCCATAAATTGGAGTTGTTTCTTTTTTCCCCTACTGTGAAATTCTTTATTTTTTATTAAAGCTTTTTATTTGCAAAACATATGCATGGGTAATGTTTCAACACTGACCCTTGAAAAACCTTCTGTTCCAAATTTTCCCCTCCTTCCCTCTACCCCCTCCCTTAGAGGGCAGGTACTCCAATATATTACATATGTTGAAATATATGTTAAATCCAATATATGTATACATATTTATACAGTTATCTTGCTGCACAAGAAAAATCAGATCAAGAAGGAAGAAAAAAAACTGCAAAAGAAAACAAAATGCAAACAAACAACAGGGAGAATGAGAATGCTGTGTTGTGGTACACACTCAGTTCCCACAGTTCTCTCTCTGGGTATAAATGGCTCTCTTCATCACTGAATAAGTGAAACTTGTGTGAATCATCTCATTGTTGAAGGGAGCCCCGTCCATCAGAACTGATCATCTTCTTGTTGCTGTGTACAATGAATTCCTGGTTCTGCTCATTTCATTCAGCATCAGTTCCTATAAGTCTTTCCAGGCCTCTCTGAAATCTTCCTGCTGTTTATTTCTTATAGAACAATAATACTCCATAACATTCATATGCCACAATTTACTCAGCCATCCTCCAATTGATGGGCATCTACTCAGTTTCCATTTTCTAGCCACTACAACATTTTTGCATTTGTTGGTCTCTTTTCCTCCTTTAAGATCTCTTTGGGATATAAGCCCAGTAGAAACACTGCTGGGTCAAAGGGTATGTACAGTTTGATAACCTTTTGGGAAGAGTACCAAATTGCTCTCAAGGATGGCTGGATCTGTTAAACAGTTCCACCAACAATGTCTCAGTGTCCCAGGTTTCCCACATCCCCTCCAACATGCGTCATTATCTTTTCCTGTCATCTTAGCCAATCTGACAGGTTTGTAGTGGTATCTCAGAGTAATTTTAATTTGCATTTCTCTGATCAATAGTGATTTGGAACACTTTTTCATTTGACTACAAATAGTTTCAATTTCTTCATCTGAAAATTGTTCATATCCTTTGACTATCAGTTGGGGAATGGCTAATTGGAGTTGTTTCTAAGAAGTGATAATCCTTCAGAAGGACACTATAAAAAAAAAAAAGATTAAATAATGCGAATTGTTCTGTCCCATCCAAAGAAGGTCATATAGTTCAATAGAAAGAACTCTGAAATGAGATACTGAAAATCTGAATTCTAGTCTTGCTTGTGACGCACCTGTTGATTCAGTTCGACAAACATTTATTAAGTGCTGGATACTGTGGGTATGCTGGGTAGGTAGGTATGGGATTCAGAAGCTAGGAGGAAGGAGAAGATGTATAATAATAATGTATATTCTCATATGCTAAATACATAGGAAAGATATGCAATGCTGTGAGATTTTACATCAGAAAGAAGGCAACACCTGAACTGGGCTTTTTATAGGACAAGAAGAATTTTGGTATTTTTAGCCTTAGTTAAATGAGACAGATATACCACATTGACACATAAGGAAACCAGCTCTAGGAATCCATGGGGAATGTAATACCTATTTACTCATTTACCTAGAGTCTAGCCCCATACTGAAAGACATCAGCAATTTCCTTGGCTTCCTTAATCTCCAGAACCTTCCTGTTCCAATCCATAATTCAAGTTTCTGTCAAATTAATTCTTGTTAAAAATTTTTACGAAGCAAACGGCCAAATAGAATAGTAATCCAGACTTGGAGTCCAAAAGATCTAGCTTTATATCATATCTCTGATACATTTTTTTCACTGATCAACAAGCATTTTAAAGCACTACGATATGGTAGGCATTTTACAAGACACTTGAATTACAAAGACAAAAGTAACAGTCCTCACCCTCAATATGTTTACACTCACACTTAACTATGTAACCTTAGGAAAATTGCTTAACTTCTCAAGGCTCAGTTTACTCCTCTGTAAAATGAAGTGGTTGAATCAGATCACTTGATTTCTTCCAACTTGAAATCTATGTTGCCATCATGTATAAAAAAGAACCTTGTAACACTAAAGTGTTATAGGAAATGCCACTTGTCATTTATTATCATTCTGCATATTGAGAACTTACATTAATATAGTTCTGCTTTAAGCCTTGACAGAGCATTTTATATACCTCTTAGAAGTCTATGTATCCCTTATCAGGAAAAAATAGATAGAATAAAATACCTAGAATCACAAAGGAAACAGATCATAGAGAGGTAAATGTATCAAAATAATTCATAAAAATAAGTTTACAGATCCCTATTTAAAGAATCCCCACCTCACAAGTAGGAGGAACCTAGATGAATCACCACAATTTTTAAGAAAAGCACCCTGAGGCAAATTATTTGCCCCAAATCACATGAATTTGTAACAGTAGAAATATTATCAAATCCAGTACTCCATTTGGTCCTATTATTCTCTGCTCAGTAAAAATGAGCAAGTTTTATTGTACCTATCCTTTGATCCAACAGAATCTCTACTGGGTCTGTATCTCAGAGATCATAAAAGAGGGAAAAGGACCCACATGTACAAAAATGTTTGTAGTAGCAAAGAATTGGAAATTGAGTGGATTACCCTCAGCTGGGGGAATGGCTGAATAAATTATGGTGAATGTAAAGGAATATTATTATTCTATAAGAAATGATGAGCAGGCTCATTTCAAAAAAGCCTGGAAAGACTTACATGAACAAATGCTAAATCAAGTGAGCAGAACCAAGAGAACATTGTACACAATAACAACAAGAATAAGTGATGATCAACTGTAATGAACTTGGTTCTTTTCAATTATGAGTTGATTCAAGGCAATTCCAATAGATCTGTGATGGAAAGTGCCATCCGCATCCGGAGAGAGAAGTGTAGAGATGAATGTGGATCAAAGCACAGTATTTTCACCTTTTGTTATTGCTGCTTGTTTGCAATTTATTTAGCAGAATATGAATTTTCGAAATGTATTATATGCACTGATGTCACATTTTTAAAAAAATAGCTTTAAGGGAGGAAGAATATTTTCTTGAAAAAAAAAAAAGAGGAACTGGGAACTTAAAATAACAAACTAATTTAAAGAAAAACTGAATCTGTGAAATAATGACATCAATGCATGAAGCTCCCTACATTGTAATTTAGAGTTATTTGGATCTTTAGAAGTCAAAGTACTTCACATATATTGTATTTAAGATATATTTCAACATGTTTAACATGTATGGGACTGCCTGCCATCTAGGGGAGGGGGAGGGGGGAAGGAAGGGAAAAGTTGGAACAGAAGTGTTTGCAAGAGTCAATGTTGAAAAATTACCCATGCATTCGTTCTGTCGGTAAAAAGCTATAATAAAAAAAAAAAGAAAAAAAATCAAGTACTTGCCCAGATTCACACAGCTAGTAAGAATCAGGTCAAGACTTGAACCAGGAACTTTGAGACTGTGAAGCTGGCTAACTCTCTATCCACTAGGAAGCAATATCTCTCTTTGCACACTTACATTACTTTTGTAGCTACTTTAATCAATAAATAATAAATTATCATTATATTATTAAATCAATATTTGACTTAGAAGAAAATAAAGCTTAGAAGGCACTTTTCAGACAAGGCAGCTCTACCAGACAGACATCAAAATCTCGCAATATAGAGATCTGGGGTTAATTTCATTTTACCATCCTTTGCATAATGGGAGATAGATGTTTACTAAAGGTACTCTCTCCAGGGTCATGGAAGGAAGATGGGACAGTGTGGGGTGATGGATAGATTGCTAGACTTCTAGTCAGAAAGACTTATTTCTGACTCTTACCAGTTGGGTAACCATTGGCAAGTCATTTAAACATTTCTGAGCCTCAATTTTCTCATCTGGATAATAGGATTAATAATATCCATAGCACTTGCCTCACAGGTTTTATTTTTAATAAGAAATATATAATGTGCTTTAGAACCTTAAAGTTATATAAAAATGTATTCCTTTATTCAACAAATAATTTTTTTATTAAAGTTTTACATTTTCAAAACATATGCATGGATAATTTTTCAACACTGACCTTTGCAAAACTTTGTGTTCCAAATTTTCTCCTCCTTCTCCCCACTCCCTCCCCTAGATGGCAAGTAATCCAATATATGTTAAACATGTTAAAATATTCAACAAGTAATTCTTAAGCAGCTAAGTACAAGACCCTGTGATAGGTACTAGAGAAGCCAAGATTATAAAAAGACTTGAGTTCCCATCTTATGAGAATATATTGAAAGAATGGGGATTGTTTAATTTGGAAAGGAGAAGACTTGAGGGAACACTTGTTTTCCAACATGTGTAGAGCTGATATGTAAAAAAAGGTACAGATCCAACAGGAAAAAAAAAGAATTGATCCAAATGCCAGAACCAGAATTTATAGGAAGAAGTTAGAAAGAGTCAAATTTTGGCTTGATGTCAGGAAAAAACTCCAAAACAACTCAAGCTGTTCTAAATGGGGAATGGACTACCTAGATAGCAGGTTCTCCATCCCTGGAGTTCATCAACCCAGGGCTGAGTGCCCATCTATCAAGAATGTTATAATGATGATTCCTTTTATGTCTGGGTTAGATTAAATGACTCTGAAGATTTTTTTTTCAAATCTCAAATTTTGTGATTCTGTGATGGAAAAATAAAAGAATTGTACTTTTGATTTAATCACGATATGGAACCCCTGGATGAAGAAATTTTCTCTGTTATTGCAAGGGGTTGACACTTTTTCAGTAACTTATATTTTAGGACGCTGCCTAAAGCAATAAGAGGTTAGGTGACTTGCCCAGTATATATCAGAGGCTGACTCAACCTAAGTCTTCTTGGCTCTCAGACTAGCTCTCCATCTGTCATTCATATTACCTGGCCCCAGTGTTCTCATTTCTGTAAAATGAGCTATTTGGATGAAATGGTCTTTGAATAGCTTTCTAGCTTTGATTTTATATATATATATATATAATGTATATATACACACATATATACTTATATGTAATGTATTATATATAGAAAAGCAAGCATGCCCTTCCAAAATAATGGAGAACATCTTCTGTGAACACCTTTCTCCCTCTTTAACATCTTGGTGGATGTCAGTGCTCAGCCAGTCAATAAAATTACAGGACCTGTATGTTGTATTATTTTGTAGACTTCTAATGTAGACTTCTCTTGTCCAGTCATGTCTAACTCTTTGGGACCCCTTTTAAAGTTTTCTTACAGAGATACTGGCGTGGTTTGGCATTTCCTTTTTCAACTCACTTTAGATGAGGTGGTGAATGGGTCTGAGACCACATTTGGACTCGTCTTCCTGATTCCAGGCTCAGCACATTATCTACTGGGTCATCTAGCTGATTACTCTTAGGCAGTGTCCCCTTTTGAGGGGACAGGCATTGGACTCTGTGATTTCATTAGGAGAGGGATCGTCCTGTGTCAGTGCAAGTCAGCGTCTTTTAACTTTGCTGAGGGTCTTGAGAAGTTAAAATGCCTGTCTAACCTAGGTCTTCCTGCTATTGGGCCAGCTTGTCATCAGTTGCTCCACGTTGTCTGTTTTGGGAGCATGTAGACTTTCAAGTGCATACAATATAGTCATTGCCCCTTTATGAACATTATAAAGACTTTGGTACTTAATAGTGCTTCTTTTGCACTCAAAGTCTCACAATTGGTAATTGCCCATGAAAATTCCATATTTGTTGTGTACTCCACCTAAAAATATGGGATGATCCAGTAGGACACCTCTGATATGAGGACTTTCTGAGATGAGCTTTTTTCAGGGCTGCTCATCCCCATTGGTATTCACCTTTCATGCAACTCTTAACCTGTGGCTCCAAGAAGTTATACCATGCACAGCAACCACACCCTGGTAGAACCATCTTGGTCTGCTTCAAACCTGTTGGTGAGGTAGGTAGATGTCTATCCCGAGCACCTGAAGACTTTCCCTGCTAGAACAATTTGTTCCAAGGATCATGAAGGAGGATACTGTGGATCACTAAGAGTTTGCTTGGACATCAGAGATGCCAAGGTTGTCCACTACATCCCCAGTCATGTTGACGTTGGTCCTTCCACCAGACTTTGAAGACTCCAGAAGAAAAAGCTGAGGCTGACAACTTTGTGCAACTTTGCCTCACTTAAATCCAATTCATCCACAAGTTACCCAAGGTGTCACTGATCCCTTTGGAAAATGAAGAATCGTCATTACCACCTAAATACATCCAACAACATAAGGTCAACTGAGCTGTCAAAATAATAATCTTTAATAACTCAAGAATTCTTTCCAAAGGATTTTGAGGTTTATAGAGCATCTTTCCAATTGGAAGGAACAATCCTAAAAGTTGATGCTTTCTATTCTAGTTTAACATTCATTCAGTTATAATCTTCTCTTCAATGTGTAGCTAGCAGTATTGCTTAGGCTCTTAGAGCATGGACTTCTAAAGGGCGTTTTTTTTTGCACTGTCACTTTGTTTAATGCCACATATAGATAAATGCTTAATATATGGCTTGCAGTGTTGAAAGTATTTCCATTTCTCACTAAAGCAAATAGTGACATCTAAGCAAAATGATCTGTCTTAAGTAATGGACATTAGGTCTTTTGTAGAAAGTCTTTACAAGGTAGTTGTTTTTTTCCATGAACATACTTTATGAGCCAAATACTTAAATTGAGAAGTGATTGGATATTATAATACCCACCATTCCCTGCATAACTGAAATTGGAGACCACTTGAAAATGTGGGCTAGTAGCCTTTCCTATGAGAGTACTCAAATACTTCATCTCTTTGAATATGTTTTCAATTTCATGGAGCACCAATTTTGAAAAGTACGCATAAATCTTTGAAAGTGATTTGGGGAGCAGCTAGATGATTCAGCGGATAGAGCACCAGCCCTGAAGTCAGGAGGACCTGAGTTCCAATCTGACCTTAGACACTTAACACTTCCTAGCTGTGTGAACCTGGACAAGCCACTTAACCCCAATTATCTCAGCAAAAATAATAATAACATTAATAACAATAATAAAAAAAAGTGACTTGGGAAGATAGTTCATTGTAGAACTTGAGGAAAGGAGGCATTGCTTTGAAAAATTATTTTAATTACAAAAAAAGAAAATCTTTTGTGTGATATTAATAACTAACATTTATATAGTCTTTAAATGTTTTTTGTCCATATATTGTTTCATTTGGTCTTCACAACTATCTTGTGAGATACATAAGCTGTGTGACTCTGGAGAGATTTGGGCAGCATGAAGACCTAGATTTGAAAGAAAGAAACAACTCTGTTCCAACTTTTCTCTTGTAGATTTAAATGGACAAACTGTAGATTTTTTTCTATCAGTGCATGCATGAGTGCGTGTGTATGTGCACATGCAGACAAATTTCAAATTGCTCTCTTCTATTATCCAAACCAATGGAAGGGTTTGGGGGGGAACTGATCCTGAAGTACACTGGGAAAAACTGTATAATAAATCCATATCCACACACAGATACATATATGATAACAGATAAGCTACATAAATTATGCATTCAAACCCACGGGCAAAAGCTGGCACGAGGTTAAAAAATGAAATTCCAAACAGCAGCTTTCCTTCCCACTAGTGAGACCTTCATTTTGAAATTTAAAAAGATAACAGAACAAGGTAAAGAATGCTGGATTTGGGATCAGAGATCTGAGTTTGAATAATAGCTTCTCACAAAATTTTTGGGGAAGCCAACTTACATCCCTGTGCCTCATTTTCCTTATCTGTAAAATGAAGGAGCTGGTCTGATAGATGTCTGAATTCTCTTTTCTCTTTAAATCTATGGTCCTGAGAAATGTTGAATCAACATTTAGGATTTGATCAGGCACCTCTTGTTCTTTATATCAGTTTATTTTTATTGTCATTATGAAGCATTTAAAAATCTTTTTGTCCTCCCTTCATTGTTAATAATCTTATTCCACCATTACTCCCATAGCATCTCCCTAGCACACCTAGAATTTGTAGGTACTACATCTATTATAGTTCTGTACATGTGTGGTACATCCTTCAATTAAAATAAACTTCTTAAAAGGGAGGGAATCTGGCATTGCCTTCCCTAAACTCTCCCCCTTCCCCTAATTCTAGTACTTTGCATAGTTTTCTGCACGCAGTAGGTACTTTTTAAATATTTGCTGACTTAATCTGAATTATCTCAGCAACTCTCATTTTCAAGACAGGAACCCTGGCATTAGCAGACTAAAACAGCCTTATTCTGGGCAGCTCTTTCTGAAAGAAATAAAGGCAAACATGCTAATCTTGCTTGCTTCTATAAAACCCAATATAACTGACTTTCTGCACCATCTGAAACCACAGAAAGGTTTTGCAAACTGTATTTTTAAAAAAAAGCACATAGGAAAAAAAGCAGCTGATGAAATTTATAATGCTTTTTTTTTTTTAAAAAAGCTACTAACTAGAGACTATACCAAGTTCTTGCTCAAAATCAATTATTTTCTTTTCTGAGTCTAGTGAGAAAAATAAGATGAAAAGTTGGATACACAGAACTCAAGTCAATTCCTTTAGAGGGAAATGTAAGCCTCTTGAAGGCAGAAATTGTTTCCCTTTTGTTTTTGTATTCTTATAACCTAGCACAATCTAGCATATAAGTAAGTGCTTAATATATGATTCTTGATAAATTGATTGCAGTATGTAAACTGACTAGTCAAATCTTTAAGTGTTTAATAAGCACCGACTATGTGTCAAGCACTAATAATCCCTAAGGATCCAAAAAAAAAAAAAAGTAAAAAGCATTCCCTGCTTTCAAGAAATTTGTGATCTCATATTTAACCTATTGCTTACTATTTAGGAAGGGAGGGAAAGAAGGAGGGGAGGAGAAAAATTTGGAACACAAGGCTTTGCAAAGGTGAATGTTGAAAACTATTTTTGCATATATTTGGAAAAATTAAAAAATTGTTATAAAAATAATAATAGCAATTTGAAATCCAATGCAGAAGACATGTAAACTGTGTTCAAGCCAAATATACATATATGCAAGGTAAATTGGAACTGATTTTAGAAGGAAGGAACTAGCATTAAGGGAATCCAGGAAAAGCTTCTTAAAGAAAGTGAGATTTTTAGCTGACGCTTAAAGGAAGGCAGGAGGCAGAGTGGGAAAACAGTTCAGGCAAGGGGGAGAACCTGAGAAAATGCAGGAAACTGAGAGATGGAGAGTCTTATTCCTGGGACAGCAAGGAGATCAGTTAGAGTGACTGGATGGAAGATTCAGTGAAGAGGGTGGTGGGAGTGAGGGGTGAATATGGTGTAAGAAGGGTAGGAAGGGAGATCCTAAAGGCAATGGCAAGCCCCTGGAGTTTATTGAATAGGAAGTGACATGATCAGGACTGTGCCTCCCAGTGTGGGGACAATTGAGCAAAGATTTTTAAACAGAGAAATGCACATTGTGAATCTTAACAGAAAACTTGAATGAAATAGTTAATGGAAAAAGTTATTTTTTTTAGGCCCCCATGTGCTTCCTCTTTTGGTTGAAGTAGCAGCAAACAAGAGAAGTGGGGGAACAGAGAGTTTCTAGTCCATTATGGTGTTAATGAACGCCAGGCAGAAATCAAGAATTTGAGTATATGGACCTTACAAGAGTTTTAGCCAAATATTCTGGGAGAGTTTTGACTTATTTAAGTGCAATTAATGTTTCCTTGTTCTTTTTCCTCATTCCACAACGATAGACACTGAGGAATGTTTTCTGTATCTCCAGCCCAATCTGTTTTATATTGAATAGAATATTAGACTTGGAAACACAAAAGTCCTGAATTCTAATCCTGCCTCAGACACTTACTAGCTGTGTGACTCTGGACAAGTCACATAATCTTGGTTTCTGTCTCTATCTCCCTTCCTCTCTTTCTGTCTCCCATTCTATCTTTTGATTTCTGTCTCTTTCTCTCTGTCTTGTCTCTGTGTCTCTGTCTCTCTGTCTCTCTTGTTCTTTCTATCTCTCTCATTCTCTCTCTGTCTTTGTCTCTCTGTCAGACTCAGTTTGCTCATATGTAAAAACTAGGATCATGATGGCATCTACATGGCAGGATAATTAGGGGGATCCAGTGAGATAATAGATGTGAAGTGTTTAACAAATCTTGAAGTGCTCTATTAATTCTAGTTATTGTGATTTCTGCCACAAATTTTTCAGAGCGCATTGTGCCAAACCAAACTAGCCCTGCAGTCTGTTGAAAATGCCTTCTCTTTCTCCAGTTTTGTAAAACCTTTTAGTCTTATTATATTATGTACTGCATTAGTTATTATGTTTTTACAGCATGTAAGCTTTCTGAGGGGAGGAGGTATTCCACATTTGTCTCTTATCCCCAAGTCAGGGCATTGTAGCTGACATATGATCAATGCTTACTGATTGATTGTATGGTATTGCACATTTGTTTGTGTGTCTCAATTGCCTATAGAATCATTAACTCCGTGAGGACAAAAAACATGAATCAATTACCTTGGTATCACCCCTACCTTGCAATGGCACAGCCTTTCAAAATATGGACCCTTAACAAGTAGTTGTTAAATGATTAATGAATAGATGCTATTGATGTATCCCATCCAATCTGAAGGTTGCAACTTTTAGTCCTATAGATAACACAGATACTTCTTAGTAAGCAGGGACTATCCTTGGCGTCAACTATCATTAGTCATTTCTAATTTTCATGTTGTCTGACCAAGGAGGACACAGTCAAAGTAATATGGATGTTGCATTGCTGGCTGTCACCTGTGCGTGACTCTCAGGTGCAAAGCCTTTTAGGGGTAGGCAATCTGGCACTGGAAATGATATCTTTGGAAGGGCCAACTTCAAATGCAAATTTTTCCATTTGAGTATGATCATTCTAAAAAATAACAACAAACTTTAATTTATTCAGAATTTAGTATTTAATTAAGTATTCAGGCTAACTGAAAAGTGCCAGGTATGTATATATGCAAATTAAAAGAACTACAATACCTCCCCCCCCAAAAAAAAAGATTTTCAAAGAACTACAATACCAAACTCAAATTATACAGAACACATTTTAATGGTTTTTTAACTATTCAGAAAGTACTTCAGGATTTTGCAATGCTTTGGGGCCATCATTATGAGCATCCGTTTTTCATTCATTTAGTAAATAAACTCTTGATTGAGCACCTACTCTGCAAGTACTTAAAAAAATCTGGATATTTGAGCTTTCTGGGTTTTTGGATTCTGTGGAAAGTAGAATCTGCTGTGTTAAATGAAGAATCAAGGCAGAATCATCCTGGGAGACAGACAGGCAGGATAGCTCTGCCACAAAGTGGCCAAAGTGATACTATTGTAATATGCCTTTAATATGTTTATTTCTAGACATATTACATTTCCTAACTAAAGTGGTTTTGTACATCTACATTGCCTGAGCAGGAGGAAATCATTATAATGAAAAGAGTTATTGAAAATCTTCCATGTTGTGCAATTCCCAGGATAAATGGGCTGCACAGCAAATATTTCTGTTTTGAACTAAGTTTTATATTGAAATGTGCATTATTAAATCCATTTGTTGAACACACTGAAAGATCCGATGTCTTCCTGACCAAAACATTGGAAAGCTATTCCTAGACTTCCTCTACTCAGATCTTGTTAGATATTGTTTCTGGTTTTCTTGGAATTCTTCCACATTAAAAAAAAATCATAGATAAAGAAACTAGGAAAACAGAACTTACAATTTATAAACATACATTTTACAACATCATAGGAAAATTTAAAATAGTATATGCAATAGAAACAATGTGTGATGAAACCTATAGAAAATGTGATGGGTATCAGATTGTTCGGATTGTCATCGGCATCGGCTACACTGGAAAATTAAACAAAGGAGTCATGGTGCTATTAGAATTTGACTACAACAAAAAAGAATGGTAATGGTCAGGCTGGCTTTCAGTGAAGTTAACCCCCTTCTGATTTTGTAAGAATGTGACTGTGTATACTGTGTATTTAAGTAATCTACATTTAGTGATTACCATTTAAACCATTTGGTGTGCAATCAAGTTGTTTCTATTCCGTTTAGAGCAATGTGTGTGGGCTTGATTCCATGTTCCATGTCCAGCCAAAAAAACTTCTTAGTAAAGTCAGCAGAACACCCACAGACCAACGCTGAAGATATTAGCGACAGCTGGAATGGAGTGGAGGGGGAATTTTTTTTACCCCCAAAGGAAAATACCTGTTACATCATAATCTATAGTAAATGATAGTGAATTTAGTTCTCCTCTTCATGTCTTCGCATTGGGGAAAATGCTAAATGAACGGGACTTCAATCTGGACAGCCCCCTCAGCTGATACTCCATCCAAATCTTAGCTGGATGACAACAAGCTTCTCAAATAGGTACTTTCTCCAGGATCTCGCTTCTGGCCTCTGCACAAGATGAAAGTTAATCTCACTAATGTCACCTCATTTTGACCGAATCCATTTTTTATATTCCTTATTAACTCCTGTTCTAGCAACTTCATTTGACTTTGCTGGCAACCTTCTTGAAATTCTCCTTTCTCTACATCTTTAGTAATTGCTTTTCCTTCCTCCCCTTCCTCAAACAGCTACATTTTTCTTAAATGATTCTTCATTTGGAAATCTTGCCAACAGCTAAAACTCCTTGAAAACTGAAGTCTTACTCTTCTTTCCCACAAAGTATAGAGGTGATGCTTCTACCTTTTTGTTCTAAGACCTGCTTAGAAGTAATATAGTCTAGTGGATAGAGAGCTGCCCTCAGATCAAGGAAGATGTAGATTCAAATCACACCCTCTGACATAGATTGACTACATATATTGGGGCTGTCACTTATTATTGATCCTCTGTTATTAACACCTCTCTAATCCAGGGGGTTTTAAATAGGGGTCCATGGACCTCCAAATTACCTGTGGATAGATTCCCAGGGATTTCTGAACTTGGATAGGAAAAAGAGATTCTATCTAATCCACTAAGCTCTCATTGAATTTCTTTTAATTATTAAAAACATTATTTTGAGAAGGGATCATAGATTTGAACAAACTGACAAAAGAATCATTAAGGGGAAAAAAAAGGTTTAGACATAATAAATTGCAGAGAAGATGTAAACCTGTATTAGTAAAAGGAGTTTCCTCATCCTAGACTTCCTTATAGAATGGAATCCCAAATCAGTCACTATACTTTGCTCCCATATCCAATTCTTGTTCAAATCCTAGTTATTCCTTCTCCTAAATTGCCCCATTCCATATTTTCCTTTCTTTATCACTAAGTTATATTTCTATGTGAGTGTGTGTGTGTGTGTGTACGCATTCACAAACTTACAGAACTTGGAAGTGACCCAGCAGTCATTTAAGCCACCCAAAACCTGAAAAAAAAAAAAAAAAAAAACCTTCTACAACATTTTATGGTCATCCAGCCTTTGTCTGAAACTTCTAGGGAGAAAAAATATATTACCTCTCAAGGCAACCCATTCTGCTTTCTGATTTATATGAAATATTTTACTTTTTTTTTTTTTTTTGTAACTTCTACCTATTGGTCTTAGATCTGCTTCCAAGGGTCAAGCAGAACAACTCTAATACCTCTTTCATGTGATAGCACTTGAAGCACTTGAAGACAGATATTACTTCTCTCCTCCTCCCCCACTGTCATTAAGTCATTTCTTCTCCAGAGAAAACCTGATAGCTTCAATTAAGTCTGATAGGTCATGAATTCAAGACCCTTTCCCATTCCTTTCCCATGGGCTATGTCATTTTGTGTTTAAAATCCCCAAACCTAGATTTCTTAGGAAAAAAAATTCCTATTTGGAGGAACCTTTGGGACAACTGAAAAGCAATTTGGCAGAATTTTGGCTTATTCCATATTCTACAATAAATTCAAAATAAATATTTTAGTTGAATGATAAGGATCAGAGTATAAAAAAATTAGAGGAGAAGAATTATATATCTTTCACAATTAAAGGTAAGAGAGTATATTCCTAACCAAACAAGGAGTACATCAAAATGCTTATATCTGGAATAAGAAGGGAAATGGCTTAACAGGAAAAAAAATATCGTTATCATATTTCTCAGATAAGGGTTGTCACAGACAGCTAACAGAAATATACAAGACCAAAAGTCATTTCCCAATGAATGAATGATGAGAGGATATGACTAAAAAGTTCTCACAATAAGAATTTCAAATCATTAGCAACCACATGAAACAATGCTCCAAATCGCTAAAATATGAGAAATGAAAACCAAAACAACCCTGAGCTTTTGTCTCACACCCAAAAACTGGCAAAGAGAACAAAAGACTGGAAAATCATTGTTGGAAAGAGATACATGAATGCATTTTTGTTAGAATCCAGAATTAGAACAACTATTTTGGGGAAGGAATTTGGAATTATGCAAATTAAGTGACTAAACTATACATACCATTCGATCCCAAAATGCCATTATTAGACTTATACACTATGGAGATCACTGATAAAAAGAAATTCCCCATATACCCAAAATATTTATAGAAGCATATTTTTTTTTTTTTGCGGTAGGAAAGAATTTTGAAAACAAAGTAGAATCCAATTGAAAAGAAGGAAGATGCCAATATCTAAACCAATTCTTTTTCGTGAATATAACAATAGGATTGTGCTGTAAGAAATTATGAATATGATAAAGAGATGCACAGGAAGAATTATATGAACAGATGCAGAGTGATGCAGAATCAAGAAAACAATATACACAGTGATTATAATGATATAAATGAAAACTAATAAAAAGCAAATGTTACAAAAATTAAAAAAAAAAAACAAATAGCCTTAAAGAAGAGACCTGAGAAAACACTTCTGAATAAGACCCTTCCTTCCCCCTCACCTCCATTTAAGGCAAAGGAAGACAGGGATAGCCATGGGTGTAGAACATGCATATATTTTCAGATTTTTTTCCCTAAAGTATTGTTTTTGCTGATTGATTTTTCTCTTCTTCTATTTCTTTCTTTCTTTTTTCTTTTTTAATTTTTTGTTATATAGGATGCCTTTCTAGCTGGGGACGGAGGAGAAAGATATAGAGAAGAATTTAGGTGACCTAAAAACAAAGTTATCAATTAAAAATTATTTTTAAAGAAAAAGAATAGTGGAAAATGTCTTTCATAATATTTCACCCAGGCTTAAGAATAGCTAATTATATTCTTTATTCCTTTGGTTTCCATTTTATCCATCCATGTTTCTTTGCGTGTTGATTTATAAGTGTTTTGATTTGTGCATATTGGCTTCCCAAGAGGGAATAAAACTTAAGCTCCTTATGGGCTGGAACTATTTCTTTTTTGTCTTTGTAGCCCCAGTTTAGCTCAGAACTTTGCAGGAAGTAAATGCTTAATAAATTTGCGTTGAATAAATGAAATGAAAGAATATCTCCTTTTCCAAATAAAGCAAAATATCTTGTATTTATTTTTGCTTGGAATAGAGAGGACAACCAACCACATGAGCAGTTATTGAAAGGGGTATTGCTGACTGATCTTATAAAGCAGTAGTTCTCAAAATGTGATTTGAGGACCCCTAGGGATCCCAAAGACCCTCTTAAAAGGGTTTTTAAGGTCAAAATTATTTTCATATAATACAAAGACATTATTGATCTATTAAAATACTCCTCCCTTTTCCAACTACATAGCTGTGTGAGGTCAGATTTTCTTCATATACTTCAGCTAAAAGAATATATTGCAACAGATTGAATTCAGAAGCAGATAGAAGAATTCAGTTGTCTTCTATTGAAGCCAGATAGTAAAGAGATTTGCAAAAATATATAAAACAGAGCTTCTCTTCTCACTAAATGATTTTTTCTCTAATATAGTTATTTTTCACAAAATATATTATTATGTAATGAATTTATTCTTCTTCTTAAAGATTTACTATATTTTAAATTTTATCAGTTTTAATTTTGAATATAGAAATATTGATTAGACAAAAGCTCTTTTGGGTCCTCAAGAGTTTTTAATATTGTAAAGGAATGCAAAAGTTTGGAAAGAAAGTGCATAGACCTTAATAAAATGTAAACTCAAAGACAGGGACAATGTGTCCATGGTGCCTCTCCTAATGTAGGCACTTAATAAATGCTTATTGATTGATTCAAACTATGAGTAGCAGATAGAGGAACAAATTTAATGGTCTGAATATTTAAAGTTCATATTTGTTCTTTATTTTAAAAAGTTCTAAACACACAATAATTTTAATGATATCAAATGCATAACCCTCTCCTCCCCAAGAATAATATCATCTTTTTTTTTTCAGTTAGAATTTACCCAGCATTATTTTAGTGTATTATTTTTGGCTCTTTACTGAACATCATTGTTATAAATTATTATAAATATTGGTATTAGAGATCACAGAATGTTTATAGTGGAAAGGACCTAATCCAACCCTTACATCTGACTGATAAGAAAATTGAGTCCGGGGAACTTAAATCAATTGGCTAAGGCTGACCAGCCAATGGCATATCTTTGACTAAGATCTTTTGACTTTAGATCCATGTTTTTTCTACTACAACATTAGCAGAAAGTGAAGATTGATTTTAAGAAATCTTGAAGGATGTAAGAACGGGTCAGAAAAGATTATCTCTTTCAAATTTGTGCTCTGTTCCTCTGACTTGGGAATAAGAACATTTTATTATGTCATCTCCACTTTCTAGGAACTATAAGGGTAAGAAAGACAGAAGTTTCATCAAGTAGATCTTTGACTATTTCTTTCCTTGCAGTGGGAGGGCTTAGGTCTTTCTTGGAGGGAGGGAATACATATCATAATAACTGACAACTTAGAGACCTTAACAACATGCTGACTATACATTCAGCCAAATGTTCAGCCTATACTTTTAATGAAATTATTCCCTGACGCTTTTTTATTGCTACAGTCTGGGTATAGAATTGAATACTTCTCTCTCTCCTCCTCTATAAAGCTCATTAGCATCTTTTTTTAAAAGTTAAACACATGCGATCCTTTTAAACATGTTTCCATCTTTGTCACATTGTGCAAGAAAAATCAAACCAAAAGGGGAAAAACCATGAGAAAGAAAAAGAAAGAAAGCAAACAAAAAAGGTGAAAATACTATGCTTTGATCCACAGTCTCCATATTATTCTCTCTGAATGTGAATTGCATTTCCCATCTGAAGTTTATTGGAATTATCTTGGATCACTGTATTATACGATATTCTCCTGATTCTGCTCAGTTCACTCAGCATCAGTATGATCATGGAAGTTTTTTTTACCTTCTGAAATCAGCCAGCTCATCATTTCTTATAAAATAATAATAAAGTCCTTAGGCAGCTAACTGGTCAGTGGATATGTATGTATAGACCTGAAGGTAGGAAGACTTAAGTTCAAGACTGGGTTATTAGTTTTGTGACTCTAAGTGAGTCATTTAACTTCTGTTTCAGTTTCTTTAATTGTAAAATGTGAATATATGTTTACCTCTCATGCTTGTTGTGAGGATCAAAATGAGATATTATTTATAAAGTACTTAGCATATAGTAACTGCTATTTGCTAACTATAATTATTATTATCTTTAAAGAAAAGGAAAGCAATCAATATTTAACAATAACCATAATAACTATTATATATATGCAATATTATTTTTGTTGATATAAATACATGCACACATAGAATTTAAGCTTTTTTTAATAAAAAATATTTTTTCGCCTGGACCATTGATGTCACCTGTGTAGGGATTGCCCCAATGTGGTAACTCTTTCCACCAAATTCAAATCAGGCACTCATCTGTAACTTAGAGCTTCAGAGAACTGCCTGGGAGCTCTGAGAGGGAAAGGGATCTGTCCAGAATTATACAATTGGTATGTGTTAAAAGCAGTGCCTGGACCTAGATCTATTCACTGTGCATGGTGCTCCTCTCCATAGACTGTTTTGTTCATGCATGAATGCATATGTATATCCATGAACCACAATAGTTAGAACTCTGTGCCTGGAGTCAGGAAATTCGTACCTGACTTCAGATCTTTTCTAGGATTCTGGGAAAGTCATTTAATTCTCAGTTTCCTCAACTATAAATTGGGTCCTCCCTCTCAGGGTTGTTGGGATCAATATTAAGTGCTTAGTACAATATCTGGTACATAAATACTAATAAATGATTACTCCCTTTTCTTACATCTTATGAAATAGATAATGTGAATAATTTGGTATCCTAGTTCTGGACTTCCTCATCTATAAAATGAGACTAGATGGAGTTGAGGATTTATTCTATAATTCACAATTCTGTCAGCAGCTATCTGAGGTAGATAGTGCAGACTATAATTATATAATAATAAATGATGATCTTGTATTAGGTGATTCCTAAGGTCCCTTCCAACTCTAAACCTTATCATTGCCATTTTTCAGATGAAGAAACTGAGTTTCAGAGAGGTTTGCTATCTTACTCAAAGTTACCCAACTAGTCAATGATGGTACTAGAGCCAAGCCCCTAGACCTGCTGTTTCAAACTTTTTGGTCTTAGTATCTCTTTATACTCTTAAAATTATTGAAAATGTCCCTCAAAACCTTTGTTTATGTGGTTTCCTTGTATCAGAAATGAAAACATCTTAATATTGATATGAAAATAATTTTGACCTTGTGAACTCCATGAAAGGGTCTCAGGGATCTCTTTTGAGAACCTTTTCACTAGACATATGAATTCAGAATATTTCAATGTAGAAAAAAAAGTTTGATCATATCCAACCATACTGAACAGCATCAGTCCCCTCCTCTACATTGGCCAAAAGAAGAGGAATTTGCAGGAAATACTCCTCACTTTCCCAAAAGTAAAGAAACAAGGAACCATGCAATATTTTACTTGAGAACTTTTGAGAATTTTATGAACTTTGTTTACTGGGACAAGGATCCCAAAATGAATTGGTTTACCACCAGGCATACATAAAGCTTGTTTGCTTTTCAGCTAGTTGGTTGTAAAACATGAAACAAGAATACTGCAATGAAATCCTTCCGAATTATCAATTTTCAGATAAGTCCCATGTTATGGTTATGGAAAGTATCATAGTGGTACTGAAAGTGTAAATACACCTGTCCTTTAGCACTTAACTGTAAAGGGCAGGTGTTAGCTTAGGAGGATTTTATATCTCAAGTTGAGGGGTGTCCATTGTGTTCTGTAAGTAGACTCTTTGATAACACATGCAGGAAATTGGTTTTTTATCATAACTGAGGGAGTACATAAGAATAATGAGATGGCACATAAGAGCCATGATCTGATTTCAAAGAAATGAGATGGGTTGATATTCTCTCTCACAATACCATTTTGAAAATAGCATAGATCCAGAAAAATATGCAACATGAAAAAGAGTAAATATAATATGATTTTATAACAGTAATAATGATGGCTAGCATTTATATGTAATTTTAAAGTTTGCAAACACTTTACACACATTATCTCATTTGATTCTTCCAACAATCCTGAAAAGTAGATGCTATTATTATCTACATTTAACCAAGGAAGAAATGGAGATATATAGAGATTAAATGAATTGCCCAGGGTCATAGAATTAGGAAGAGGTGGGATTTGAATTTAATTCTTCCTGGCTCTGGGTTCAGATTCTTTCCACTGATTTGGCCAGCTGCTTTTTGGTGTGGCTATTGACATCATTAAGAAAAATGGGGAGAAAGGGAAGAAAGATAGAGCATGAGTCACATCTTAAATAAAGTATTCTAGGAAGGTGGAAAAAGAAAGGGAATAATGAATAAATTGTTGAAGAGTTGGTAGGTCTGATGGCAATTATTGTAGTAGAATATAAACTTGAGAGCAGGTAGTGTTTTATATTTTCTTTATAACTGCAGATTAATATCTGCAGTGTATTGTATACAGTAGACACCGAATAGATGCTTTTTGGTTGATTAATTCAAATGATGAAAGTAGATTCATGACTCCTGGTTGTTCAAAGTCTTTTTCTCCCATTTTTGACATATTCATGATATAATCTCTTGGCTGAGCTCTGTATAAAGTCTGCTCTGTCCTTGGCATCTGATGATCCTGACCATGTTGGGATCCAACACACTCCAGACCCTTCAAAACTGAAATACTCTTCTCTGGTCAAAGGAGTGGGAAGGAATGGGAAGGAGAACTGAGCAAAGTCTCTCAGTGGGATCCTAGAAAACCATACTAGCTCCCGTTTCTGGAACAACCTTTCATGCCAGTTAATACAATGCTTTTTTACAAGTCCCAGAGGACATAATAAAATCCAATAGAGAACTGGAATAAACCTAGTTTACTTCATCAAATGACTTTCAAAGTTTTTTTTTTTTCACAATTTGAGGCCTTTTGATTGATTGAAACATTTTCTTACCTAGTTAAGATCTAAATCTAAACACTGAAAAGAGATGGATGGTTTCAACCCTATTCTTACATGATTAGATAATGATAGTTCTCCCATTACTGTGGATAACTGAGAGCTGAATGCATAATAGCCCTATGGTAGTCCACCTATAGTTTATCTCTCTGCTATATGGGTTCAGTTCAAATCAACAAATATTTATTTCAAATTCAACCCTACTCTTTCTAGCAGGCTATTCTAGGTGATAGGGATTGTGTGAAATACAAAACCAAGATAAGTTAATCGTGTAGTGCCTACTAGTACGGAATCTAGAATTTGGGGTGAAATTGCAATCTCCATTGATGAGGAGTTAATGAGAAAAAAAAACTCATGCTATTTTAGGATTACTCTAGCTGGTAGGAAGTTTTCCTCTTCAATGAGCCAAAATATGCCACTTTATGACTTCTACCCATAGATCTTAGTTCTGTCCTTCAGGGAATAAATCAAATAGAGCTAGTTCCTCTTTCACATGTCTTTTAACATCTATAAGACTTACAACGTCTTTGTTTCCTCTGTTCCTCATCTCTTAAGTCTTACATTTTTGAGGACAAACATTTCAAGTCTTCATTCCCTTCCTTGGCCAAGACTTACCCTTCTTTGGGTTATGCTTTCCTTATCTATGACAATATAATGACAAAGTTTCCTTCAATTATAGTTCCAATAATCCTTCAACCAATCTTTGATGATCAGTTTTGAGCCTTTTCACCATTCTTATTATACTTTCCCAGATATGCTTTATCTCCACAGTGAAATGTGGAGTCAGAAGAGACCTAGATTCAAATCTGCCTCTCCTGCACAAGACGATTATGTCAATCGCTTAGCTTCTCTGAATTTCAATCTCCTCATCTGTAAAATGGGGATAATAATGCCTGTAGCACAGGTTTGTTGTGAGGGCCAAATGAGATGGATTATATAACACATATTGTAAACCTTGAAATGCTTTTTAAATACCAGCCATTGCTAATAAAATAAAAAAAAAGTATTGTTTGTAGTACTACAGATGTAAGTTATCTGACCAGGGCAGAATACAGTGAGGCTATTAAATCCCTAGTTCAGGAATCCAAGCTTCTATTAATGTCATCTGGAAGCCCATGCGCTTTTCTGGCAGCCAGCCACCCTATTGATTCGTGTTGAGTTATCAGTCCACTAGGACCCCCAGACTTTATTTTAACAATCTGTTCTCCTAGCCAAACCTACCCCCAGACTTTATTCTAACAATCTGTTCTCCTAGCCAAACCTATGCTTGTTCAAATGGTTTTGTTTTTTGATAAGCACAAGTGAAGAGCTCTACATTGATCATTATTAAATCTCATCTTGAAAGATATTATAGCATTATGGATAGAGAACTAGCCTCAGAGTCAGGAACACTTGGATTTAAGACCCACTCCTGATATATTAGCTGAAGGACCATGTGCAATCATTTCACCTTTCATGAAGAACTAGGCAACTTTCTAACTTCATTCTTGAAAGGACCATCACCTCACAAGGGTAATATCTTGACTTGCACATGAATTGGATTTAAGTGAGCCAGAAGTGCAGTGCTGAAAAGGGGCTAACCTGAATGGGAGTTTTCTCATCCAAGAATTCCCTGTGGCAATGAAGTGATGGGTTCCAGTCCCTATTTCATTTTACTAGATTTGGCCCTTCTTGTAAAGTTTTTTAGCTCTTAATTTTATTATTCAATATATTCAGCATCATTTTGTGTCAGATGTGAAGTTGTTAAATCTCTCTCCATCTTAATTTTTGATTAAAATATTGACCAGATTAGGGCCAATAGCAGAGAAGACCCTCTAAGATCTAATTTGTATCATCTCTCCATATTGATTTTGATCGTTTAATACATTATTTATTCAAGTATTCAATTAATTCCTAAAACAAGTAAAGGTCCAGTTTTTTTAGATCAGTTATCTATTTTATCCACAGGGATATCTTATAACTCTTAGTCATATGCTTTGCTGAAATGTATATAAGCTACACCCCCAGAATTCCATTGATCTACTGACTATCAAGAAAAAGGAAATGACTAAGTCTAGAATCTTCTCATGAATTCATGCTGGCTTGTAATGTTCACAGCTTTCCTTAGAATCCAGCAAGGAAATATGACACATGCATGTACTTTTCTGAGAAAGAAGAAATCACCTAGATCTATGACCTAGTCAGGAATGAGTCAAGAGGTAGAATGTAAATCGTTTTTGCATTAAAACTTGAATGATGTCAATGAAAACTATAGAAATATCTGCTACAAGTTCAAAATAATTTGTTTCTTAATGAAATATTAAAAATGTTTTGCAGGTTTTGTGTCCTCAAATGTTCATGCATCTCTGAATATACTAGTTTGTGCTGCATTTGACAGGAAGTGGAAATATCAAAATAAATGAGATTTATCTCATGGTATTTGCTGGTTTAACTGAATGCAGGAAGTACTGGAAATCTTGTAAGACTGCTTCTTCCTTCAAGATGTCTTGTTTGGTTTCCAGAGTAAAAAAAAAAAATTAAGTTTTTGATGAGTATCTAAAATCAGTTAGTTTTTTTTTTTTTCAGTTTGACTGTCACTGGAGTGCTGCATGAGATCTTGCTTTAGGCTCATTCAAAGATTTTTTTTTGACTCATTATAAGTCTCATATAAAGTGTCTTTAGAGTTAGTTTTTCTTTCTTGTTATCACACTTTTTATCTGTATGGGTTTAAGACACTTTAGCGGAATAATTACATTTAAACTTCAAGTGGATTAAATGGAAAATCAGACAAATATTTAAACAGACCATAACCTTTTGGTTTGAAGCAGCTGATTGAGTGTACTTTAAATCTCTTATGCTTCCTCCCATGAATAAAGGTGAACTTGAACACTGAAAACTTGGTGTAAAAAGTACATCTATCTACTTGTGATCTGTAGTTCTTTAAAACCCTTTTTCAAAATTCCTTTATTTTTTCTGTTTTGTTAATAATGATTTAAAATGGATGATTTAATTTCATTGAGGCAATGTGAAGTAATGAATAGAATACTAGATATGGCATTAGAAGTTAGGGCTTGGATCTTTGCTTTCCTCCTTAGTAACTTATGCGACTCAGGTAAGTGACTCAGCCTATCTGAATCATAGTTCATCTATCAAGGAGGGTTGTTGGAGCAAGTAATCTATAAAGTTCTCTCTAGTTTTAATTCCCATGATTTCAGTCTTAGTGGTACTTGGTAGTTATGAGCTTTACAAGTGAAAATTCCTCATAGTATAAGAATGTTATTGGAAAGATTTATGATCTCTCCTCTCCTGTCCTCTTCATATGATCAGAAAAATCATGGTCAGTCATGTAATGAGGACAAAGGAAAACTTGGACAGTCTGGGAGTGATGTTTATGCTATTGATATTCATTCAATGTCGAGAAAACTAGAAAGAAAACTACGAGCACATTGGATGGAAGATTTATGGGAGAATTTGGTCAAAAGTTGCACAGACAGCCAAGGATGAATGAGTTGCTACCTACACAGGTGGAAATATACACTCTTATGATGTCATAGAGCAATGGAATATCAAAATGTATTTGTTGTCATAACAGAGATTTGAAAGCTAGAAGACTAGGCTTTAACATTGTGGTATATAGCTTTATGGAAATTATCATAGGATTTCTTTTCTTGGAATCCCAAAGAGAGAAATCCTTAGAAAAATTAATGTAGTGTACATTAAGAAGATACCAAGAGATAGTTCTGTTTGCCCAAGCTCAAATGAGAAAGAAATGAATTGGTCTAAACATTTTGAAAAGCAATTTGGAATTAAAGTACGAAAGCAATTAAAATATCCACACCCTTCGATCCAGATATCCTACTATTAGGTATATTATACCTTAAGGAAGGCAAAAAGAAAGGCTTTGTCAACATATATCAAAATAGTCACTGCAGTGCTTTTTGTAGTAACAAAAAACTGGAAATTAAATAGTTGCCTGTTAATTGGGGAAATGTCTGACCAAGGTGAAATATAGGAATATAATGGAATATTTTCTATACGAAACAATATGATGAATATAGAGGAGAAGACTTAGATGAAGTGATGTAAAGTGAAAGAAAAACAATTTACATATTGGCTACAATAATGTAAAGGAGAGAAAAACAAAAATAAAACATTAGAAATCGAATGCTTTGAAATAATAATGATGGTGATTGGTCCCAAGAAAAATATATGAAGAGATAGTTCTATCTTTGTAGAGATAGATATGATACAAGTGGGAAGCTTCATTCTAATGTTCAACTTGGTTCTGCTGAACTATTTCTTTTTCTCTTTAAAAAAAAAAAAAACTATTATAATGAATGGCTCTCTGGAAGGGGAAGGGCTATATTGGAAAAAAAAAAGGAAATATAAAAAACAAAAGACATCAATAATTTTTAAAATTAGAAAGACTACAGTAGAGAAAAAATATGTGTATGTATGTGTGTAGGCATAGTTCAATAATAATTAAGCATAATCTCAAATAACCAGTCCCTAAATTGCAAATTAATTTTCAGGAAATTTTCTGAAGTATGGTTCTTTGTAAGAGTCCAAAAACAATGCATTTAAAAAACTCCACAAACTTTGAAGCTCAGATGAACATCAACCATGATGATCATGTTGATGAAGATGGAGACATTATCATTTCAGTGTGAAAGATCCTTTCTGCTGACAGTGAGCCATTACATTGCCTTGCTATTCATTTCATGAATGATTCAGTTCTGAACATCCTGTAGCCATTTCCTTTGCAATCAAACACTCCCAGAATCCTATGTATGGCTTTTCTCACTTCTTGACAGGTCCCCAAATATTACAGTTTCTTCCACTTTATTTTCCTCCAACAATAAATAACTTCTTTCCACCCCAATCATTCATCTTTTTCTTGGTACAAAGCATTTGCAGTGGTAAATATGGTCTACCAAATCATCCTTACTTTGGAGAGCCCTCCTGTATTTTTATGTGCTCAGAATTTTCAGAGCTTTGGATTTAAGCTGTTCCCAAGCTTGGTGTGAGAGCCCAATTGTGTTTGACATTGTGAATAAAATCCATTTGTTTTTGTCCGAGGCATGTTTCAAAATTCATTCTGTACTTTGTCTTTCTTTACTTTCCGTTATGAAAAATAGAGCATTCCATTAACACAGCCTTTCTAGAGGCAAGAATATTGGTGGTTTGATTCCAGTTATCAGAGAAGGAGATGGGAAATGCATTAAATATATCACAAATGGGAAGCAAATTGTTATTGATGTGAAAGTCATTCCTTAATCAACTATCTTGGTATAGTCAGGCCACTGACTTGATAAAGGAAATATAAAAATTAATATAAAGCTAGAAGAAAATGAGAGAGAAAAGAAGGTCAGGGTATATGATTAAAACATTTCAAAACTTACCTATTTAAATTATTGTTGCCAAAAATGAGAATGGAAGGAAGACATTAACACAGGTAATAACAGATTACAAGTTTTATTCTGAAGCTTAGCCAGTGGAAATAGATTGCTATAATAAGGAGACTAAAAAACATTAAAAACCACTATTTGACCCCCTTCTCAAGTGGAGAAACATGGGAATAAAAGGAAACCACAATTTAGAATATGTATGATGGAAGATTATGAATCTTCCATTTGGTGTTCGAAGTCCTTCATACTACCCTCCTTAAACTTTTCCAGTCTTCTTACACTTACCTCCCATTATACACTATATAATCCAGAAATGTTGGTCTCATAGCTTTCTTAAATAACATGCTCTGGGAATTTTTACAGACTTTCTCTTTTCATCTCTGTATTCTGGATTCTCTGTTTGTTTTTTTTCCAAGTGCCAGCTAAAATCCCATCTTCTATGAGAAACCTTTCCTTGTCCCTCTTAATTTTAGTGCCTCTTCTGCATTTATTATCATCCATTTATCCCGTATATATCTGGTTTATACGTAGTTTTATGTATATTTTCTCTTTTATTAGCTTGTGAGCTCTTTGAGAGCAAAGGCTTTTTTCCCTTCCTTTTTTTTTTTTTTTTTTTTTTTTTTTAATCTCTACAAAGTAGATCTGGCACACATCAGGCACTTAATAATTTTTATTGACTTATTGTCTCACAAAGCCAACATATGATAAAGACAGGACTTAAGCCCAAGTCCTCATAAGTCCTGTCCTATTCACCATGCCATCTTGTTTATTATTTGTCTAATTGCTAATGATGATCTAGCAAATGATACTTCCATCCACTTGATTTTTCTGCTTAGATTATTAGGCTAAATTCCTTAAAAATTTTTTAAAATTTATTTTATTTTTAATTTATGGAATAAAACAAGCTTTCCATAACATAGGATAATAAAGAGATGATTGAATAAGAAATTGCAAATCTAAGTCCTCCTCTCCTGAGATGGCTGATTTTAGACATGCATATGTGTATGTGTGTAAAATCATTCTCTCAATATTTTTATTTGTCAGGTCTTTCTCTAGATATAGATAGTATCCTGTTTCATAGGTCCTTTGCAGATAATTTTTTATTTATAATATTTATTTTATTTATAATTTGTTCATAATTTTATATTTGTTTATAATAGTCAAAATGACTTAATCATTCAAAATTATTCTTAAAACAATATTACTGTTACAGTATACAATGTTCTCTTGATTAAATTCTTTTTAGCTTCAAACTTTTCCCTGAAACAAAACCTTATTTTTAAAATATAGATATTCAGCTGGTAGAAAGATTTATGAGTGGTTGTGTGTGTGTAAGGTGTATGCTGCATCCCGTTACAAATAGGGAATCAGAAAGGTGAAAAAGACTAAATCATTTCATTAAAGGAATATATGTGAGAAAAACAAAGATGGGTTGGTAATGTGATAAAAGTGAGAGATGATGGATGTATAGCCTATGTACTTCCTTAACAGCCTTACAAAGTCAAGAAAAAGCGAAGAAAAACCCTTAAACATTGTAACGTGGTAGCTTTCATTATGATTTCCCGGGAGGACAATGGTGAGCATAGGATGTAGAAGCATGGAGGGGCTGGAAGAACTCCCTACATTTGATGAGATCACAGATCCATTTGAGTATCTTGATCACCTGTTGAAAAGATAACTCTGGCTCTTCTTTTTAGGAACCTGACAATTTTAGGAAAATCTACACAGAAACTCTTTGGAAAGACTGTGTTTTAGGAACTTGATTTCTTCAGTCTTGCATAAAACTGGTACCACAAAATGGGGGTTAGGACCATTAGGACATGTGTGGTATGCTGGATCAGGTCTCAAAAGCAGATTAGGGTCTCATCTAAATTAATTATCATGCACCATGTGAGTGGGTTTTGGCAGATATAATTTATGAATGACATGGTCCTGGAAGACAAGAGGCACATAGTCTAGATGGCATCCTGACACATTCAGTGCTCACATGAAGTCTAAAATGTAGCCATTCCATTGGTCCTCTCTCCAGATTTGGATTAGTTTGTACTGCTTTCAATTTGGTATAAATAACGAGCACCCGGAGCTGGTCTGATGGGTTTAGGATCAGCCAGAGAAGCTGGAAGAGAGTTGAAGAGAATGATTGTCCTGAGAGCTCTTCATGGAGACTTCCATTCTTGCTCTTAATCAAGAAGAAAACTGGCATTTCATCACTGGAAGTGAGAACATACCGGAGCTTTTAGGGGAGGATGACTTTAGTGACTGGGCAGGTGGGCTACACAGTGGATGCAATGCTGGGCTTGGAGTTAGAAATCTCTTTTTTGTGAGTTTGAATCTGGCCTTAGACACTTACTTATTAACTGTATGACACTGGACAAGTCACTTAACTCTGCCTCAATTTCCTCATCTGTCAAATGAGCTGAAGAAGGAAATGGCAAACCAATCCAGTATCTTTGCGAAGAAAACTCCAAATGGGGTCATGAAGAGTCAGAAATGAGTGGACAACAACACAGACTTCAGTGAATTTCTGGTTGATTCCCTTTTTAAATTTGGGAAAATGTGACTTACTGTGTTCTCAGCCCCTATAATGCTTCATATTCTTTGACTTAGTTATATGTGCCTTTGGGAAGATCAGACAATTGAATTTTTAAAAAGTTATAGTCAGATATCACTGGTGGATGGCAGCAATCCAAATTTTAGGCATAGCGTACAGGAAGAAATAAATCACTTCTTTGAGAATTAACCTTGCAAACATAAACCTTCCAAGTGAGAGTAAATGTCACAGCACTTTACCAAGGTCAATAATTCAGCCAGAGAGCAATGGAATTGGCTTAATTCCATTCGAGACAATGCATGTTGTCAAACTAAATTCAGATTAGGGTACTTGTCTAGTTGATGATTAAATTCAAAAGCAATGTAGACATAACTCATGGTTAGTTCATTTCATAAACTGATAAATAAAACCATTTTTCTTACTGAGATTCATTTGCACTCTTGAAAAGGGCCTTAAACTTATTGCTTATTTTTTTTTTAATATCACTATCGCTTTCTGATAACCCCTTAACCCAATAGATATCTCCATTACAACAAAAACAAACAGTTAAACAAACAAATGGGCATATGCACAGGTCATGTTTGCCTGCATATTCAGGATTTCACAATAGTTTGTTGTGTTCAGTCACATCTGATTCTTTAAGGACTCATTTGAGATTTTCTTGGCAAAATACTGGAGTGGTCTGTCATTTCCTTCTCTATTCATTTTACAATTGAGGAAACTGAGACAAATAAGTTTAAATAATTTGCCTGGGATCACATAGCTAATAAGCGTCTGAGGTTGCATTTGACCTTAGGTCTTCCTGACTTCAGGCCTTGAATTCTAGCCACTGCACCATCTAGTTGCCCTTTATATAAACTATCACTTTTCTATTAAGAAGGGGGGGAAGAATATTTTTCATTAGGCCCCTTGAATTAAGGTTAGTTCTTCCCATTAATATACACATGCGTGTGTGTATGTTTGTGTATTTGTTGTTTTCTTTTACATTATTGTGGTAATTTTGCCCTTTTTTCTTGTTCCTATTTTCTTTCTTTCTTTCTATCTATCATTAGATAATATTCTATCATTAGTAGAAATCTACCCACATTTCTTTGAATTCCTCACATTTACTATTTATTAGAGATAAGGACTGACCCTGTGATTGCATCATTTTAGGGATCTCCCAGGTTAAGAAATTAACTCTACCAATGTTTGTCAGCCTCTTCTCTGTAACTTAGAGCTTTAATAGCCATTTCAAGAGACTTACCCAGACACATACAGGCAGTATGGGAGAAAGAAAGGACTTGATTTTAAAGCCAGCTCTCTCTACTCTGCTTTGCTTCTTCTTGCAATTTATTATGACACAATAATGTTTCATTTATGCATATACCAAAACTTATTCAGCTATTCCCTGATTTATAGGTACTCACTTCGTTGGACCAATTTATAAATGCATTCACAATGTAGTAGTACAAAGAGGTTAACTTTTGAATAAATAAACAGAACTAAATTGAAAATAATTGTTTACATTTTAATAGAATTTAAAGGTTTACAAAATAATATATGTAATATTCATTATATATATACATACACATATATAATTATATTCAAGTTTCACAATAACACTGTGAAATACAATCAACTCCATTTAACAGAGGAGAAAACTAAGACTCTAAAATGGTTTAGGAGATTTAAATAGGGGTGTTTAGACTGGAGAAATAGAGCTTTAGAAGGGGGACATGTTAGTTTGTATCATGTATTTGAAAGATTTTTTGTAAAAGTAATCCTTTTTCTGATTGTAGAAAGGATAGAATTAGCAATGGATAGAAATTACTGTGAAGCAAATTTAGGCTTGATGTTTCTGCTAATTAGTTGTCCAAAAGTGGACAAGTATGTGTAGAGGATATTATAGGAGGAATCCCAGGACAAATAGGACCTCGATGTGATTTTGTTGTTTTGATAGTTTTGGTAGATGATAAAAAAGGGGAAAGCAGGGATTGCATTGGGAATGAAAGGAGAAGTAAGGGAACAGAAATAATTATGATATAATAGAATAGTATAAGAAAAAGAAGAGGGGGAAAGGGAAAAGGAAATAGGCATTCTATGAGCCTCACTTTCTTTTGAACTGGATAAAGGAAGAGCAAAGACAATTACAGTAGCCCCTCACTCTCTTACACACACAAACACACACACACACATCCACACACATCCACCCAAGCTCTCTGCAAATATATTA
This sequence comes from Sarcophilus harrisii, assembly GCF_902635505.1. NCBI lineage: Eukaryota > Metazoa > Chordata > Mammalia > Dasyuromorphia > Dasyuridae > Sarcophilus > Sarcophilus harrisii. The sequence goes on from NC_045430.1 coordinate 244,920,388, forward strand.
AATTTATGAGGAAATAGTAGATAATAGGAATTCTGAAAAGGAGAGAGGAACTTAAGAAGGAAGAAAGCATAAGTAAAGGAATAGTCATAAAGAAAACAAACTCAAATGTGAAAAAAGAAATATGAAGTGAGGAAAGGAAAGAAAGAATACAAATTTGGCATTAGAGGTGGGATAGAAAGAAGAAAAGATCAGGTGCAACTGAAGGGAAGAAGGACATTTATTTTATCAATCACACATGTGATTCTCTTTCTTTTTATCTTCCCTCTCTTTTATTGTCTTCTGGTTTGTGTGTGTGTGTGTGTGTGTGTGTGTGTGTGTTTTGTGGGTTTTTTTTTTTTTTTTTGTAAAGAAAAGGGTGGAAATGAGGAGAAAAATATAAGAGCACAGGATGGAGTAAAATACACAACTGACAATTATAACTATGAATGTTAATGGGATCAACCTACTCATAAAACAGAAGAGGATAGCATAATGGATTAGAAAGTGGAATCCAAGAATATGTTGTTTACATAAAACCTGCCTAAGCTATAAAGATACACATAAATTTAAAATTAGGGGCTAGAGCAAACTCTATTATATTTCGCTTTAATTAAAAAAAAAGTGAAGATAGAAATCATAATTTTAGATAAGGCTAAAGTAAGGTAAGATGTGATAAAAGAAGAAGTAGGAATATTATATTATGAGTAATGATCATGAATCAGTATCACCACTAGATAAATGTGCACTAAATAGTAGCACACCTAAATACTTAAAAGTAATATTAATGGAATTAGAGGGAGAAATAGATAGGAGAGCTATGATAGGTGAGGGACTGTTATATTAAGGTCCTTAATGTAACTCTTTTAAAGGTACACAAATCTAATAAAAAAAATTAAAAAAAGATATTAAGAACCTTAGTAGAACTTATTAGAGATGAAAACTGTTCAGGAATTGTTGAATGAGGAATTTACTTACATTTATACATGGTACTTAAAAGAAATTATCTGAAAATAGTTGCCCAATTATATATAATTAAAGCTGATATTTTGGAGGAAAAAGAAGGGTACTTAAAAATGTAAAATGCCAATATTAAGAAAAAGAAAATTGACTTTTTAAATAACTCAGTATCAAAAAAAATCTAATAAGTCATCAGTAAACTTTCAAAAAGTGAAAAAAATTATAATATCAGAGGGATTTCTCAGTGAATTACATCAAACATTCAAAGAGCAATTATTTCCAATAATACACAAATTATTTCCAATAATAGAAAAAGAAGCTACCCTTCCAATCTCTTTCTATGATAAAAATATGATCTTAATATCTAAGCCAGGGAGAAAAAAGGTAGAGAAAAAAAATTAAAGACAACTATTCCTAATGAACACCAATACAAACATTTTAAATAAAACATTAGTAAATAGGAGACACAGAAATCAAAAATTTAATTTAGAGTTTAATTCAACATAAGGAAGACTATCAGTAGTCCTATTAATAACATAAATCATTAAAGCCCGGGTTTACCTTAATAGATACTGAAAAAGTTGACAAAGTCCAATACTTGTTTCTGCTAAAACACCAGAAAATATAGGAATAAATGGAACTTTTCTTTATATGTAAATAATTTTTACCTTAAAACAGAAGTAAACTTTAAAGACCTTTCTAATAAGATCAGGTATAAAGTGAGGATGCCCATTAGCGTCACTACTATTCAACCTAGTCCTAGAAATGCTAGCTAAAATAATAACACAAGAAAGTTAAATCAAGGGAATAAGCATAAGCAAAGAGGAAACAAAATTATCACTTTCTTCAAGTGATATTATTATTTTCTTAAAATACCCTAAATATTCAACCAAAAATCAGCTGAAATAATTAGTAACTTCAACAAAGGTATAGAATATAAAACAAATCAATGTAAACCATCAACTTTTCTTTATTAACAAACTCAGCAAGAAGAACTAGAGTTAGAAATTCCATTCAAAATAATTACAGTATAAAATATTTGAGTGTATCTACCACCATATATCCTAAAACTATATGAATCCAACAATAAAACACTCCTTGCAGAAATGAAGACAGATTTAAATAATCATAGAAATAATCATAAAAAATCATAGAAATGCTAATCCCTCATGAGTAGAGGCAGTGGGAGGAAAAGATAATGAATGCTTATAAAATAAGTACAAGAAATTATTTAAAGAAATCTTTGGTCAGGAGATAGCCTCTGAGGTAGTTTTTAGGTTTTAGATTCTATGATTCTGTCACTCACCATTAGTCACATAACTACTCATAGTTGAAATTTGAACTTAACTATTTCTGCTCCAAAGTCCAATATTTTTCCAATATATCATACTACTTACTCACTAATGTTGAACATGAGATGCAGTCTGCTGTTATTTAAAACACTTGAACTGTCTTTAAGCTGAATTTACCTCTTTCTACAAGAGGAATTTCTTAGTAGACCACATTTGGGGAGTTTTTTGGCTATTGATTATGTGTGAAACTTTCATCATTTTTTTCTTTTCTCTCTTTGACTGACCATAATTGCTACCACTATTTCATGGTTTAAAAACTCTGAGAAGAAGTACTTTTTTTTTTTTTACCTGAGAAGAAAGACATCCAGAGAAGATCTCCAAAGTGCTCTTCCTGGACTTATGGCTTGATGTTCTAAGACTCCCCCAGAAACAGGCATTCAAGTACTGGGTTACTTGGCTTACCACAAAGAAACCTAAATATTTCCTGAAATTCTTGGGAATTTTAAGGGTTTTTTTCCTTTTTAAAATAGGATCTCTGCACAACTTTTCTTTATTTTAGGAGGAGGAGGAGGAGGAGGAGGAGGAGGAGGAGGAGGAGGAGGAGGAGGAGGAGGAGGAGGAGGAGGAGGAGGAGGAGGAGGAGGAGGAGGAGGAGGAGGAGGAGGAGGAGGAGGAGGAGGAGGAGGAGGAGGAGGAGGAGGAGGAGGAGGAGGAGGAGGAGGAGGAGGAGGAGGAGGAGGAGGAGGAGGAGGAGGAGGAGGAGGAGGAGGAGGAGGAGGAGGAGGAGGAGGAGGAGGAGGAGGAGGAGGAGATGAAGAAAAAGGAGGAGGAGGAAGAGGAGGAGGAGAAAGAGGAGGAGGAGAAGAAGAAGGAGGAGGAGAAGGAGAAGAAGGAGGAGGAAGAGGAGAAGAAGAAGGAGGAGAAGGAAGAGAGAAATTAAAAGAGATCCTTCAAAAAAATCATTTATCTGAATTAGGCTATTCTCGGGAGTACACTTTAGGTAGGGAGAAAGGACTAAAAGAAGCTGGAGAGAAACATTTTGTAATTCTAGAGTTCTATGGTTTTAAATATGAACCCTTCATGATTTAGAGAAAGAGTAAGTTATGGAATAGTTTTCCAATACAGTCACTAATTTTGAGACATCCAAAATCAATAAATACAAGTTAGAAAATTATGCTGAGCCCGTAATAGCTTTGTAAACTCATTTTTAGAGTACTTTAGGATTTAAGATACAATTATACATCTCTAGATAATGTATCTATATCATAATTGTCTAGATAATACAGATAACAATAATGATGATGATGATTCTATTAATACTCAATGCATTCTTCTCAATTTTCTTGCTTCTTTTATGTCTAATAGTAGATGACAAATGCAACAAAGGGTTTGTGAGATGTCTCTGGAATGTGAGCATTTTTAGAAGTGAATAAGAAAGAGATAGGAGTAAATGATGACACTGTTGCAGGGACTTGACTGTCTATTTCAGACAGTTTTAGTAGAACATAGATCACCAGGTAGTTTTCTTGCTCTGCGGAAACTCCTTGCCTAGTAATACATAAGACAGAAATCAAATTAGATGTGTAAACTGAGAAAGCTGGAGAGCCTGGACCAAGGATAAGGTAACCCTTAATCCAAGGGAGCAAGGGAAGAGAGGGAAAGGAAATATTGTGACCAGTGCTTAACCCAATTTAATAAAAAGGACCAGTACTCAGTTCCACCTATCATTCATGTCATTCTATATCAGAAGGAGCTCTATTCTTCCGGAATTATCTGGAAGCAGGACTGATAAGGGACATCGCTCTTTCCCTCAGCCACTTCTTCTGTTCTTTAAGAGAGACAAGAGTTTTTTGGGCTACTGTATCACATTCACAACTTGGACACTGATCTACCATTGAGGCTTACTAGTGTGACATACTTAATCATCTACCGGAAGCCAGGAAGCTTTCTGTTCAAATGCAACTCCTGAAACTTATTTAGCTCTGTAACTCTGGGAAAGTCAATCTGTCTCAAATTCAAATTTCTCAACTATAAATTGGGAATAATTAAATCTGTATTCGTGAGCGTAATGCTGTAAGACTTAATTGATATATAGTATTTTGCCAAATCTAAAGCACCATGCGTCAGTTATTACATTATTAATATAAAAATAAGTGATATTATTATTAGCTGTAAGTGAACAAGCTCTGGCCATGGACTTTTGCTAGATCTCTATTGGGAAATGTTGCAGGAGATGGAGGAATTAGTTTCTAAGCTTTTGAGTCTGCTTACCACTGAGGAACCGATGTGGGGTCTGAAGGAAGATCACATGGATTGGTGAATGCATGAATGCTGGCTGCATTGATTCTAACTCATTCCAATTCATTTCTTCTGTTTTGATTTAAAGGTCTCTGTATAAGCATGTCTGTATAAGAACATTAACAAAAACACAGTAGAGCAGGATGAAGTGGAGGAGTTTTCCTAAAATGGATGAAGGCTGGGAACATATTTATGTGACTGATGGATAATTTACATCTAGATTTCTGAGAACAGTGATATTACCCACAAAGGGATGGAACCAAGAAGTGAATGATGTTCGGCTGTCTGAAATCTAAGAGAGTAACACAGGGGTTTGGCAATTGCCCCAGAACCCCTTCTGAAATAAGATGGCATGAATGACAGGTGGAGCTGAGTACTTGAGTATTGGTCCTTCATGCTAAAGAGGTTTTCTTTCCCTCACCTTCCACTTCGGGAAATAATGTAACCCTTGGATCAAAGGTTCATTTGCATGGGACTATCCTCTTGCTGGAGGTTGGTTGATCAATGCTCTGTGTCTGAGTGTGGAGTACAGGTAGTGAGAGCTAGAGAGAAAAATCCAATTCTTTTTGCTTCCAGCTTTAAGAGAGAAGTCACCCTGCACTCATTTATTTCAGGTTTCTGAAGGGAGACAAACACTTTGGAAGAAATCAACATATAAAGGAGCCAGCAACCTCTTTTATAATCCTAGCCCTGGCTTACCACAATTTACCAAATTGTGTATTTACCAAATTGTGTGGATTGAGAAGAGACCCTCTTTCTTGGCTAAGCTGAGTTTGTAGAGTTCATTCATTCTACATTGTCTGGGATATATTCTCCTATAAAACCTTTCTCTGATTTCTGTTTTGCTTGGATAAATGGGATTATTTGCTATTTGCTATTTACTATGTATGTTCATTATAGAACTGGAATCTGGTGGAAACAGTCAAGCCTTAGATATATAGCTTGGGGTACTCCTTTCCCTGTTAAGGGGTAGGGATCGGGGGCACAGCTGGAACCTAAAATTATTTTCCTTGGTCAGACAGGGAGTAGATACATCTAATTCTAACTTGTTAACCCCTCTCTCTGAAGAAAATCAAATGGCCATCCTCAGGCTTCAACCTCCCACTTCCCCTCTTGGTAAGAATTAAAATCTCTCTTGAGGAAGGAGATTATAGAAGTATCTATTATTAATTCCCTGCAAGTCACATCTATACAGATATATGAAGATATATATATATATATATATATATATATATTTATATTTATATATAAACTTCCATGGGCAAAACCACAACCCATAGCATAATATACTCATACTTCATATATATATGTAGATATTTACATACATACACACATATCCATACATATAGGATAAGATACATATATACTTCTACTCTGCTGCCTGATTGTAAGGTGGAAGTTGCTATGAGTTTTCAAAGGTCATGCTAAAGGACAGTTAGTGTGGGTAGGTCAGATGCTAGAACAGCTTCCACTACATACTCACTGATAAAACTGTACCTCTGGTCCAAAGTACCCCACGTAGCTCTAGAATGATGCTGGCAACTCTCCAAAGTTTCCTATCAACTCATAAAGAAGTTGCCATCTGCTTCAGTAGAGGGAAATACATGGGCAAAATCAAAGATCCTTGAAGTAAATATTATTATTAGCTTTAGGAGAGATCAGATAGCAGAGTACATATGAGTTCCTAAATCTGAGAAAGGAAAAAAATCCCATCACAAGTTAGAAACAAAGGGGAATAAAGAAATTTAATCTGGGGAAAGTACTGTTTTTAACCCCGTGTCCTAGAATTTTTCCTCATTAGTAAATACATTATTTTGATTCTTATAACTCCCCCAATGGTATGAAGTGCTATTGTTGTATGCATTTCTCCCTGTAGAAGTGAAGTGATTGATTAAATCATAATTGTGATTTTTTTTACTGTTTGTACACAGAAACTGCAAATGTAATCCCCCCATTTTGGGGGTATTTTATAGAAAAATCACTTGTTTTAGATATGGTTTATTATAAGCTGTTATTTTTTGTTGTTGTTTGAAGCATAGACACTTGTAACCTTACAAGTTCACACACAAAATAATTGAATAATCGTTTCCCCTTTCTTTGAAATTTTTGGAAAAATCTTTTCCCTGCCAATGTAAGGTGATTGATAGTAATTTCTTCCAAGATTGATCCCAGGATAATTATTAGTACCTAAACCGGGCAGACTGCCCACTCTGACATAACCATCAGCTCCCAAGGTCACTGACTGCATGTCATGTTTAGGTTAATTATAAGAATAAACCCATGATATGTCCTCCTCTATTTCCTCTCCCCCTCCTACTTCTCCCCCTCCTACAATAGGTACTTTCATCTAAGCCATTGAGAGTATTGAATGTGTACCAAGAACAAATTGCCTTGTGAAACCAATCCCATGTTTGGAAAAAGTTCACCACAATCGCAGGCACTTATGCTTTGGTCAGTGAGTACTTTTGTTTCTTTACAATAACTTGAGAAGCAAGATAGGAAATAAAGAGTGATATTAGAAGTGGAACATTTCCTTTTGGAATCAACAACGATCCAGTCTCAAATTGCATTGCTTCTAAAGGCTCATTCTATAATCTCATCTAGGTACAAATGCTTTTATCCACACAGAGAAGACAAGAGGACCAGGAGTGTATCTTTTACCTGGAAGCCCCAGGCCTGCTTCCTGCAGTCATGATTGATATAGAATTCATCTGGTTATAACTTATATTGTTCAATAAACCTTGATGGAACTCACATGAGTTTTTGTGTTGGATCCTACTTTGACCTTTTAGTGGTGCAGAGGTAAGGGTGACTACAGCTTATCCATTTAGAGAGTATTTGCTGCTAAAAAGTTGGGGAATGGGTTGAAGAACCAACCCTAGGAATGAGATCTGGGAGCCTAGGATAATTTCATAAAAAAAAATGAGCAATGAATTTATTCAGTAAAGGCTTCTATCCCCCTATACTACTTCATTTGATGATTATTCGCATCCATGGTTCCATTATCTCTGCAGAATTAATTATCTTATCCTCCCTCATCTCCTACCAATCCTCCTTCACCCTCCCCAACTTTCCATTACCATTGAAGTCACCATCATGCTTCCAGTCAATCAAGCTAGCAAACTAAATGTCATCCTCAGTTCTTCAATAACATTTACCCTTCCTATCAAAATCTATTACTAAGTCTTGTTGTTTCTACTTTCAACATTGCTAGCCCATGTCAACTTCCAACTGCCACCTCAGTGCAGGCCTTCATCACCTCATGCATGGATTGTTGTAAAAGTCTTTGGGTTGGCACCCTTGCTTTAGGTTCCTCCCCAATGCAATCCATCCTCCACTCAACTACCAAAGGGTTTCTCGGATATGACAGTTTGTCTCCTTACTCTTTACCTTTTCATGGGTCATCCTCTATGTGTAGAAAGCTTTCTCTCCTGATTTCCTTCCTTCAAGCTCATATCCCACCTTCTGCAGGAAGCTTTTCCCAACTCTTGCCCCTTATTGTTAGTGACTTCCCTTTGAGAGAATATCCTCCATTCACACTGTATATATTTTGTATGTATGATTTTTTCTGCAATTTGTTTCCCCCATTAGGTGAGATCTTTTGGGATAGGGACAGTATTTTTGCTTTTTTTTTTTTTTTGTATCCCTAGTGTTTAGCACAGGACCTGTCTCATTGCAAATATTTAATAAATGCTTCTTGTTGACTGACCAAAGAGCCTCTTGATGTCTAGAATAAGTGTTTTTCATACATAGAACTTGGACTCTTCAACTGGTGAACCTTTCTTTGAGATGTTGTGGCCAATAGCATCATTACTGCAGAAAGTGAGCCAACTGAGTTTAAATGGCTAGTCTAAATGTTTCACCACCATGTAGTGGTGAGGTCAGTAAGGAAACTCAGGGTGCTTTTATTCTCTGTCTCACTCAAACACTTGCCTCTGGACTAGACTGTCTCACTCCAGACCACACAAGCTCCAACAGAGCATCTATAGAGAGATTTATTCCAATGGACGATTATTTTCTTGAAAGAGCTAGTGATATACTATCCATTTAAAATTAGATTGAATTGGTATATTATTGTCAAGTAGTGCAATGTCTCACCATTTTGAATTTACTGAAATGTTTATTGAAATTAATTATAAAACTTTACTTGAAATGAAATGCTTGAAGTCAGAATTTCCCAAATTAATTCATCTATAGGAAACTTTTGAGGTAGAAATGTTGCAAAAAGTGTGATCTTAATTATTTAATATGAAAAAGAAGGGAGGGGAAATTAGGGTAAAGAGAGTAATTAAATAATTTCTTCTCTGAACTCTACTATAATTTTGTACCTTTCTTATACACTAATTCATATAATAGCAAAAGAGTTCTCTGGGCACCAATCTATTTCTCTTCTCTTAGACTGTGAGTTCCTTGAGATCAGAGACCAAAACTCCTTAGCACTTTGTATACAATAAATGTCCCCAAATAATTTAAATTTATTTGAAAATCTGTTTAACATTGGAAGGACTAAACTTAGGTAGTAGAGATGGGAATAAAGAAAGGGGTAATTGCTAATGAAAAAGACTGTTCATCAAAATCTTAGCAAAAAATAATTTAGAACAAGTGCTTAAGGACCTACTTAGTGCAAAGCTCTATGCCGTGTACTACAGAAATAAAAAATGACAAATAGTACAAGCAATACATTCATTATCTTCAAGGGGCTTACAATCTACTTCCTTCTATTTGACTCAAGATATATATATATATATCTTGAGTATAATATATATATATATATATATATATATATATATCTTAAAGAGAATTTGCCTTCCCTGGATACTTCCAACCTCTTCCATCCTATAGTTTTGTTAGAAACATTAGATTGTGATTTTTAAAAACATAATTTCCCAAATTGTTTTCCAGAGGAACTCGTCTGTTCCATGTGATATGCCTGTCCTCTAAGATGATGATGATGATAACTCAACATTTGTATAATGCTCACTATAACAATCCTGGAAGGTAGATGTTATTATTATCTCTATTTTGAAAATTAAGGAACTTGCCCAGACTCACATAGCTATTAAGTGTTCTGAGGCTAGACTTGAACTCAGAATACAGCTTAAGTCCAATTAAAATCTTTCTTTCTCAATTAAAATCTTGGTAATCAGGATAAATATCACAAATACTCCTGGAGAAAGCAGTGGAAAAGACATCTTTTGAGACAAATTCAGTTATGGGAAGAGAAAACTGAGGAAGAGAGCTTGGACTTTGGAATATAGGACCTGATTGGGGAAGGAACATCTTTTACAATGGGGAGATAGAAACCTTGGTTGTCAGAACAGTTTGCATCTGATGTTGAGTGAGGAAGTAGGATTAAGCTCATCTGTGATGCTGATGAGAATGGCAGGAAGATGTGGAAGCACTTCATTTTAAAGTTTTGCATTTTAACTATTCTTGCAAATTTGATGATAAGTTCCATTGCTTCTATCTTCAGGATTACAAGTTCTATTGGCACTTTTGATCATTCTCCTGGGATAAAGCCCTAATTGCCAGCTATGCCCAGTTATAGTTCTATGTTAACTCATACAAAAAGTCTTCCTTCCAGTTTTTATATCTTATATGACACAATGATTTTAAACCACTTTTAATGATTTTCTACAAGCACAAAACTGTCTATAGAATTTCAGATTTAGAAGGCATTTCAGGTCCATGTAGTTCAACTGATGCCCCCAAAAGAATTACTTCTACAGCTAACAAAAGGATTTGCTTGAAGCATTCCAGTGATAGAGAAGTCAAAGTTTCTCAAGGTAGCCTGCTCTGCTTTCAGATAAATCTGAGGAAAACATCCTTTACATCTGTGCTGCAATCATTCCACCCCCTCAGCCAATTGCTACCAGTCACACTTTTAATTCTACTCTCTGATACAAAACAAAACAAATCTAATTCTTCTACATAAAACCCTTCCCAATACTTGGAAAGGAAAAAAAAAAACTATCTTGTCCCTTTGAGTCTTTTCTTCTCAAAGCTAAACATTCCCATTTCCTTCACCTGATCTGCATATCAACTTATGGCATCAATCTCTGGCTTATTAACTTTTCTGATTACCATTCTCTGAATGCCTTTTAGTTTCCCGATGTCCTTCAAAAATGTAAAGCTAAGAAATCACAGTGCTCCAGACGTAGGCTAACCAGGGCAATTGATTGTAAGTAGAATGCTGACCTCACTAGTCCTGTTTCTTGATGTAATTTGGCTGGCATTTGGTTTTTTGGTTGTCGTGTCATTATACTGACCCATATTGAGCTTGTTATCCACTAAAATCCTTAGATCTTTTTCAGGCAAACTGCTCACTAATCATATTTCTCTCTTCTTGTTTTTTTGGATCAAAGTGTAAAGCTTTACCTTTATTTCCAAGAAATTCTATCTAAACGGATTTATCTAAATCTAACAAGGACGATATATTTTTGTACTCTGACTCTCACACCCTAACTCTCCCTCCAAACCTTTTATCATTTACTACTTTAATAAGCGTGTCATCTATGCCTTTATCCAAATCAGTGATGTAAATTTAAACAGCACAGTGTCAAGCACAGGTCTCTGAGGCACTCAATGACAGTCAAGATGACATCAAATCATTAATAAATATTTTCTGAGTCTGGCTACTTAATCAATTGTGAATCCATCTAATCATAGCATCATAGAGCCTATTACTCTTCATTTTTTGCTAAAAGAATAGTGTGAAACATTATCAGGATAAAATATTTACAATGTCTCCTTCCCCATATATTTATCAATTTATTAACCTTGTTGGAAAAAAATTTAGCAAAATCCATGTTGCTGAAATTAGGCTGAGCGGTGTTGTTTCCCCTCCCCACCCATCGCTATTTTTACCCTGGATCTTCACCAACCATTTCTTTAATATAACTTTCTAGAATGTTTTTCCAGGCATATTATGCTCACTGATCTATAGTTTCCCTTCTGAAAATTAACAGAACATTCTATTTTCCCTCCTAGTAGTATCTCTCCTGTTCTCCAATGGTTCTGCAGTCATACCTTCCAAGTCCTTTTGAGCATCTATTATCTGATCCAGATTCACCCAGGTAGCATCTTCTGTATCTTGGGGATCAGCCTCCTTTTAGCCACTTTCATTGTGTTCTAGCCAGAGCTGACATGCTTAAAGCTCCATAGAAGCCAGATAGTGGTGGTGGGTAAGTGGCTAATTTCTCTTTCTTAACTTGGCAACTCAAAGAAAATCCGACTCACATGAACACTTCCAGAGAAGGAAGAGAAAGATGTGAAGCTCAGACTTTTTTTTAAATGTACACTCAGTTCTAGCTCATCCTCTCTTGAGTCATCAATCCTTCTAGCTCTGAAATCAATTAAAAGACTTTTCATCATCACATAGTACTAACTCTGAGTCATCACGACTGAAACCTGGATCCTCCCAAATTTCCACATGTTCACTTGGATTGAAATGAGTCATGTAACATCTATATGTGCTTCAAGGATTGGGTTTTGATTGACCAGTCCTCCCATTACATGTAGTGAGTTTTGCTTCGTCTTGTTAGTTTTTCCAATTTGAATTCTCTTTAATTACATTTCCAAGATATTCAAAGGCATTTTTATGAGTCCTTGATAGATGAACTTTATATCTGGTCAGGAACTTCTCATTTCTATATTTTCAGCCATGATCCAGAGATTTATACGCAGTCTACTTAATCAGTTATTCATTTCTGAAGGATATCCACTTGCATTTGTATTTTTGTTGTCTTCCACATTGTTTAGCAGGGTTTGGGGAATACAGTACTTAACAAATAATTAATGATTGCCTAGCACTAAATCTATGTAATTAGGAAAGATTCCTATCCCAGAGATATAGGATATATGTTTAATAATATGTTTATATGTTTAATAATAAATTAGTTATTTGTTAATATTTACTCACTTATATATTAATAATATTTAATAATCTGAAAATCATGACACATTTTAAACTTTAATCTACCATAGCATTTTCTCTATCACTTTCTTAAATTAGACTGTCAATGCAAGCCTTCATTTTCAAAGTTTGCCCATTTCTGAGGGGTTAATGTTTTCACTGAACATGTAACAATCAGCTGTCATCAATCAGTAATGACTGGCTCCAGCACATTTCTTCTCCTACCTCCTATAAAACCCAAGAAAACATTTTTTGAAACAACTCTTCTAATCCTGCTTTAAGACAATTCTACTTTTTTTTTTATCCTGTAATTGTTTCTCTACCTCTACCATAAAAACAAACAAAAGTTTAAAAGCACGACAATATTCCTGTGCTAATTAGAAAGGAAACAGACTTGAAATCTTTCTCCATTTATTTAGAGAGACCCAGGCAGCAAGAGGATGGTTATGTTATCTGGATAGAACAGACTTCAGAAACTGACAAGAAGAGAGTTGTTGTGATGATAGTTGTAGGTAGAGGCAGTTGTGCTCAGCTTGTAACTTTTATTTGGGGAAACAACGTATCCAGATGAAAAACATCTTGCTCCTACTAAGAATAGTGATTGCCATTGTGGTAGTATTGGGTCTGTCAATTGTTTCTGATTCTTTGAGACCCTAATTTGGGTTTTCTTTGGCAGAGAAACTGGAGAGATTTGTCATTTTCTTCTCCAGCTCATTTTATTACAGAGGAGAAAACTGAGGCAAACAGTGAAGTGACTTGCCCAGAGCTAGTGGGCTAGTGAATACCTGAGGCCAGATTTGAAAACTCACAGAGATGATTCTTCCTGACTCCAGGTCTGGCCCTCTAGTTATGGCACCACCTAGCTACCTTAGATCCTGTACAGATACAGTGTCAGTGGGAAGAGAGAGCATCCTTGCTGTATGGAGGACCAAAAAAGGCATATCTGGAGGCAACGCCTGCCTGTAGCAAACTCAATTCAGGCCTAGAAAGCATTTCTTTTGTCTTCTAATCTTGATGTAGGCTCTCTTCTGGGGTGGGCAAGTTATTCAGCACCAAGACATCAATTCCACTGAAGGAGGGAGGTAGCAGAAACAAATCTCAAGAGTCAAGGGAAAAATGCCCATAAATTTCCTCTCAAGAGTGAGGTTCTTCCACAGAGAAAGAGAGCTTCTCTTCTTGGCTGTCATAAATGAGTCTTTCAACTAAAGGATCACCTTCTATCTTAACACTCCAGAGCTGGCAATGTTATTTTTAAAAAGACACCATGTACTTGGCTAGCTGTCCTATAATCCCACCAACTTAACTGATCATTGTTTTCACACTTTCCAAAGGAGAAAATAAATATAAATATTCCATTATAATCTCTTTGCAAATTAAAAAAAATCATTGCTTTTAATATTGAATTTTAAGCAATCTTTCAACTAAAGGATCACCTTCTATGTTAACACTTCAGAGCTGGCAAGATTACTTTTAAAAAGACACCATGTACTTGGCTAGCTGTCCTATAACTCCACCAACTTAATTGATCATTGTTTTCACACTTTCTAAAGGAGAAAATAAATATAAACACTTCCTTACAAGTTCTTTGCAAATTTAAAAAAAATATTCGTTGCTTTAATATTGAATTTTAAGTAATCTTTCAACTAAAGGATCACCTTCTATCAACACTCCAGAGCTGGCTTTTAAAAAGATACCATGTACTTGGCTAGCTGTCCTCTAATTCCATAAACTTAATTGATCATTGTTTTCATACTTTCTAAAGGAGAAAATAAATATAAACACTCCCTTACATTCTCTTTGCGAATTAAAAAATTCATTGTTTTAATATTGAATTTTAAGCAATCTGAATATCAAATTTCTATTACTTAAAATAACATGTTCTTTTATCTTCCTGACTGCTCATTTTTGTTCATCATTGTATAGATACTTCCTTAAATTCAAATAAATTCAGTAGAAATAAATAAATATTTATCAGAAAGACATTTAGTTAGTTATTGAGAAAGATGGAGTTCATAGAGCATAATGGATACATGGGTTTGTTTCAAGACTTATTTATCCATCTGGATTTTCCCTTGTGCCCATTTTTTGGCTGAGCAGTTATTCAAGATAATCAAGACAATCAGTAGCTCTCTTCTACCTGATTGGAGTTCTGGTGTATTCCACTGTCACTCAGATAATAGACAAATTTATGCACCAAAGATCATGCTAAACAAGAAAGCCATTGAATCCTAGGGTTGGAAGGGACCCCAAGGGGTCATTAGTATATTCTTTGCTTTTGCACATGACTACATTAAACTATTCCGGGTTTTTAAATCTTCTTTTCTTACATCTCCAGGAAAGGAGATTCCACAAGTTCCCTTGACAACCCTTCTTACTGTTACTTTGGGACATTGATCCCATCCCCAAAGTGTTACAAAAAAGAAAGTTCATGTGAAAAGAGCACTTAATAGTAAGATCCTAAAAGAAAAAGTAGAGAGGGGAAAAAACCCTGGAATTTCCAAGAAAAAAAAATCAAGTTCCTCTAAAACATGACAGCATCCGCAAATGGCCTGTCAACTAGTTTTGGCCACAGAATATTTGAGTCCATCTTCCTAATGGGCAAAGTCCTTTTGCCCTAATATGATTTGTCAAGCAATTACAAAGACGTCCTACCACTTGGCTTCCAGACTGACTATCTCCTGCTGTGATAAATTGAAATTTCTTCTGTCAGTTTACTGGGGGATATACAGAGCCATGACAACAGAAAGAGACCCTCATTTTTTTAAAATAAGAAAATAAGAAAGGACTCCTCCCCAAAGAAAACCATGAAATACAGCGTGAAAGGGACCTCCTCTCCCATCCCTATTGCTTTATTGCCAATGGCATGGGAGGAGGAGAATCTGCTCAACTACCGCAGACTTCTTCATGTCTTCCCTACTTAGATTTGTGGGTACCCTGTGAATAACTCATAGTCTCAGAATTAATTGTGGAAGCTAGTTTTCATATTCCATCAATCATTTCTGGCAAATAATTCTATTCTATTACCAACTTTCTTAGGAATCAGCTCTTTCCCATTCTCTGAAAAACAAAATAAACAACAATCCAAAACATTCTGAGCTTTTGTTGAAAACATTGGCTTTTAAGTGCTAATATGTCACTAGAAAAATATGTCAGTATTTCAACATTTACAAGCAGCACGGTGTAGTGGATAGTGAGTTATCCTCATAGCCTGAAAGATCTGAATTCAGGTTCCACACATAGTATCTGTGTGAGAGCCTGGATAAGTCACATAACTTCTTAATGTTCTAGGTGGCTTTCTGTGACAATTGCATAGAAAGTGCTGAGCTACATAGGTAGAGGAAGTTTCTTATATCAATGAAACCATAGTACCAATCCCTGTGACTATTCTCTAAAATTTCGTTGATGTTAGCACTCCCTCCAGTGGTTCAGGTCCCAGCCCAGTCATGTCTTTTCAATGCTGGTGATTCAGGTCTTTGGACTTTTAGGATTAGCTAGTCAGGTGTGCATTGGGACCAAGTACTGAGTAATTCTCTGATTTTAATTGGGTCATACTGGTTTATGGGATAATGGACTGTGTGATAGGGTGATAAAGTAGATAGAAACCTGAGGTTGGAAGCTGAGTTCAAATTCTGCCTCTGATACATAGTAACTCTGTGATTCTGGACAGGTCACCTAAATTTCCCAGGCAGATCCAGGCTACCAGAGTGGTAGAGGAGCCAACTTGCAAAGAAGTTCCTTTCCAGGAACCCTTAAACTGATGTAATTACAGGGTCAGTAAAGGAAAAAAAGGAAAAAAGATTTATGAATTGCCCTGTATCTTCATGAGACCTGTGAAGTGGCCAGCAATTAGTGTCAGTACAAACTTAGTCATAATTAGTTCCCAAAAATAGAGGAAAAAGTCTGGGGGTAAAATCTTCAGTGGGTAATTTTGGAATATAAAATTGTCATCACTACATGGATTCTTCTATTGTTTCCTTCTCATGTTAGAGTTTAACCAGTCAACGGCAACTGGCTCAATGTAGACAATTTTCCATTTAAAAGAGGGCCAGAGGGATAGTTTTTCTTCTGTTTAGCCTAGTCAACAAATGTTTTTTCTAATCAGACGCTGAGCTAAGTTCTGAAGATAAAAAGAAAGAAATCTGTTTATATCATAGATACCATCCAATTATCTATTATTATATAATCTATTAAGAACACTTCTTCAATGCCAACTATGTGCCAGGCATTGTTCTCGGCACAATATAGAGCAGAAGCATTTTAATCTTTGTCAAAGTCAGAAACTATATATAACCCTAGGATTATAGGTTGGTAAAGAATGAGAATTGAAAACATAACAGTGTTCACCACCCCTTATGAATATAGGTTGGTTTCCTTCATTAATGTCTTGTAAGAACGCAGCAGCTTCTCACAGCAGAGAAAATATTGTCCTAGCTAGCAGATTCCATATTTCTGTGTCAGAATCAAGCAGAAATAATTTTTTTCTTTTCAGAATCTTTTTCTTTTTATACCTGTGTAGGAATAGCCAGAAAAGGAGATAACTAATAAATATTGACCAAATAAATAGATCTATGTGTATATTTTTAAACCATTTCTTTTGTTTCAAGAATGAGAATTATCAAAGGGCCTTTAGAAAGGGGATAGCTGCCTTGTCTTTGTATTTCATCAAAAACAATTTCACTAAGAATTGAAGTTTTCAATCTTTGACATGCATTTGAATTATGATTCATTATAATGGCCAACCTTGACTCTCAAGGACCGATGATGACAAACACAAGTTTCCCTCTCAGTGGAAAGATCAGGGAACTTAGAGGTAGAATGTGGCTTGTGCTGTCATCAGAGTGGCTGTATGAGTCTATTTTCCTTAGCTGGTTTTCTTTTTTCTCTGTTACAAGGGAGGGTTCAATAGGAGTCTAAAAAACGGAAAGTGACTTTAATGCAAAAACAGAAAACATCAAGAAAACTTTTTAAAAGAGACAATAAAGACAGAGAGAAACAGGGACATAGACAGAGACAAAGAGAATGATACAAAGAAAAAAATTTTCAAATTTCTAAACAGCCAAAAGTAAGCATCTGCTATATAGTTATAAATTTGCTAAATATGGTAACTTAGATAACTAGGGTAGTTACAAGAAAGCAGATGAGGTGAAATGAAGAGATAATATTTTATATTGACAATAATGGACTCTGAATAACCACGTCTGACATTTAACATTCTTTTCTTTTTTTATTATAGCTTTTCATTTTTTAAAAAACATATGCATAGATAATTCTTCAACATTAACTCTTGTAAAACCTTGTGTTCCAATTCCCCCTTCCCCATCTCCTCCCCTAGATGGCAAGTAGCTCAATGTATGTTAAACATGGTAGAAATATATTAACATTCTTTTCTTAAAAATATTTTTGTTTCATAAAATATTTCCCAATTACATGTAAAATGCTTTTTACCCTTTATTTTTAAAAATTTTGAGTTCCAAATTCTCTCCTTCTCTCTCATCCCTCCCCCACTCCTTGAGAATGCAAGCAATATGATATCAATTATATATGTGAAGTCATGCAAAACATTTTTCCATATTAGCCACATTGCAAAAGAAAATGCACACACAAATAAAAAATAAAGTTTAAAAACATTATGCTTCAGTCTGTACTCAGAGTTCATCCATTCTCGGCTAGCATTTTTCATCATGTGTTCTTTGCAATCGTCTCGGATCATTGTCTTGATCAGAGGAGCTAAATACTTAGTATTCTTAATGAATTCTTATTCTTTATTATAAAGAGAGCCAAGACAATAGGCTCCCACTCCAAAGCCATATCTTCACCTCTATAAAATTTGCATTTCTTCTTGGATCAGAGAGAAGGCACTATAGAGATTAGATTCGGTAAATTGAAATTTTAAATGAGGGCAGAGAAATCCCCTTTACTCTGGCTGGCTGATTTGATAAGCCAAACTTGCATCATGGTTGGTCCCTGCCAGCTATACACAAGGAGTCAAGGGCATGGCTTCAAATGATGTACACAGCCTGCTTTTGATCTGAGGCTCTACACCCAAGAACACAGACTGGATCTAATCCTCTTGACTAACTTCTGTTCTTGATTGTGACTCAGTATTTTGTGCAGTAGAAAGAGTGATTGGGGGAGGGATGGGGAGCACAGGAAGAAAAAAAATAATAAAGTACTCCCTTTCTCTATAAAATTCTTTCTAGTTGCCATTACACTCCTTCTCTTCGATCTCAAAATCACACTTCTCCTACTACTACTTTGAACAATCCAATTACCAACCACTAAAAAATGCACAACAGAGAACAAAAGAAAATCTATGACAAAGCAAAGGAAAAATGGACAGCTCTGAATACAAGGTGCGACATTTATTATATAGGCTTTTTTGAAATGGAAATGTATTGCTTTTTATTTTGAATCCTTTTTCATGTTCTGCTGTGCACATGGAAATTTTTTATTTCTTTTTTTTTTTTTTTTTGTATTTATGTTTAAAAGTTTTCAAAATTCTAACTATACTCTTAGTGTTTGGGACTCTGGGAAATCAACTTCTTCTCTTTATGGTCTCTTAATTCAGATCAGAGATTACTTTCCCTTTTTTATCCCCCTGTACTTTTGTGTTCCAGACACTGTTTTTTTCTTCATCCCTCAGTCCAGCCTGGTAACCTGTAAATGCTCCTACCATTGATGCTTTTGATCCTTGGGCTCTGATGAACTCTGAAGAAACTTATTCTCTGACCTATGTTTTTTCTATAAGTAGAAGAAACAAGGCAAAAAGAATTATATGTGGAAAAGGTTACACTCATGCATTTCCTAACTTTACTTCAGAATTACTTTATCATTTTCATCACTAGGACCATCCTGTGGCTAGATATGGTATTGGTAGAGTAGTAACAACCCTGGATTAGGATCAAGGAGTTTGGGAACCAAGCCCCATCTCCATCATTGATTAGTTGTATACCTTTGGCCACTTCTTTTTGTCTCAACTTCTTCTCTCACCAAAGAGGAGAGGAGGAGGGGGCGATGGAAGGAGCTGATTACTTTTGTTTCTCAAATGATATGATTTGCAAAAGTTAAACCTGAATTTACATCATATTTATGAAGAATAAAGGCTCTTCCTGAGAATGTTTTATTTCTAGCACACGAAAGACCTGTCAGCAAAATTCCCTCATTTTAAAGGGCTGGTATGCAATTACTGGATTTGGAGCATGTGAGATATTAAAAATAGCCACACTGGTAAGTTCTAACTTTGTTCTTTTGCCAGTCCTAAAGTCCCATGAGAGTGAGGGATTTTATGATCACAGTCCCCAGATAAAACCTGTGCACGTCTGTCCTATCCGTCTCCTGGAAGTTTTCTGGGTCTGCATATGGACTCCAAACTAGTTTATTCCATAGACTTTTTATTTCAGTAGAAACAGAAGGCTGGAAAGCCATTTCAACTCAACTTTAAAAATTAATTTTCCAAGCTCTGTTTAGCTGAATTTCCTAAGCTACATCTCTTTTTACTGTAGGGCTGGAAGATATATAAGTAAAACAAGATCTCAGTGTGCTTAGAGTTTGTTGACAATTTAAAAAAGCAATTGATTAAGTACAGCAAAATGCTGCCTTAGACTATATGTTTCCCACAGAGTCAAAATCATACAAGGCTTCTTAAATTATATAGCAATAAAGATAACTTTGAATAGTAATATTAACTGATCTCCAAATGGGGAGATCCATGATTATCAAAGAAGTCTGTCATCTTCACAGATGATCTCTAACAGAGAATTCAAATGAAAAAGTGATTTCTTATTATAAGGTGAGGTCTTTCTTGTACCTTTGTGTGTATGACATTGTTTTTTTAAATTTTTTTCCATTTTTTTTTATTATAGTAACTTTTTATTGACAGAATCCATGCCAGGGTAATTTTTTTTACATCATTATCCCTTGCACTCACTTCTGTTCCGATTTTTCCCTCCCACCCTCCACCCCCTCCCCTAGATGGCAAGCAGTCCTATATATGTTGAATATGTCCTAGTATATCCTAGATACAATGTATGTGTGCAGATCCAAACAGTTTTCTTGTTGCACAGGGAGAATTGGATTCAGAAGGTAGAAATAACCCGGGAAGAAAAACCAAAATGCAAACAGTTTACATTCATTTCCCAGTGTTTTTTCTTTGGGTGTAGCTGCTTCTGTCCATCATTGATCAATTGAAACTGAATTAGGTCTCTTTGTCAAAGAAATCCACTTCCATCAGATTACATCTTCATATAGTATCGTTGTTGACGTATATAATGATCTCTTGGTTCTGCTCATTTCACTCAGCATCAGTTCATGTAATTCTCTCCAAGCTTCTCTGTATTCATCTTGCTGGTCATTTCTTACAGAACAATAATATTCCATAACATTCATATACCACAATTTACCCAACCATTCTCCAATTGATGGGCATCCACTCAGTTTCCAGCTTCTAGCCACTACAAACAGGGCTGCCACAAACATTTTGGCACATACTGGTCCCTTTCCCTTCTTTAGTATCTCCTTGGGGTATAAACCCAGTAGAAACACTGCTGGATCAAAGGGTATGCACAGTTTGATAACTTTTTGGGCATAATTCCAGATTGCTCTCCAGAATGGTTGGATTCGTTCACAGCTCCACCAACAATGTATCAGTGTCCCAGTTTTCCGCATCCCTCCAACAATCATCATTATTTTTTCCTGTCATCTTAGCCAATCTGACAGGTGTGTAGTGGTATCTCAGAGTTGTCTTAATTTGCATTTCTCTGATTAATAATGCTTTGGAACACTCTTTCATATGAGTGGTAATGATTTCAATTTCATCATCTGTAAATTGTCTGTTCATATCCTTTGACCATTTGTCAATTGGAGAATGGCTTGGTTTCTTATAAATTAGAGTCAGTTCTCTATATATTTTGGAAATGAGGCCTTTATCAGAACCTTTAACTGTGAAGATGTTTTCCCAGTTTGTTGCTTCCCTTCTAATCTTGTTCACATTAATTTTGTTTATACAGAAGCTTTTAAATTTGATGTAATCAAAATTTTCTATTTTGTGATCAATAATGGTCTCTAGTTCGTCTTTAGTCACAAATTTCTTCCTCTTCCACAAGTCTGAGAGATAAACTATCCTATGTTCCTCCAATTTGTTTATAATTTCGTTCTTTATGTCTAAATCATGGACCCATTTTGATCTTATCTTGGTATACGGTGTTAAGTGTGGGTCCATGCCTAATTTCTGCCATACTAATTTCCAGTTATCCCAGCAGTTTTTGTCAAATAATGAATTCTTA
Organism: Sarcophilus harrisii; assembly: GCF_902635505.1. Classification (NCBI taxonomy): domain Eukaryota; kingdom Metazoa; phylum Chordata; class Mammalia; order Dasyuromorphia; family Dasyuridae; genus Sarcophilus; species Sarcophilus harrisii. The sequence continues at coordinate 244,942,110 of NC_045430.1, forward strand.
TCCCAAAAGTGAGGATCTTTGGGTTTGTCAAACACTAAATTGCTATAGTTGACTATTCTGTCTTGTAAACCTAACCTGTTCCACTGATCAACTAATCTATGTCTTAGCCAATACCAAATGGTTTTGGTGACTGCTGCTTTATAATATAGTTTTAGATCAGGTACAGCTAGGCCACCTTCATTTGATTTTTTTTTCATTAATTCTTTTGAGATTCTTGACCTTTTATTATTCCATATGAATTTTGTTGTTATTTTTTCTAGATCATTAAAATATTTTCTTGGAAGTCTGATTGGTATAGCACTAAATAGATTAGTTTAGGGTGTGTATGACATTGTACTAATTTTATCAAGTCTCCAGAGCTTGCTATCCATATTCATTCAGATTTTGACCAAGCCATCCACATAGAAAAACCAAATGGATAAAAAATGTGTATTGTCAAGGCTAAAGGTTAAAAATTGGGGGCAGTATCTTTGTCCCTGGACTATAGGAGTGGAATCCAGAAGACTTGTAAGCAAATACTAGAAAGACAAGGTCAAATTCTATCTTAATTGTGAGACCCAGTTGTCTGTCTTGCTTTCAAGACAACTACACTTTTCCCTTCTCCTTTACTATGGAAACTCCCAACTTTCCCCATTTATTATTGTTGTTCAGTCATTTTTTTCAATTATGTTTTAACCTTTGTGACCCTATTTGGGGGTTTTCTTGGCAAAGATACTGGAGTGGTTTTCCATTTTCTTCTCTAGCTCATTTTACAGATGAGGAAACTGAGACAAACCAGGTTAAATGATGCACCCAGATTTATACAATTAGTAAATTTTTGAGACTGGATTTGAAATTTCCCCATTATGAGTTAAGATTACTTCTCATGTCAGTTATAACTTAAACTAACTATTACAGACAGCAGATGGACATGTGCCATTGGGAAAATTCTATAGGGCATGATGTCCTGCTGCCAACCAAATCACCTCAGGGAACTGTGAGGACTGAACTTGAGGAAAATAATGTAGTAAGAAAGATCCTCATTTCCTGAGATAGAGTGAGTCATACAAATAGACATGGATGAACTATAATCTGGAGTGTAGATATCCTTACATTATCTTTCTCCCCAAACCGAAATCTCTTCCAAACTTCCCTATTATTGTCAAATCTTTGCAGTCCCTCAGTTTCTTACAATTTCATTCTCATATTTTATGTCTTGCTTTCTCCTACCTCCCATTCACATAACCAATCAGTCGCAAAATACCTCTATGTCTCATCTGTCTCCTTTCTCTTCACACAGTTGCCAACTTAAGGTCCACATCATCTTTTTCCTAGACTGTTCCAATAGCCTTAAAATTGGTCTCTCCACTTCAGGTTCTCTCTACTCCAATTTATTTCTAAAGAGATTTTCCTAAAGTTTTAATCACTGAGTTACATGACTCCCCTGCTCAAAAAATGCTAAGATTCCTTATTTACTCCAGGATCAAATATTATTCCATCTTCATCTTGCTTAAATTTTGTCCATTTCTGAGTAAATTTTATAATATATATAACTGCAAGTGCAGCATTATTTCCATTATTTATGGACATATAGAAATGAATAAATACGCAGATAAGGTAATGTACACATTGGGAGTATGTGATAATTTTGTTTTTTACTGATAGGTGTGTGATTTTAAAAGTTTAGAGTTTGCCAGTCTGGACTATAGAATGTAATTAAAAAGTTGTTGGTCTCCTTTATTATCGAAGAAGACCAAAAGGACATCAAGATGTCAGAGTCAAGTTAGTATGTTCAACTGTGGTTGTTCAGGTTGTTTAGTCAAGCTTTGACTGCTCTGCCACAGATCAGCACAAACGGTTCCTCTGAACCTTTGGGGTGGATTCTCTAATTTTGTGCAAATTGATTTTCTTCTATACTAATTCAATTTTGTTTTGCTCGTAGAGCAAAGCAAGTGCCCCTTCACACTTAGGTGTGGTCCTTAACGGAGTTGGACTTCAGTGTCTAGTATTGTTGGTTCATCCATATTGTTGATCAGACAATGCATTTGGTCAAAGAGCCTGAGCCAGAATTGAGCAGAAGGAAATGATCTTAGAAGTACTTTTCTTTGAAAAAAAATTCATTGATATCTTTTTATATCCTCTTAATATCCAATAAATACCTTATTCTTTCTTTCTTCCTAAGATCTTACATTTAATAAAGGATAGGAAAGAAAAAGGAAAAAAAGACAATTCAACAAAACTAAGCTCAAATTCAACAATAAATGTTCTATTCTACCTCCATAGTGCATCTCTACTCTCCCTTCCCCACCAAAGAAGGAACAAAGATGAATTCTCAGATATGAGAATCTAATCTCATATCATTATATGGTAATCAGCTTCAAGCCTGAAATTACCTAGCATTCAGTTTTGATTGTTTTTCCTGTGCATGGCCAAATGGTTCAACATCAGAAATATTTTTAAATGTGTTACCATTTGCTTTACCAATATCCCTTAGGGTCCATGAGGCCTTTCTACCTTATTTTCTGGTCCCATTCCCTCCTCCCCACTCTTCCCCTAGGAATGAATAGGAATAATGCTTTTTCATTCATTCATTGTTGTAGTCATTGTGCATATTGTTTTCTTGGTTCTGTTTCATTTTATATTCGTTCGCCTGTATGCTTCATGTTCCTCCTTTCTTAAACTGCAGTAATATTCCCTTGCATCCATGTGCCACAAATCATTTAGCTACTCCTCTAATCAAGGGACATCTACATTATTTTTTCAGTTTTTGCTGCTACAAAAAGTGCTACTAACTAGTTTTTGGTGGATGTTGGACACTTTCATCTTTGATCTTCTTTGGGTATATGCCTAGCAGGTCTGATCTCAGATAGCACCTATCTGCCAGAATTATTGTGAGGATCAAATGAGATAATATTTGTAAAGCACTTAGCACAGTACCTGGCACATTGTAGGTGCTTAATAAATGCTTTTTCTTTTCCACACTTCCCTCCCAATAGCATTTATCTTTTTACACACTATTCAACATTAACTGTTCCCATCTTTTGTAATTTTTGCCAATTTACTGAATAGAAAGTAAAGCTTCATAATTGTTTTGATTTATTTCCATTTCTTTTATTATTAGTAATTTAGAGCAAGCTTTCATAAGATAGTTTATACTATTAGTTTGTTAATACTAGCACTTCTTTGGAAACTGTTTATTCATATGCTTTGAGCACTTATCCATTGGGGACTGATTTTGGGTATTTTATACATGCACACATACGCACATACATTATAGTCATTGAAAGCTCAGATAGCTCATTTGAATCAATCGAAAGTTGAAGCTAATTGTAAATAAGTATTTAACTTGAAAAGAATAAAGTGTTTTAATCATTGGATAAAGATAAATGATATCATGTAGGAAAATACCTTGCAAATGGCTGAAAGAATAAGGCAGACCTTTGGACCTATTTGTATAAAAAATCGCAAGCCAGCTCAGAATCATGAATTCCAACAGCCAAATAGTCGAAGGGTAGAGGAAATTTAACCAAACCTAGGAGAGGGATTCTTTCCCATCAATGACCCCACGGTCAACTATTTGAGTTGAAGAGATCCATCAGAGACCCAGTATTTGTATTCCCTTCCCTACTTTCACCATTCACTGAGCTTCATTTTCCTCTACTCTTCATTATCACATTTTGACGTTGTACCTAACTATTCTTTCTTTCCTCTCATTTCTGATGAGGAAGTTTTCCTCACAAACACCAACTCTATTATTTGTACCCTTGAATCTCTTCCCTCTCAGTCTCTCAAGGACATTCTCCCATTATCATCCCCTACCTCTCTAATCTTTATTTTCTACCTATCCATTTTGTTCTTTTTCTGCTTCTACAAACCTAAACAGGGCTCCTTCATCCTTAAAAAATTAGGTCCTACTTCCAAATATCTTTCTTCTCTGTTTCTGTCTCTTTCTCCAAAAAGCTGTCTACCCTTGGTGCTTCAACTTCCTTTCCTCTTTTTGACCCTCTACAATTTGGCTTCTAATTTTCATCTGAAATTTCTCTTTTTAAAATTACTAATGATATCCTAATGACCAACTCTATCATTCTGTACTCTTCATTGTCTTGAGCTCTCTTTAACTTTTTTATATCACTGATAAACTTCCCTTCCTGAATTGTGCCCTTTCCTCTCTAGGATTTGCGACACTGCTCTTTCTTGGTTCTCCTCTTAACTATCTGATTGCATTTCAGTTTCCACTTGCTGGTTTATCAAGATGTCAAGCCCACTAACTGTGGCTTTAAACTAAAATTTCACAGTGCATTTAGTTAGACTAATAATTCCATTTTTATCATCATCTTTATGCAAATAACTTTCAGATATGTCTGAGCCTAGTCCATCTCCTAATACCCAGTCCTGCATCACCAACTGGGTACAGTTAGGATGGGCATTCAATAAGTCCAGAACAAGTTATTACTTTCCTCCCTAAATCATTTTCTCTTCCAAGCTTTGTTATTATTTTTCTTTTTAAAAATGTTTTTATTGATAGCTTTTGTTTTCACATTAATGACATTTCTCTCTGTATTATCTTTCCTTCCTGGCCATAGGACTGTCCTGTAAAACAAAGAATACTTTAAAAGGAAAAAGAGGAAGGAGAGAAAAAATTGACAGTGTTCTACAACTTCCACCTCTGCAAAGGAGTGGAGAGAAATGTCTTTCCATATCATTTCTTTGAGGTTATACTTATTCTTTCTAATTTTGTAGCATTCTTTTCTATTTTTTTAGGTAGTTACTGTTCTTTCCATTTATATTGATTTAGTGTTATTTCTTGGCGTTCCTTACTTTGTCTAGCATCTATTTGTGGAAATCTTTCCATATTTCTCTTTATCATATTCATCATTTCTTAGAGAAGAGTAACATTACATTACATTCATGTGTGACAAATTGTTTAGCTATTTTCCAGGTTATGGAATCTACTTTGTATCCATTTCTTTGCTACCATAAAAGATGTGTCTGTAAATATTTGGGGATTTTCTTTTTATCAATGACTTCCTTGGAGTATAAACCTATTAGGCTTACATATGTAATCTCTGGGTCAAAGAATAGGGATATTTTAGTGACCATATTTGCATAAATCCAACTTGTGTTCCAGAATGGGGCACTAACTCATAGATCCAGAAATGATACACTTCCATGCACTTCTTTCCTGATCTCCTCTGTACTTCAAAGCTTCACTTGGAAATCTCTCAGGCTTTCCCTTTAGTTTTAGAGGATTAAGTGGTTCTTTTCCTTGTTAAGGCCATTTTCCCCTTGCATTAATTCCTTAATCCTTGTCCCTTAATCCTTGCGTTCCTCTTTAGGACCTTGCACCATCATCTATTTTTATTCTTTGTCTTCCTGTTCTTTGTTTCCTTCCCTTTTCTCTTTAATTTCTTCTCTTTCCCTTTTGCCATAATCAGGTCTTCATTATTGTAGGAAAGTAAGCTTATCTTTGATTCTGCCATTTTATCAGCATATCATTCTCTTTCTATGCTCCTTTCTTAAGCTTTTGGAAAAGGCACTACAAATTCCCTGCTTTGATTTCTTCAAAACTCTCTCAGTCTTGGACCCACTTATTTCTATTTTCTGGCTTCTCTTCTTTTGATCAGCTTTCATTCTCCTTTCCTCCTGAGTGTGGATATCATCTTAAATTCTGACCTTTTCTTTATACTTTCTCCCTCAGTTAGCTCCTATATCCTTATGGCTTCAGTTATCATTTCTCTATAAAATGGCTTATAAATTTTTATGTCTTCTCTGAGAGGTAGTGTACTATTTATGGGTAGAGAAAACCTAGTTTCAACTCATGCTTCTGATATGTACTGACTATATGACTCCCAGAAAGTCTTGGTATTTTGGGCAACTCTCTAAGATTGCCAAGTTGCAAAGAAACTGTTGACCTACTCAAGGGGTTGCTTGTACTAGAAAAATTATAGCTCAGCCCCGATTTCTTTCTGGAACTTCAATGCTATATTTCCAAACCTTTGCTGAGCAGGTTTTTTTTTTTCTTGGACTCTTTTCTTTTCCTCACCTCTCAGATCTAATCAATTGCTTCAGTAGCTTCTCTTTTCATATCAAATAACACAGAGACTACTTAACCTGCCATTCAAGACTCATTACATTCTGGCTCTGCCTCCCTCACCAGCCTAATTTCATAACGTTAATGAGTTTTGTTACAAGTATGCTACACTCTAGCCAAACTGAACTGGTCCCTGATCTTATTTTTTTTCTCTTTTATCTCATGCCAAGAACAAACTCCCTGTCCCATTGTGCTCCACTCCTAAAACCTCCACCTCTTACAGAATCACAGAATTTCAGAGTTGGAAGGGACTGGGGCCATGAAGCAGTACAAATCGTAACTGACCAAGAATCCTAAAAAGTGGTCATATATCCTGTGCTTGAGGCAGCCCATTCTTCTTGGGGACAGACCTGATTTTTATTTCTTATATCAAATTTAAATTTTCCTCTTTGAAACTTTTCCTATTGCTCCTAGTCCTATCCTCTAAGTCTTGTTCCTTCCTACCCCCCATACACACATACCTTGGGATAAGGGACAAGAGAAGGGGGGCATAGTAGACAAAGTCAATCAATCCCACAGTTAGGATGACCTCAATTCAAAGTCATATATACGTGTATGTATAGTCATATATGTATGTATACATACATAGAATGGTTTGCCATTTCCTTCTCCAGCTCTCTTTATAGATGAGGAAATTGAAGCAAACAGGGTTAAATGACTTGTCCAGGGTCACACAGGTCAGATTTGAATTTAGTTCTTTCTGAGTCTAGGACTGGCATGCTATATGTGCTTATGTCTGTTCACACACGTATACATATGCATATACATATTTGTCACTTAATTGCTCTGTAGAGCAATTTTGGATGTGAGAGTAAGGAGCCTTAGAAGAGTCAGGTGAGAATGATTATCAAAAAGGAATGAAAGAGGGTCTGGCTGGATAACAGAAATTCCTCACTTGATGGTTCAGAGCTGGAAAGTATTAGACAAAGTATCAGATCCATAGCAGTGTGATTGTGTAAATCGAGGGAGCACAAATAACATCTTTCCTACCAATAGTTTCCAAAATCAGAATTAGAAAAATCACTAATTTGAGCCACCATTGTAGATTATTGGCTAGAATGTCCTTTTCTTTGATGCAGACCTTATATTTAATAAATTTAGAGGGCTTGTAAATGGGGGAACTCCATGCAACAAGGGAAATGAGGAACTTACAATTTTGGAAAGTTGTCTGGGAAAATGACAGATTAAGCCACTTATATAAGAGTCCCATCAATATATGACTGGGTACTCTGCTCAGTCAATAAGGATTTGAATCCAGATCATCCCGACTGTGGGTGTGGCTCTCTATCCATTATGCCCACTTCTTAATTTTAGCAGACACAAAGTAAGAAACAGACTTCTCTTGTCTCTTATCTTAAGGCAAACGAATGGATTTTGAATTGGCTAGTATATTTGCCTAAGATGAATCAGGAATGAAGAAATGCGTCCTTGATTTTATTTATTTATTTATTTTCTTAGATAGATTTTTCCATGATTTTTATTGCACTTCATTTTTTTTAATTTTTTAATTTTTTTTATTTAATAGCCTTTTATATGTATGGGTAACTTTACAGCATTAACAATTGCCAAACCTCTTGTTCCGATTTTTCACCTCTTACCCCCCACCCCCTCCCCTAGATGGCAGGATGACCAGTAGATGTTAAATATATTAAAATATAAATTAGATACACAATAAGTATACATGACCAAACCGTTATTTTGCTGTACAAAAAGAATCAGACTCTGAAATATTGTACAATTAGCTTGTGAAGAAAATAAAAAATGCAGGTGGGCATAAATATAGGGATTGGGAATTCAATGTAATGGTTTTTAGTCATCACCCAGAGTTCTTTCTCTGGGTGTAGCTGGTTCAGTTCATTACTGCTCCATTGGAAATGATTTGGTTGATCTCATTGCTGAGGATGGCCAGGTCCATCAGAACTGGTCATCATATAGTATTGTTGCTGAAGTATATAATGATCTCCTGGTCCTGCTCATTTCACTCAGCATCAGTTCGTGTAAATCTCTCCAGGCCTTTCTGAAATCATCCTGTTGGTCATTTCTTACAGAACAATAATATTCCATAATATTCATATACCACAATTTATTCAGCCATTCTCCAACTGATGGACATCCATTCAGTTTCCAGTTTCTAGCCACTACAAAAAGGGCTGCCACAAACATTCGTGCACATACAGGTCCCTTTCCCTTCTTTATAATCTCTTGGGATATAAGCCCAGTAGTAACACTGCTGGATCAAAGGGTATGCACAGTTTGATAACTTTTTGAGCATAGTTCCAAACTGCTCTCCAGAATGGTTGGATTCGTTCACAACTCCACCAACAATGCATCAATGTCCCAGTTTTCCCGTATCCCCTCCAACAATCATCATTATTTTTTCCTGTCATCTTAGCCAATCTGACAGGTGTGTAGTGATATCTTAGAGTTGTCTTAATTTACATTTCTCTGATTAATAATGACTTGGAGCATCTTTTCATATGACTAGAAATAGTTTCAATTTCTTCATCTGAGAATTGTCTGTTCATATCCTTTGACCATTTTTCAATTGGAGAATGGCTTGATTTTTTATAAATTAGAGTTAATTCTCTACATATTTTGGAAATGAGGCCTTTATGTCCTTGATTTTAAAGAAAAAAAGAATATGTATCTATAGCATGCAGTCTCCAGAAAGAACACAGCCTTACCAACTTAACTATTTGTCATTTTCATCACAGGTCCTGCATGTACCTCTAATAGCACAGGATATGAAGATTTGATTTTGTTTTTAAATAGAAGCTTTTCTTTCTTTTTTTCTTTTTTAAAAAGAGATATGAAGTCAGTTATTAGTTTGAATCCTCCCACTGACTTCAATTCTCAAACACAAAACAAAACTTGCCTTCATCTCTTCCCTACCGAGACTGTCAGTTTTACAATTACTCACAATCCACTTCACACATAGCAGCAGCAGCAGCAGCAGCAGCAACGTAAAGGTCCAGGGCTTACAAAAGGTTCCTGGAAAATTGGGACTTTTGCTGAAAATACCTGAACTTTCTGCCTTGGGTAGTGATCTCACTAAAGAGAATTGTGCCTGGAATGGGCAACCTCCAAGGAAAACCCAGGGAGAGGCAGGATGTGGTGATAGTGATTCAGAAGTAGCCCTCTTCCCCCTCTGTCTGAGTCAGGGCTGAACCACATGGCCCCCACATGCGACAAGGAGACTCCTGTACTGTTGAAGGTCTAACTTCTAGATGAGCTGTCAACCGGAGGGCTTGCTCAGCTTGCATTCATTAGAAGCACTTGGGGCTCTTTATCTTGGGCTAATTTGTAATGTGAGTTATATCTATCTAAATGACTCCTTATGATTACAGTCAAGCAAGATCGATTTTCTCACTTTTTGTCATAAATCATGCTGTGATACTGAGGATGTGGAGCTTCCTAACCCCTGATCATGCTTCTCAAACTAGGGCATGGTTTTATCAATGCAACTAGAGGCAAAGGCAGGACTCTGGATCTTAAAGGAAGTGATATGGTCCTTGGATAGAACTTTACATTAATTCAAAAGAACAGATTTCAAATCCCATTTGTGTCTCATATCTGTGGGATCTCGGGCAAGTCGTTTATCCTTTCTTGGTCCTCACTTCTTCATATGTGTCTAGTATTTTGGCTAGCTAGAACAAGCTAGAACAGCCTTCTTGGTGGTGCAATGATCTTTAATAATATAAATCCTATATCCAGGTTCGTTGCTATAGGGTTACTTGACTTCTCAATAGAGGAATTATTGAATGCTTCCTTCCATTGCCATGTTGGATTTCCTGAAAAAAAAATCAATTTTTGACTGTGGTAGGAAAAGACCCATTATATACCATCAGTAAAGCTTGGGATAGGCAATTTATTTTCACATAGAAAAAGTAATGCTAAACAATAGGGAATCATAGGATACTTACAACAGAATTGTACATTACTAGTTGGAACACATGCTATCTGTATGGCTTTGGACGTTTCATTTGAATGTTTCCTCCCTTGTGAAATGATGGGGATTAAACTGGACGGCATCTAAAATCCCTTTCAGCTCTAAATCTATGATCCTATGATCTTTCTCCTTGGAGCTGTCCCAGCTGTGAGAGGACCTCCCCACTGCCTTGAGGCTAGGAGTTGTGGCTTCATGTCTTTCAGAACTGAAGGCTAAGTCATCTTGTAAGTGTCAAGATTATGAATAGCTGTGTGTTCTGTTGCAGACAAAAAAATAATCTATTTGGTGACAGTCTGGTAATTAAAAGAAAAAAAAGATGACCAAGGAATCATTCATAAACTCATGACTGCCCATGACTTATCAATTCAGACACCAAACCATTGGTTTTGTTTTTAAGAACCTTTACATCAGGGTGGTCTGGGAATTTTAGAGAGGTTAGGTTGATTTGCTCAGAGTCAGTCTGTGTCAGAGGGAGAGTTTGAACTCAGCTCATCCCAACTGTAAGGCTGGCTTTCTAGACTTTCCTCTCTTTGCCAGACATAAAGTCAAAAACCAACTTCTCTAGTTCCTTATACAAAAGTAAATGGAAGGATTTTGAATTGCCTACAGTATATTTGCCTAAGATGAGTCAGGAAGGAAGGAACAAATAGTGAGTCATGAGGTGCTTTTTGTGTAATGAGCGTGGACATATCATGTCCATAGCCCTTGTGATGGTTGTTACTGTGGGCATCCTGAATGAGTTCCCTTCAAGAAACAAGTGAAGGAGAATGCATTGAGAGAATGGCTAAGTTAGCAGTTTGTTCTCTAGTTTTCCAGTTTTTCCTGTTGCCCCAATAAAGGTTCAATTTTATGTTGTCGGGTAATGCTCAGTGAAATTGGTGGTAGTGGTGGTGGTGTTAATCGGGGTCCTGTGGATTAGAATATAGAACATAAACAATATTCTGCTCCTAAATGTCCCACATGGTACAGGAAGGTCATTGTTGACTGTGTCTGGATCGATGAGAATAAATCCTATGATCACAGAGATAGAAGGAACTTCGATGAGTCAGTCTGACTTTTCCACAGGTGAATTTAAGTCTCAAGTGTTATCTGGAGAAGAAGCCTCCCCCGTGCTTTATTCATCCGACTGTTAAGATGTTTCTCCTTGGGTCATCCAAAATTGCTTAAATTTAAATCCATTTCCTCCTCTTTAATGTTATATATCCATGTTGTTAAATGGTTTCATCCAGTTAGACTCTTTGGGACCCCATTCAGGGTTTCTTTGGCAGATACTAGAATGGTTTGCCATTTCCTTGCTATAGATCAGTCCTTTCCTCATAAAACTTTTCACACACTTGAGGAAAGTAACTGTCATGCATGGAGTTTTAACTTTTTTCTTTTGAATAAATATCTATAATTCTCTTAACCATCTTTTGTAAGAAGGTTACACTTAATACTTGTGTGACTGTGGGCAAAACACTGAATAGTCTTCAGTCTCAGTTTCCCCATTTGTAAAATGGGGATAATAAAGCATTGGTCCCATAGGGTTGTTGTGAGGATTGAGTGACATGACCTTTGTTAAGTTCTTGGCAAACCCCAATACTCTCTGAATGCTGGCTGTTATTATCAAGAGCTATTCCTTGTATACCTTTATTATTTTTTCCCTATGACCCTTTGGTTTCTTCATGTCATTTTTCAAATGTGGTGACAAGAACTTAGACACTACAATATAATTCCCAGTTGTAAGAATAATGAATCCAGTAAAATGATTGTCAAAAATAGAAGATTGAATTAGTTCATAGAAGTTGGTTGGTTGTTGTCCTTCATTCTCAGAGAACCAAAATAACATGATTGTTAGGGTTAAGTCAGTGTGTCCCTGTGGCTGATCAGACCAATATGAGCTTGGAATGCTCTGTCATAGGTTGGAAACAAATAGACCCTATTAACATTCGAGGGGGACTCTCTCACTTTGCACATCTCAAGTTTCTTCTGAGCTATTTCAATCCTGCTTTGCTCACACGCACAGCTCCCCTGATGAGGGCACACCATGCCAGGCGGTCCTGTGCCAGTGTCATAGACATGTCCCATGTCATAGCATCAATTCTAAAGTTCTCAAGAAAGACTTTGAAAGTGTCCTTATATCATGTTTTCTGACCACCCTGTGAGTGCTTGCCCTGTGTGAATTCTCCACAAAATAGTGCTTTTGGCAAGTGCACTTTTGACATTTGAACAATGTGACCAACCCATTGGAGTTCTCTCTGACGTAGAGTTGGAATGCTTGGCAGTTGAAGAAAGGACCTCAGGGTCTGGTATTTTACCTTGCCAGGTGAGCTTCAGAATTTTCCCGAGACAATTCAAATGGAAACGATTCAGTTTCCTGGCATGGCGCTGATAGACTGTCCAAGTTTTACAGGCGTACAATAATGAGGTCAGCACAACGGCTTTGTGGATCTTCAGTTTGGTAGAAAGCTTAATACCTCTTCTCTTCCACACTTCCCTTTGGAGCCTTCCAAACATAGAGCTGGCTTTGGCAATGCTTGTGTCAATCTCATTGTCATTGTGGACTGCTGCCCTGAGAAGTTCATTGGTATAGTACATCAGTTTCGTGATGGCGCGCTTGCTTGGGTTCTGGACAATGGTCAATGATCATAGAAGTTAAAAGTTAAAAGAAAGTTAAAGAGATTTCAAAGAAGTTAAAAGAAAGATCTTAGTGTTCAGAACCAGTGATGGCCAGACTAATCTTCTGTCCCTCATTTTACTCCCATACTTTTGTTCACAATACCACAATACTTTCTTTCTCTCTCTCTCTCTCTCTCTCTCTCTCTCTCTCTCTCTCTCTCTCTCTCTCTCTCTCTCTCTCTCTCTTTCTCGTTATTCTCAGAAATTGGGGCTAAGTGAGGCTGGATTTGAATTCATTCTTCCTGATTCCAGTGCCAGTGCTCTGTGCTATCTAATTACTTCCACAACATTTCTTTTATACAATATTATCTTCTCTCCTGCATAGCTCTTGCCTTTCACACTTTTTTTTTAACATGCTTTAATATAGTATTGGCCTTTTGTCATGGTGCCATTATATTAACTCATTCAGATTGTTTTAATTATGATCCCCAATTTTTTTCTTCTTTATTTGTACTCAGCAATTTCTCTTTCTGTGCTTTAAATTTGATTTTTCCATATATGTTTGCATACACACAGATACATGTACATGTGTGTATATATGTTCATATATTTACCTCCTTGTGCTTATTCTGATCAGATATTTTCCTTTTCTTGATAATTAAATTTATTCTAGTCCTCAAAATTTTAGGATCCCATTTAGGCTACCACCATCTGTAAATCCAATAAGAATCTTATAAATTCAGTTCCCCCTCTCTTTATTGCCAACAATAAAGTATGCTATTTGGTATTGTCTTTGATTCTAAGAATGAGTCTTGTAGGTTTAAATATATCTGTTTTTCTCTTGCAGTCCTTAATGGAATTATGGTACAGGAAATAAAAAGTGCTGGGTCTGGAGTGAGAAAGACTCCTTTTTGTGAGTGCAAATCCAGCCTCAAACATGAACTGTGTGACTCTGGGCAGGTCAGTTCATCCTGTTTGCCTCAGTTTCTTTATCTGTAAGATGATCTGGAATAGGAAGATCAAAGAACCCCAGTATCTTTGCCAAGAACCCCCCCCCAGTATTCTCTTGCTATGATATATAAGATCATGAAGAATCAGAAAAGGGTGAACAACAATAACAAGAAGGCACTCTTATGAGTGATACTTATTCCCTTCCCCAGATTTCCAACATCTCTCCAAGCTACTGCCTTGCTTTTTTACTCTAGCAACACAATTATTTATAGTAGTATCTTTATTATTCTTATTTAACCCATCCTAACTCTGCTCCCTGTGAGTGTCCTCTCTGTCAGAGGCAGCATTCACCTTCTTTGCTCTCCCTAGGTTATTGGAATTAAAATAAAAATAATTGAGAAACTGCAGCATATATTTTAACTAGGAATTTTTTTGAGGGGGGGGATAGAGGGGAGAGAGAGGCAAAATACACAGAGTATATTGGATAGCTTAAAGAAGGTGATCAAAGATATCAATTGATAAGGACACACCTTCAATTTGAAAATAGAAATAAATCTTGCACCTGGACACAAATGAAGAACAGAGTTTGATATGTTAAGGAGTGTGTTTTAAAATCACCATTAGATATGTCACCATACAAAGATTAGCTCCTTTGCAACTATCAAAACATCACTAATTCATTACAGTTAATAAATTTGTTGAGTACTTACTATGTAAATAAATACTAGGAGTGGATTGGGAGGAACATATGCTGACGTATATAATATTGTCTCTCCCTCAAGGAACTTAACTATATAGCTGCAGAGATAGATGTGTATGTGAGGGAGACCTCCCAGGTATTTCAACCTTTTTTATTAATTTCTATGATATGCAGTGGAATGACATCACAAGGAGTCATTAGAATCAGAGGTATAAAAAATTAAATTGGCTGATTGACTCAGTGATATTAAAATGTGGATTTGTGACTTCATGGTAGGGTTGAATTATAGATGTTATTACGAAAGGGAATTGGCTCTGACAATCTTATATGAGGTATGTCTGCACATTTTAATTAAATGACATATTTAATACTTTAAGTTCCCATGAAAAAGACTTCACAGAAGTAAATAGACCAGTCTGTATGAAGCAGTTTCCCCAGAGATTTTTTTCTCTCCCAATGGCTTAATGAATCTCATGAATGTGGGTATTTCCTTCAGATCACACCCATTCATGATTTCTCATCTGGTGGGGAATGTTTACATTTTTCTAGAAGATCCTCTAATATGATGGAGGCTTTTCTCTAGTATATGTATTATTATTTCTCATGCTTGCTGAATAACCAATCCAACCTCATTTCCAATTCTGCATTTCCTTGCATGTATCTTATAATCTCAAATGCAAATTATCAATGGTGGTAAACTTCAGTCTACATATCCAGCCATATCTCTCCATTATCTCTTGGTTCACCTACCATTTTGATTCTTTGGAGCTTGTGGTATCCCATAACTTAAAAACATGTAGGGGACAGCTAGATGGTACAGTGGATAGAGTGCTGGACTTGAGTTCAAATCTGGTCTTGGACACTTAATACTTTCTAGCTATGTGGCCCTGGGCAAGTCACTTAACCCCAATTGCCTCAGCAAAAAAACAAAACAAAACTATGTAATATGAATTTTAAAAATTTATGCAAAAAAGTTTTTTTTAAATCAATAAGTAGTTTGGGAGATTTTGCCACTTTATCAAGAATCCCAATCTGAACATTCTGGGGAGAAAAAGGAATAGGAAAAAGTGAAGGACTTGCAGAGAAGGAGAAGTGAAAGAAAAAGAAGTATTCAAGATGAAGGGTTAAAAGGAATCAAGGAAAAGTGAAGACAAGATGCAAGTTAGTAGGATAAATGAGTTGAATATAATTGTCATGAGCTTATAATCATGAGAAAGTAACAATTCCACAATTGTTGGAATTGTTATCCTATAAGAAAATGGCCAGAACCAATGGGACTCAATGGGACTGTTAGGAAGACAGTCAAGGACTAAAGATCTCACTTTTGACAAGTATGGAGAGAAGAACAAAATTTGCAATAATTTATGTAGAGGGGGCAATGTTTGTGTTTTTGCGTAGCCAAATGGCTGTTGAATGTGCTACATCCTGGTCTTCTTTCTAGAAGTGAGCTTAAAGGGACTTGAGGAATGTTTCCCTTTTTCATCAAACATAACAATGGAATGAAAAAATGGGGAAAGGTCTTCAGTCTGGAAACAAAGACAAAGCATCTGAGAAGCAGTGGAGAATCTTGACCTAGATCAGGATATTGGAAAATTGAAGAATATCAGGTAGAAAAGAGAAGAGAATACTGAATATTTGGAACAGTGAGACAGATGTGAGTCTCATCCCAAGGAGGAGGGAGATGAGCCACCTGAAGAGGAAGCAGCTACTTTTCTTTGAAGGAATAATGATATGAATATGCAAATAACTATTAGAGAAAAGATCATCCAGGAAGAAGAGAGAAGTAATGGTGATTGGTGACATCCTCTTGAGGGCTACTGAGATAGCTATTTGTCAGCCTGGTAACAACCATAAGCTAACAACCATATTGTCTTCCTGGGGCACATATCCATGAGGTAATGAAATAGCTCTGAAGACTTGTCAAACCACTGCTGATTTATGTGGGTCCAAGTCATTCTTCTAGAAGAAACCCAGAAAGGTCTATTAATGATTATGAAGGCTTAAGCAGGAAACTGAAGACTGTAGGGACAGAGTTGGTGTTTTAGCACTGCTGCTCATTAAAGGCAAGGACTGCAGAGTGGAAAGGCAAATTTGGGAAGTGAGCAGATTTAGGAGGTTAAGAAGAAGATGGGAGGTACCAGCCCATTCCTGATTTGCACCAGATGCCTCCTTTTTCATATAAGGCATTATTTGAGTTTGCAACACCTGTGGACATTACTTTTTAATGTGACATTTGGGACCTAAAATTATGAGACTCTTGGTCAAGGACAGGGTAAATCTCTGGAGAATTTGTAAGAATACATTTGCTGAATATACACTTATGTGCCTAATTTGAAAAGCTCATCAAAAGGCTTTAAGATGAAAAGGTAGACAGAAGAAGATGCCTATATGTATACATATCCATCCTCCCTCCCTCTATCTATCTATCTATCTATCTGTCTATTTGTCTGTCTGTCTATTTGATCTCCATAAATTAGATATTTATCACAAAGAGTAGCTATAATATAAGGACAAAATCCAAGAAAGGAATCAATAATAAAATCATTATCTTCAGATATCTACAAATACACAAACCATGAGTAACAAATAAGATGTACTAGGGACCTTGTACAGAGGTTAATTTAATCATAGGAAGTTAATCAAGTGAGATCTGGAACTGACATATGACTAACATATTGGATGACAGAGTAAGGCTACAAAGAGATCTTGACAAACTAGAACATTAACAGCAAATAGCATTTATTTAACACTATAATGCTTTTTTCAATCAACATTTATTAAGTACCAGGCATTTATCCTCATAGCAATTCTGGAAAGTAAATGCTATTATTACCTGCTTTTATAGATGAGGAAACAGAG
Source organism: Sarcophilus harrisii (assembly GCF_902635505.1). Lineage (NCBI taxonomy): Eukaryota > Metazoa > Chordata > Mammalia > Dasyuromorphia > Dasyuridae > Sarcophilus > Sarcophilus harrisii. The sequence continues at coordinate 244,959,237 of NC_045430.1, forward strand.
GCAAGTAGAAGGTAAGTGTTTTACCAGGGTCTACACAGCCAGTAAGTGTTTGAGGCAAGATTTTAATTTAGATATTCTTGCTTCCACATCTAGCACTCTACACACGATATTCTGTGTGTATCTAACTGTCTAGAATATTGGGATGAATCTTGTAAGATGAAATATAACAAGGAAAGTTACAGAGTTAAAAAAAATCTGCTTCACTGTGAATGAATGAATGAAAAAATATTTATTATATGTCATTTATCATGTGTCAAGCTCTGTGCTAAGTGCTGAGGACACCAATAAAAAAGCAAAAACAGTTCCTATCCTTATTGAGTTTAGATTTTTATAGGGGGAGACAGCATATATAGGAGAAAGGTGGCCAAGGAGGCATATTTTGGTTTGGAAAATTACACGAATGGTGAATAAGAGTCCTTGAAAAATAAATTGACCTTCCTTTTCCAGAAGCAATGACTAAGTTGATTTGAATTTGGAATTATGGATTATGAAAAGTAAAGGTGAGGTGATACAGAGGGATGGTAATTCTGAAGCATGATGGGAGCCAAATTTAGGGCATAATGGAGAATGTGGTACAACAGCTAATTATCATGTCAGGGCCTCAGGTATTATGGGAATGAAAAGGTTAATTCCCCCGAGGACGTGAGGCGTGACCTGGAGGTAGAGGAGGTATAGCTTGATAAAAGTATATTTGACAGCACTGGTGGATGTGCTGGTCAGATCTCATCAGAATTTATTGTTCAGTTCTTGGTACCATGTTTTAGGAAGGATACTGGAAAGATGTAGTGTGCTCAGGGGAAGGCAAAGATGATTCCTATAAATTTTCTGCAATGCAAAGATCTCTGGGATGAAGATTTGAGGATGTTTAGTCAGAAGAAGAGAAGATTCAGGGGGACATGATGTCAGGGGGTTAATTGGCAGTAATGTATGAAAATTGCAAAGAGGTAAATGGAGGTAAGAAAAACCTTAAAAATGCAAAAATGGAATTGGCTGCCTTGGGTCATGATACATTCCCATTTACTGGAGTTCTTCAGGCAAAGGCTTTGTCATTACTTTGGAGGAACAATATATAATGGATCCTTGTCTATATTATTACAGAGTATTTTGAATTTCGAGGTGTTTTTATTTTTCTTCGGGAGGTGAACAATATACTTTTTCTTTTTTCATCTTGCCTCTTTAATTATTTATTGAAGTATGGAATCCAGTTTTTTTTTTTTTTTTTTTTGCTTGTCATGGTTTTCAAGGAGTCAGATGATTCTTAAATTATTTCTCTTCAACTTGTTTTATAGGACAGCTGATTTTGTTAGCAGACACTATCTACTGCTGTGGCCCTAGAGATAGAGACACTGACTAGAGAAGGGAGACTGGACTTCTTTTAAGCCCTTTGGAGTGTCCCCTGACATATGGACTGCTTAGGTGCTTCCATTTACCTGGAGCTTCTTTGGCTGGATAAGAGGTCAGGCTTTGGGAGGATCTCGTTATACTCTTCAATAATTTAGCTCTGATAGGTCAGGGCCAAGATTTCAAGAATCCTGCGGTATTCAGGCCCTATTTGCTGGAGTTTGCATTGACTTCTGCCTCTCCCACCAAACTCGGACATTTCCCCTCTGATGTTCACAAGCTTCTGAACGTTTTCTTATAGAGTTCTAGCCCAGATATTGGAACTTACTGGTATTTTGTCTGTTTTCTGGATCATTATTTTCTCTGGTACCCTTTTAGATCTTTGACAGTGTGTTCCTCAGCGGGAAGAGTATCTAGGTAGTAAAATGGATAAGGGCCAAATCTGGAGTCAGGAGGACCTGAATTCAAATCTAGTCTCAGACATTCACTAGCTGTATGATCCTGTGCAAGTCTGTTTGCCTCAGTTTCCTCATCTGTAAAATAAGCTGGAGAAGGTAATGGAAAACCACTCCAGTATCTTTGCTAAGAAAACTCCAAATGGGGTCAAGAAGAACAGAACACAGCTCAACAACAAAAAACAAAATTTCTGGGGCAGCTGGGCTGACTAGGATCTTTCAAATTATAATCTTATTGTTAGAACGGTACAAATTGGATCAGATGACTTGAGCGGTTTCAGCCAACTTTTAGTTTTCATGATTTTGTGAAATTCAATTTACTCTCCCTTCCACTCAAATTTGGGTCTACCTCATTGCCTATATAAAAATGTACCGAAAAGCATATGTAAAAATGGACTGAATTCTATGTACCATCAGACCATTACTTTAATTGTACAGCATAATCTGGACGATTGGCATTCTTTATCCATTTTGTTTTTCCTTTGTAGATTGTTAAATTGAACTGTTTTGAGTTGTTTTGGATATCACTGAGAAGGTTTTATAGAATTTTAGGGCAAGAGAGAGCCAGTACAATGTCATCAGCAGATAAGAGTTACTAGAAGACTTCAATATCCTTAGATAAGCCTTTTCCTACTTGGACATTGCATTGGCCATACTCCATGACATTGGTGAATATCTTTATCCTCTCCATGTTTTAGATTCATTTGCTATTAATAACTAGACCTCTCTTGTTCTATCAAGAAAAATATATGGCCCTTATATATGTGTGAGAGAAATCTTCGACCAAAAATAGATTTTAGCATCCCACTCTTCTCAACAAATTTAAGAGCTTCATTGTTCATTACAAAAACTATAGGTCAATGCTGTGCTCTTTATTTTAATTATATGATTAAAAATATAGTTTGTGTTAGAAATTCATTTGTGAAAGCTTATTACTTTCCATATTTTCATAAAGATTTCAATAGAAAAAATAAATAGTTAAATAGAAAGATATATAAATCATTCTCCTAAATATTTTATATGCATGAGAAACCAGAGGCATATATCACTAATTACTGATGTCCTTTCTGATGCCGTTTTGTAGTAAAGTAATATTATATATGATTCTTTTTTCAGTCTGGAATACTTGGATAAAGGAAATAATAGACAATAAGATTGTAAAGGTAGATCGGGGCCAAAATGAACTTCAGTTCTTGAACGTTAAACTTTAATCAGTGGGCAATCTGTAAGGAGACCTTGGCAGTTTTTGAGCAAAAGAATATAATGCTATAAATGATGTTTTAAGAAGATCGATTTGATGGTGGTAGCATGAAGTTGAGGGGGGAAAGCCTGGAGGCAGGGAAATTAGCTCAGAAGCTATTGCAATAATTCAGGCATGAGGTGATGACGGCCAAGTCTAGGGTGGTGACAGTGGGAGAGGAAAGGAAAGGATGAATTCCAAAGACATGATGGGCAAAACAACAGGATTTGGTGACTAACTGGATATGGAGAAGGAAAAGTCAAAATGATTCCAAAGTTTTAAACTTGAATTTTTGGGAGATGATACTTTTGGCAGAAATAAGGAAGTCAGGAGACACACACAAACACACATTCATACATATACTGAACACAAACATCACACAATACACAGAACTCCCACCTACCATATCTATTTTGAGAGCATAGTTAGAGGAAGAATACTACTGGGGAGGAAAAGCATGGGATTTCTAGTCAGAGTACCTGAATTCAAATCCTTACTTTATCATTTACTCCCTCTGTTGGTTTGAGAATGTCATATAACTTTTCTGTTCCTCAATTAACTCATCTTTAAAATGACAGAGTTGGAGCAGATGGTTTCTAAGGTCCCCTTCTAGGTCCTTGCATACTCTGTCCCAATCCATCGGCACAAACACAAGGATTTTATATGCTTTATAGAAATGCTTTTACTTAAACTTGCAAAAATGCTGTACTTTCTAACACAAAGTTAGTAAAATAAAACATTTTAAAGAAGGCAGTGTAGTTTAATGGAACGATCGCTCGCTTTGAAATCCTAAAGCCTGGTTTTTAATTTTGTCTCTTATTTAGCCACCTGTAGGTCACTGAGCAAGTCACTTAAGCTTAGGCCTCAGTTTCTTTATATATAAAATACAGGAATTGGATTAGTTGATCCCTAAATTTCTTCCAACTCTCTAAATTGCTGGATCCTCAGTATTCTGCTTCTCCTACTGAATAGCTGTCTGTCTCTAGGCAGCTTTGGCCAGAATGCCTTGCTCTCCCTTCCCTAACTAGCCAACATCAAAGTGAAGATTTATTTTGGAGCCAAGATGGCCAAGTGAGCCAATGCGGAAAGGGCCTTAGCCCATCTGTGGAGAGCTGGATTTAGGAGCATACTCATAATGAATGTACATTCAAGGAATGTGCCTCTGGGAAAGCTGGAGATGTTTCTATTCTAGTAGTTCTTTATTTTTTCATGCTGAGGTCCCTTGAGCTGAAAGATTAAATTTCACACAACTCCATATGCTCCCATATTCTGTTTCCCCCCCCCCTTCTCCCTGGTGGCCTCCTTTGCAGATTATACCCTCTAGCTCTTCCACCTTATTGCCACCCCTAAAATAGACTCCACCCCCTTATAACTCCAATTAGGCTTCTGGGAAATTCCCTTCTTTTTTTTCTGCTCCAAGGAGAACCATATTTGTAGCTGTGACAAAGTATTTGGTGCTCTAGGAAAGGTTTAAAAATTGAATCCTTCTGGCGTTACTGTTCAATTGAGATTTTGAGCCCTCAGTAATTCACACAGATGATTTTCCTTATCACAAAATCAAAACCTGTGTGTCCTGGAAAGTATGATCTTTTGAATTGAAAAATATATTTATTTACAGCAAATAATATTGAAAAGTGCTCTTTGTTGGACACCCATCTCATTCCCCTCCCACATTTTATACTCTAGGTAGCCACATACCCAACTTACCACATGTTTTGCCATTAGCCACAGTTTACTTCTAGGGATGCTTACCTAGCACTGTGAATATTGCTGAGTTGTTAACTCCTTACCCATGATGTTTCTGTCTCTGTGTCTATACTGGCCACCCCATGTCAAGAAAACACTCCTTTCTCCTTCCTAGAATCCCTCTGTTCCTTCGAGATGCACTCAAGCACCAGCTTCTATTTGTGATTCACTGACCTTTGTGATTCACTGGATATAGTTATTTCATATATAAAAATAAACAATACCTTGTATTACTTTGTAGATGCTTATGTAATACTGGTACATGGTACTGTGGAAGGTACGCCATCCTATCTGTACCCTCTTCCTTTCTGGAAAGAGTAGAGCTGAATCTCTTCTGGGCATTGTCTATCTCACCTAACCATATCTACTGACAGCCTGCCCCCTTTCCTTTCTCACATCAGAGGGGGGAGATTTAATCAGTCATATTCCATTGTAATAATTAAGTCGCTTTTAGCCTAGAGGTGTCCTAAAGGTCCTCAGCTCCCTATATAGCCCCCTTTTTATGCTGTTCTTTGGAGTTCATATCAAATGAAGAGTTATTACTACAATTACAATAACTAGAGCCCCCTATTAGAAAAAGGGGGGTTGGCTTTATGCACTAATTTAAAGCTTTGTGTGTCTCTACGTAACTGGCCTTTTTCTATTTCAGGCAAAATAAGAACACAAAAAATGTTTAGTTGGAACAAATAAGCATAACGTATTGCATCATCTGTTATTGGATAGGTAAAGAGGAAGTTGAGGAAAGAACTGAGCTCTCCATCTTTGAAGTGGTTAGGACAACAGAAAGAGGGAAGGGAAAGGAAATAAAATAACTTACTATGGGCCAGATATTGAACTCGTTATAATTACCTCATTTGATCCTTGCCACAGCCCCAGGGGGTATTATCAGACAGAGATGCAGTGACTTGCCTAGGACAATACAGGTAGGAAGCGTCTGAGGCCATATTTGAACTCAGGTCTTCCTCTAGACTCAGCGCTTTCAATCTGAGTCCCCTCTTCCCAGATGCTCGCAGAATCTGATGGTCCACCTTGAGCTTTCATTTCTCTGCCATAGCTCAGCCTTACTTTCCGTCATTGTCCTCTTTCCACCAATTCTTTCCAGCTCAGCTTACATCCTGCATAGAGTTGGAGATACTGGTCCTCCAATGCTGCTTATCTCTTGCAGTCCCCATCCCCTTCCCTCTGTGTATCTCTCCAAAGAGAGCTTTTGTAACTTATTGTATTCTTCATGACTATCAGATATAATAGAAAGAACACTTAACTTGGAATACTCAACTAGGAATCAGGACTTTGGGCAAATCCAAACATCTGAACCTGGATTTTCTCATCTATATAAGTAAGGAGACAGAGCGGAGGACATCCAAAGTCCCTCCCACAGCCAAATCTGGGAGTAATTTTTAAGAGTTTCATTGAAGCTCTTCTCAGTGTAGGGAATAAAACATCTCTGGAAAACTAGCTGCTTTCCCCAAATGTCATAGTACCTGGAAATACTGGATTAGTTTCGTTCCTTTGGGTCAAGGACTGGGATCTCCCTGAGATTGTCTCCTAAAATTCACAGAATCTTTGGCCAGTTAGTATTTTGTAACTAATACCTTGCTGTGAATTAATATATCAGATGGTTTGTTAGGGTAAATGAGGTTGAGGAAATACTGAAAGGAGGCAGGGGAAGGACAAATACAATGGGAGGAGAGAAAGATGCTAATGATGTGCCAATGACGGAGTTGGACAACTTAATTGTACCTTGGGCCAGTCCAAAATAAAACTTAACAATGTATAAAAAACATGAATGTATTTGTGTGCTAAATGATTTGTAACCAAAAAATACATGCTTTTATTTCAATTTACTCTTTCTAGATGTACTCATGTTCGGTTTCTTATTACATTCTTAATATATTGGTTTAAAGCTTAATTCTGTTAATAGTCTTGGAAGAAACTTTTCAATTCATTCTTGGTTAATTTTAGACAAATGCTAATTGTAAGGAGAAATTTTTTTAGTTATTATGTTTAATAAAATAGGAACTACTTCTGAAAAGATTGCCAACTGGTACAATTCACACACACACACACACACACACACACACACACACACACACATATATTTAAGAAATGACCCAATAAGCACTTTGACCAAATTCCCACAGAAAAGAAAAATTCATGAGAATATCTATTGCCAAAATCATTAAAGAAAAATATTTAGAGGATATTAAATAGGAGTAAGTACTTTATAAAAATGAAAAAAAGAATGAGTTCTGGAAAGAAAGAAGAAAAATATGAAACCTTACAGAATGCATTAAATGGACACAATTTTCCAAAAGTAAACTGGATGAAAGGGAGGATGTGATTATTATTTGGATGTGATCAATTCAACGAACATTTATTCATGCCTGTATTACACAGTATTTCACATTATACATATTATAACTCCCCTCATAATATGGATACAAAGATGAAAAATATGTCTTTATTCTCAAAGAGTGAGGGAGAAGGGATTACAAAAATAACTATAATATATTAGACTTGGATAAATCAATTAAGGTGTCATGAAAGGATGAGGGAGAGATAACTGGATTATTTTGTGTTCATATTATGTATTGCCTCTCTCTCTCTCTGTCTTTGTCTCTCTCTGTCTCCCTGAATGCATCGGTCTCTCTGTCTCTTTGTCTCTGTCTCCCTGTCTGCATCTGTCTCTCTGTTTCTCTCTCTGTCTCTCTCTCTGTGTCTCTCTTTCTCTGTCTGTCTGTCTCTCTCTCTATCTCTCTCTCTGTCTCTCTCTTTTGCGAGTCAGACCCCAAAGCGGCACCCAGTTAGCACAGTGAAATTCTCTTTAATCTGTATTTGGAACTCTTTTGCTTCCTTTTCAGAACTAAGTACTCCAGTCTTTTCTCAGTCTCTGGAAGTTAACAATAAGTTGTCCTTGAGATTTATTTAGTTAAGACAGAGTGGAGTTGGTAACCTTTGTCCTGTAGCTGCATTCAAATCTGTTTTTTTTTTCCTATACATACAAGCCCACAGAGGCAGAAGACAAAGAGATTGAGGAATAATAAATTATCTAATTTGGTTCAAATATAGAATGCAGGGTAGGAGTGGTATGAAATAATGCTGAAAGGAAAAGTGGATTCAGATAATATAGAGCTTTAAATATGAGATTGTTTTCTATTGTCAGTCATCGGAAGGCATTGAAAGTTTGTTTTTAATTGATGTGATTAATCAATCTGCTCCTTTCCTTTTCTTCTTTCTCTCAACTCCCCTCCTTCCCCATTCTCTCCCTTTTACTTCTCTTTTCTCCATTTCTTTTTTCCTCTCTCTCTTCTCCTCTCCTCTATTGTCTTTTAAAAAGATTTTGGGAGTATAGCAGATAGGATCTTCCTTCTTCCCTACTTCCAGATCCCATTTGTTTATCTTTGTTATGGAGACAAACTTACCAATTGGTTGTAGAGGGGACTATAAATGGAAATAACTGTGAAGTAAGACAAAAGCTATTATAAAACTTAAAAAAATAAGATAATATTATAGAGAGTAAGAAAAATACCATAAGCCTAGAGAAGGGCAAATATTCTGATTTTTTTTGAAAAAAAAAAAGAGTACAATTTGCAAATATAGGGAGGCTCACTTTGAGTCTTGGCAAAATTCTACAATTTATGTGCAAAAACTAAGCCCCTGAAAATTCTGACCCCCTTTCTAATTTTCTCAGGCACAATGTAAGTTATGGTGGTACTAAGTTCCAATCATAAGGTAGCTTTGATGAGTGGGGATGAGTGGATAGAGGTGATACAAAGATATGATGTGGTAATAATTATAATAATAATGCTCTTTACTACTGAAATTGTGCTGAGAATGTTTGCAATGAGTCTACAGACAATGAGGTTGTATCCTAATACTTTAACTTCAAAAATCAAAATACTTTCATAGCTCAAGTCTTCACCATTGCAACATCCCCTCTCTGTAGATCATCATACCCCACAAATTCAATAGCCAAAAAAAAATCCACCAAACATTTAACTGACATAAAATTAATGCAAATGACAAGAGGAAATAAAGTAAGGGCGATAGTCTCTGTTCTCATACATAAATAAATACAACTGCCTTAAGTATCCTGGATCTATCTTTTACTTGAAAAATTCAGAAGTGCCACCAAGTTCTCTACTAACTATGGATCACAGCTCTCCATATTATCCACAAGAGTAACATGACAGGTTGTCTCAAACTGCTAAAAACCAATATTATTCTGATAAAGTCATTTGTAAAAAACTGCTTCCTTTTTAGATGTACATAATCCATTCCTTTAATTAGACTTAATTATAATCCAAGAGAAAAGTCCCCATATTTGTGATGCCTGAATTCAAGAGAATATTACTCATTGGAAGAAATTTATTAGAACAGATATTCCAGAAAAGGCGACTGTCTGTCTATCTGGCTATGAATGGTGACATCTGTAGTCAATGACTTTCTGGAATTTTGTCAGGGTTCTAAGCAAGACATACATTTCAGCAACACGATGAACCTGCTAGATCTGAATATTCAGACTCAAAAAATTTCTAGAGTTTCAGAATCGATTGGAATCAGTTCTAGCCTATTCAAAGTAATGACGAAGTATTTCAGGCAGTGAACTGGAATTTAGTACAGTTCTTATGTTGTCTTAACAATTTATGCCTTCTTTTCAATCTCTTCTTTTCAGGAGATTACAGAATGATGGAAGGTAAAAAGTGATTGGCAGGGAGAAAGGGTAAAGCTACCTGCTTTTAACCCTGAGATCCTGTGAGTCACTACTTGTGTGTCTGTTAGACAAATAAGAGGAAAATCAGGAGGTCCCAGGACCACAGAGACCAAAGGAAGAGCACATCACAATAGAAAGTGACCAACAGTGTTAGGTACTATAGGAAGAATATACTGGGTGGGGATTGAGAAATTTGTCCATTAAAATATTTTTTTTGGTGATCTGTAAGGGAAGAAATCTTAGTAGAATGCTGGGAATGGAAGCATTCAAGGTGGAGAAATAGGAATCAAAAATTATGCATTACTTCAGAAATATATAAAATGGAAATATATATCATTCAATTTAATTTATGAGGCCCATGGATTTCGAAGAAAAAGTACTGATCAGTTTTTGGAATTGCATTCTCAGAACTTAACACAATGTCATAAATGGAGGGCTTGATAATTTTTTGATGGGTTGTGGAGTTTAATTTTTCCAAGAAAATGAAGAAGGCAAAAAAGAGTGCATCAAGTAATATTTTCCCCATACATCCTTTTCAAAGTTTAGGTAACTTGCAAAAATTTACACTAAAAAAAAATCTGAACTCTGATTCCTGCTTTGTGTCCAGACGGTGGTTTTTATGTGCATTGTTTATACATTTTAATCTAGGACTCTGATATCAAAAGACCTCAAAATAAATCTTTAATAACTTGTTAGTTATTTCCAAACACTCCAAGTTTGCTACTTATTTTCACTTTTCTACTGGGGATATATGGAAAGCAGCTCTGATTTGATGTTGGCATTATTTGTGAACCAACTGCTAAAAAAATGCCTTGGTTTATTTAGCTGTTAATATTTCATTTTAATAAGAACTCCTGACCTTCGCTTAGCCTTTCCCCTTTAAGGCCCCGTGTGCCTTTGGCCTAGGAAGGTCTTGACCTGAGAAACTCAACCTGGCCAGTTTGAGACAGGGGAGGGAAAAATATAACACCTAGGAGATTGGAGTAAACAGCAAAACCATTCCAAGTTAATCTGGGCTGAAATGCTTGGAATGTGGGAGCCACGGATGATGCCCGTTGTCTGTGTGTCTGACTGAATCCTTTCTTTTCTTCCAGCAAAGCAGAGCCTGGGACGTAGGCCAAATGCCTGCCACTTACCTTAAATTGATCAGCCACTTTGAGATGAAAAACACTGAAAACTGCCACGCCAGAGAAACAAGGCTCCCTTCACATTAAAGGCAAATTGCGACTTGGGGTTTGCTGTGATCTTTTTTCCATTTTATCCAGTTTTTCACAGTGCACACTTTTTTTTTCTTTCCATTTATACTCCAATGCAGAAGCCAATAGTTACAGCATCTTGGCCAAGCATTCATTAAGGTTTATAAAAACAAAATTTATGGTTATTTAGGAGTTGGCACAAAGGCAGGCTGTTTCTGGAAAAAAGAAGAAGAAATACAGTTTGGAAATATAAGTCTAAACCAGGCCTCCAACAAAGGCCTCTACTATACCATGGTGTGCTGTATTCTCAGCTTTGCTTCTTGGAGGGAAAGGAAAAAAGCATTGAGATAAACTATCCATCCATCCGTTCTGACCTATTCAACAAACGTGTCTCGGGGCCAGTCATGGGGAAGGCAAAATGAATAGGGGGATGGTGGAGGTGAGATAAAGATATGATGAGGATGATGATGGTAATAATAACGATGATGATGATTGATAATCTTGTCACTGAGATTAAATGTCACTGTCACTGAGGATGCTTTCAGTGAGTTAATAGAAAAAAAGGTTACATCCTAACATTTTAACTACAAACATTTTTAAATCTCTTTATTAGAAGGTGAGCTCCTTGAGGGCAGGGATTGTGTTAGCACAGAGCCTGGCACAAAGTAAGCACTAAATAAATGCCTGTAAACTTGACTTACTATGCTATAGTATATTGTGCTTAAATATAAGAAAAATAATAGCAGAATAGAAAGTTATCCCAAGATCTTTTCTATTGGAAATCCATCAAAAAGGCCAGAAAAACATAATACAGATGATAATCATTCAAAGTTCAACTTATTGTCCAAATTGTGAGGGGTTAGTGCAATGGAAAGGAGAGGAATGACAGCTGGAGTCAATATATAGTGGGACAATGTGTGCCCTCTTAATGGTAGCAATGTGATGGTGTTCAATCATTTTCTGTTATGTCTGACTCTTCACAACCCCATTTGGGGTTTTCTTGGCACAGATATTAGAGTGCTTGGCCATTTCCTTCTCCAGCTCATTTTACAGATGGGGAAACTGAGGCAAACAGGGTGAAGTGACTTGGCCAGGGTCACACCGCCAGGAAGTACGTGAGTCAAATTTGAACCTGTGAATAAGGGACTTCCTGACCCCAGGTCTAGTGCTCTATGCACTGTGGTGCCACTTAGCTGCCCTCAGGGGAAAAAAAGGAATAATTTACATGAAGCCTAATTTTTCTTATCTGGAGAAATAATATTCCCCACCTTCTCTTGACCAACTGCTACCTGTAGGGAAGCAGAAGCTACAAGATTTTAAAAGTACTGTATGTTATCTAATTTAATCCTTAGAACAATCTTATATGGCACTATTATTATCCCACTTTGCAAAAAGATAAACTGAGATTAAGTGACTTGTCCAGCATCATAGGCTAGTAAATGTCTGAGGCAGAATTTGGACTTCAGGCTTTTTGATTATAAGTCTAGCACTCTACCCCTTATATCATCTAATTACTCAGAAAACTGATGGCAAAAAGAGTACAAATGAATTTAAGAGGAAAATTGAAAGCCCCATTTTAAATTTGGTGGCATGTGGAACTAGCTGAATAACTAAACAAAAATAGGGTATTTTGAAAAAGCTAGTCACTGCTTTGACCACTTTCCCCCTAAAAGATTTGACAGAAAGTGTAACAACATGCTCACAGCAGAATATGCGGTGATGGTCTCTATCGTGGCAAGAACCACGTGAAGAAAAGCGGTGCTATCGTGTAATTCCCTTTAAGTCAGGAGTCAAACAGCCCTATTGCAGAAGTAATATGAGAGTTATAAAAGCATGAAGAGATTGTATCAGTAATTAGGTATGTACAACAGAAAACATGAATGTCACATTGCCCAATTAAAAGAAGCAAAAAAGAAATATAGAAATGAATCTCAAAAGAAAAAAAATTCAGGAAATTTAGATTTTTATAACCAGAAATTGAAAATAAAACTCAAAAGGTGGTATAAGAAATCAAAGCAGTGCAAAGAATGAAATAAATAATTCAATATCAATTAAAAAAAAACTTCTCTGAGGCTTGGGAAATTTAAAAAATATGAAGTGTTGAGGAAAACTTCTGAAGAAGGAAGATGTGGAAAATTTCTGGTCAGTTGGATGGTGACAAGAAGTCCAACATAATGAAAATGCAAGTTGGATGAAATGAGAAATAGGAAACTTGGGCACCATTAATATAATGAATGACAGAACAATTACGTCAAGGAAGATGACTGAAACTCTACCTTCTCTGCAAAAATGGAAAGTGGCAGCACTGGAGATGATCCAGAATTACTGGTTCAAATGCTTCACAATAGTGTGTGAATTACTAGCAAAGCATTCTACTGAATTCTGGATTTTAGCCGTAAGCCTGATTCTACTGTTCTCAACAAAAGGCATTAAATATTCCCTTCAAATGACTCCTTCAAATATCAGTTGTGGGTCATTTATGTATTTTTGTACTTTACAGAAAATATTCACAGTTTGGATTGATCAAAGAAAAATCAATTAATTCTTACAGAAAAACAAAATAATTTTGGCTTAAGAACCAAAGGGGTCAGTTCAAAAGTTCCTGGAGAATAGAAATCTACTCCTTAGTGATTTAAATGAACAAGTAACTACAGAGTACCAACATATATCCTTTATTGATTATTACAAAAGCTTAGAACCAGTTCCACATTTATGATTTAATCCAATATATGATATATGTGTATATATATATATATATATATATATAAAATATAGACCCAAGAATACTGAGAACTTTAGAATAATTGATGTACAGATGGAAAACTACTCCACTACCAATATTATCATCAAGAATAACTTACATAGCCAAAATGTTTGTGGCACCCCTGTTTGTAGTGGCTAGAAACTGGAAAATGAATGGATGCCCATCAATTGGAGAATGGTTGGGTAAATTGTGGTATATGAATGTTATGGAATATTATTGTTCTGTAATAAACGACCAGCAGGATGAATACAGAGAGGATTGGCGAGACTTACATGAACTGATGCTGAGTGAAATGAGCAACACCAGGAGATCATTATATTCCTCAACAACGATACTGTATGAGGATGTATTTTGATGGAAGTGGATTTCTTTGACAAAGAGAAGATCTAACTCAGTTCCAATTGATCAATGATGGACAGAAGCAGCTACACCCAAAGAAAGAACACTGGGAAATGAATGTAAACTGTTTGTATTTTTGTTTTTCTTCCTGGGTTATTTCTACCTTCTGAATCCAATTCTCCCTGTGCAACAAGAGAACTGTTTGATTCTGCCCACATAGATTGTATCTAGGATATACTATGACATATTTAACATGTATATAGGACTGCTTGCCATCTAGGGGAGGGGGTGGCGGGAGGGAAAGGAAAAGTCAGAACAGAAGTGAGTGCAAGGGATAATGTTGTAAAAAATTACCCTGGCATGGGTTCTGTCAATAAAAAGTTATAATTATGAAAAAAAAGAATAATTTACATAGGGGCAGCTAGGTGGTATAGTGGATAGAGCATCAGCACTGAAGTCAGGAGGACCTGAGTTCAAATTTGACCTCAAACACTTAACACTTCCTAGCTGTGTGACTCTGGGCAAGTCATTTAACCCTAATTGCCTCAGGGGAAAAAAGAATAATTTACATGAAGCATCATTTTTCTTATCTGGAGAAATAATATTCCCCACCTTCTCCTGACCAACTGCTACCTATAGGGAAGCAGAAGCTACAAGACATCCTGAGGAAGAGACAAGAGATATCATGGGCTATCTCCGATGCCAGTGGAAATACTCCAAGACCAAAGAACCTGGGAGTGGTACACCATTAACCCAGGAGCTTTGGGAATAATAGTGCCAGAGCACTCGCTTCGCTTCCATCCTGGGTCCTGAGGTCGACTATGAAGATGGAAATTTCTCAGGAGAAAGGGCTTACCTTTCTAACTCTCATCATCAATTCCTGACAGATTGCCATTTAGCAGATCATGCATCCTGCTTCCAGCCCAACTGCCATGGCCATTATCCCATCTTCCTTTGGAGCTGTAACCAGGCAACTGCTTCTCTGAGTGTTGCAGTCATATCTGAAAAAAAGTCTTTATTACCAAGGTCCTAGGCACTATCAAATACTACAACCTTTGAAGTTGATATGACTTTCTTAATGGAAATACACTACCAATCTGCTTTACAAGTGCATGCTAGGCCCATGAGACTTTTCCATCAACTTGCAATTGAAACTTTCTACGTGTGTTATTTCCCTCGTTAGGATAAAAGATTCCTGAGGGTAGGAACTATCTTATTTTTCTGTTTATATTCTCAATGCTTATCACAATGTCTTGCACACAGTAAGCACATAATAAATATTTTTTCATTTGTTCATTCAAGTCCATTATGTGTCTATCAAAAGTTTAACATTACCAAAAAGATTCTTTGCAAAAAAAAAAAGATCACGAGATACTCTCAGAGCACATGATAAAAAGTAAATTAAAAGACCTACAGAAATATTTTTGGAAATATTGCTTTATGAACAACAGTAGAGACTGACAACCGGTACACACTTTAAAATTTGTTGAAATGAACATAAACGTGGTTTACCTCAGAATGGTACCTAGGAAGTGGCCAAGATCCAGGACGTGAATCAAAAAGCTCTTCATGGGAAAGAGCCACAAGAATTGAAATAATAATATTTTGACACAGAACGATTAACCAACAAATATATAACAGTAGCAAGAAATCAAATGGTTGAGTCAAGTAGATATGTTTGTGGGAATCAAAAGATTTATGATGGCAATTAAAGATCAGGTAATTGCTGCCAGAAGCTATAAACACATATGTATGTACATGTATATAATAATATATGTATGCGTCTATTGGAGGCAATCAGGGTTAAGTGACTTGCCACATAACCAGTAAGTATCTGAGGTCAGATTTGAACTCAGGTTCTCTGGACTTGAAGTCGTGGCTACCTCTACAAATATATATATATATATATATATATATATATATATATATATTTTTTTTTTTAAATTTTATTTTTATTTTTTAATAGCTTTTTATTTACAAGTTATATGTACGGGTAATTTTACAGCATTGACAATTGCCAAACCTTTTGTTCCAATTATTCCCCTCCTTCCCCCCACCACCTCCCCCAGATGGCAGGATGACCAGTAGATGTTAAATATATTAAAGTATAAATTAGATACACAGTAAGTATACACAAACATATATTCTTAAGATACCAGGACTTAGTGCAGATTATGCAAGGAAATGATAGAAATCATGGAGCACATCACCACCGGCTATAAAATTTTACATCTATTGCATATTTAGCAAAACATGACTGGCTAGAATTGCTCACTATTGGTCCTGAACTGACAGCCAACAAATCTCCATACTATAAAATACATGCCTCAAACCATCCTAGGGAACTCAATGAATAATGGTTTACTGAAATGAAAGTATTCTCATTGATTCAAATGTTGCCTATAATCGCCTACGTGTATCATCGATTAATTAAAACCCAAGAACAATGATTTTATTAGATGCTATCATAGCAGATCCTTATAATATCCAAGTTATGTGGTAAGGAAAGCTTTTTTTAAAATATAAAGATCTAGCAGAAGAAATCAAAATTATATAGAAACAAGATGAGATACACATTATCTCTATCACCTTTTCTCCTACTGAATTTGTACAGAGGATACTTTCAGGGTGCTTAAATCCCAATACATTTCTTCAATCACAAAATAGGTGTTTTATCTACCTACATAATATTTGATATAACATTAAATATAAAGTAAATAGCAAAAATAAGTAGTAAAATCACTACTTGTTCCAAGACCATTTCTATCTGAATTACACTGAACAAGATGAAAGGAACAAGGTTAACACAGAATTATAGGATCAGAGATTTAGATCTAAAAAGTACCTCAGAAGCCATTGAGTTCAAGCCCCTCATTTTAGAAATAAGGAAGAAACTGAGGTTGGAAGACATTAAGTGACTTGCCCTGGATCAAATAGCTAGCAGACATCTGAGGCAGGATTTGATTCAGTTCTTTGTGAGTCCAAAATCCAGTGCTTCTATCAACAATGTCATGTGGCCGCTTGCAACAATATTAAGTCCTTTATGTAGCTCTTTACAGTTTTCAAATCACTTATTGGCTCTTTTGATCCTCAGAACACCTCCACACAGCAGGGAATGTACATTTTACATTTTACAGTTGAGGAAACTGAGTCAGCTTTAGAAAATGAATGACTGAAGACTCCATAACTAGTAAGTATATGAGGAGAGGCTCAAACCCATTTTTCTCTAGAATTGAACATTCTTCTAACTTATGCTCTTGAAAAGTTTACAAAAGAATATAGGGAGGAAGTAATTGTGATACAAGGAAAATGTGTGTGAAGGAGGGGTCCAGGCAATGCGGTGTAGGAAATTCAAGGAGAGAGATTGATTTTAGTTTAGCAATAGGGATACAGGGAGAAAGAAAGGGATTCAGGTGCTTCTGCACAGAGGAAGTTGCCATGTGAACAGATTTGGAAGAATTGACAGATTGGAGAGGGTGAAGGGAAAGAAGATGGAGTTGAGCAAAGATGGGAGAAGATAGAGAGAGAAAGTAATCCATGAATATATATGAGGATGCTACGATAGGGAGGAAACTGAGGCCAGACAGGGGTCAATTGACTGAAAAAAAAGGGAAAGTCAGAAGACTCAATGTTCTAAGGATAAAGCACAGGTAGAGGAGGGGTCCAAAAGTAGGAAAAGTAGAAAAGTAGGAAGATGCAGCCAGCCATGGAAGTTTTGGTCAGCATCCGAGAGGTGCACAATTTCCAATAATAGGTAGGTCTAGAGTAGGACTCCTCTCCCCAGCAAGTGACTAGAGTAGGACAGAAATGAAAGTTAAAGGAGTTAAGGACTTTAAAGAACTGTGAATGAGAAGACATTTGCAGGCTCACTAACATTTATTGACCCCTCCCAGGCTGATGGTAGCAGAGGTGGGGATGTTTTGGAATATCCTAAGCCAGCAGTCAAATTTACGGAGAAAGATGGGAGCATGTCCAGGAGGTTGGCAGATGTCAGCGACAGACAAGGATGTGGAGCTGGTAGCACAATTCCTTTCCATTTCATAGCTAAAGGGATTGTTGGAACAATTAGATGTTTCCCAGGCAGTCCTGGACTTTTTTCCTTCTTAAAAATGCTACTGTCTTGAAGGTACAGTGCTTTCTGGCCATTTCTGAACAGAAGAATGCACAGTTTTCCAAACCAGTTAACATTTCATCATCTTGGCTAAATGGATTAATTTCCTTAGCATGGTATGGATCAGGGTAACTGCTTCACCCTATTATTTCCATACCCCTTGGAAGACTGAATAAAACAGTGCTATTAAACAGTAGACCTTACATAATGGCAAGGTCTGTGTTCCCAAAAATTCAGGGTGTGAGCAAAACACTCCCTCGGTCTTTGAATTCTGAGAAGAATATGGAATCTTGGCACAAGTTGGAGGCTTAGCTTCTCCCCCAGGAAATATGATGAACGACTCATATAGTCTATATTTTCTCAGATAATCTTAAAGAATAATTTTTAAAATGTGCTCCTGAGTGTGGTACCTTTGTAACAGTGTGGTGGTTGAAATCCCATCCCTGCCAGGATGATATGGTAGAAAGAGCTCTAAATTTACTCAAGGGAGAATTGAGGTTCAAATTCAGCTTTAGACACAGATCAGTTTTGTGGTCATGGGCAAATCACTTGCTCAGGAGGAGTCACTTGCTCGCTTTCTACCTCAGTTTCCTTTTCCACACAATGAAGGGGATGGACTTGGTGGTCTGTTAGATCCAGTTCTAAGTCTATGATCTTATAGCCTTTCAGTGCCTCAGTTTATCTCATCTGCAAAATGGTAATAATAACCAATCAACCAGCATTTGTTAAATGCCTACTATATTTTAGACATTGTGCTAGGCATGAGAATACAGACACATTATGTATCCCACAGAGATGTTGCGAGGAAAGCATTTTGCAAAGCTTAAAGTGCTATAGAAATGGGAATAAAGTTATTATTTCCAAGGGTGGTTAGAGCTGCACAGGATTAATAACAACTTCAACAATAATAATTGCCAAAATGTATATAGCACTTTAAGGTTTGCAACGCACTTTCCATTTGATCCTCACAACAATCCTGGGAGATAGGTGTAATTATTATCTCAGTTTTACAAATGAGGTAACTGAGCCTGAGAGGGGTTAACTTGCTGAGTGTTGGACCTGGAATCAGGAAGATTTGAGTTCTAATATGACCTCAGATGCTTACTAGCAATGTGACCCCAAACTAGCCTGTCTGTCTGCCTCAGTTTCCTCATCTGTAAAACATATATGACGATAAGACCTCTGGGGTTGCTGTGAGGAACAAATGAGACTAAAGTATTTAGTCTGGTGCCTGGCATGTAGTAAGCACAATATAAATGTTAGTTATTACTATTTTTGCTAAATATTCCGGGGTGATATTGTTAAAATTTATGTATTCAAAATCAGGTATTCCTGATTCCAAGGTCACTGATCTACCCACTACGCCACGCTGCCTCTCTACTAAGGATGAGTGTCTACCTATTCTTATCTACAGCTTCAACATTTCACCATGGAGAATCTAAAGGAGCAATAGCTCCTGTTACTGTACAAATTTACTCACTTTAGAATTTAAATCAGGTGTTTAATGGCACTGTTGCTTCTTGCATTGGTAGAGTGGATAAAATAATACTTATGAGTTTAAAAGGAAACAAATGGTAGATTTTAGGACTTTTATTAGCAGAATAGAAAAACTTGAATCTCTTCAAAGAAGCAAAAGAATGACTGATTGAGAATACAAATGTGCCGAAGTAAAGATAACCTTGAAAAAGAGAAGCAAAAAATCAAATCCTAAAAGTCTTCTCCAATATGCAATTTGCTAATTTCTACCATGATGCCATTGTAACTAGCAAGAGACATCAACATCCTTATTGATTCTCCTTCAAACACTTTAACCATCCAGTTCCTCAATGTACCCATTTCCCATGACTCTTCCTCTTCCATCCCACTTCAACACAAAGATGGTTATATTCTTGATTTTGCCACAACCTGCAAATGTATCACCTCCATGTTCGTGAATTCTGAAATCCCCTTATCTGACCATCAGCTTTTCACTCCTCCCTCTGCTTCCCTTACCAAAGGCACTAGGGTTCTCAGAGTTACCGCTGATCCTTTGACCGCTCACTTCTCTCCTGGACTATCTCCGCTACATTTGCCACTCTCATCTTTTTCCTATCTTCACCCTTTGGTGAGCCAATTCAACCCTACACAATCTTCCTCTCTTGAATCCCTAGCCCTTTTATCATTTCACCAATTTGACTTTGTCAAGCCTCAGTCTCAGATCACCCTGCCCATTCACTACTTTCCCTCCTATACTTATACTGTTGAACAAAGGTGAAGAAATCACATAATTGTTTTGGCTGGATCCATCACAAATTAGTGTTACACAACCTTCAATTGGGTTCTCACTACTGCTAGGCAATCTTTCTATCCATGCCTTTCATTAACTCACCATCTCACTTTCCCCAGAAGCTCTTCCAAACCTTCTCATCTCTCATCAAATCTCCTGTGGTTCCTCACCTCCAACTCACTTAGGTGAAAATCTTGAGAACCTCATATTTTACAGGAAAAAAAATTGACACTATTCACTATGAGTTCCTTCTTCCTCCTCTCAGATGTTTTCTGTTATTCTTTTCTCCTTCACTCCTAACTCATGTGATGAAATAGCCTTACTCCTTACTAGGCTAACTCCCACAATTGATACCATTCCACCTCAACTCCTCCAATGATTGCCCTTTCTGTCATTCCCCCTCATCCCCCTCTATCATTGATATTCATTCACTTCTTGTCTACTGGATCTTTTTCTATTGCCTATACATATGTCCATCTCTCTCCATCCTCAAAAAATCCTCATTTGATCCTTTTATCCTTGCTAATTCTTCTTTTATTTCTCTTCTGCCTTTGTAGTTAAGCTTCTTGGAAAGTCCACCTACAAAAATTGCTTACACTTTATCTCCTTTTACTCTCTTTTTAATTCCTTACAATCCACCTTCCAACTTTATCATTCCACCAAAACTTCTCTCACCAAAATTGTCAGTGATCTCTTAGTTGCTAAATCCAATGATGTTTTCTCCATCTTCAATCACCTTGACTTCTCCATGGCCTAAGACACAGTTTATCAAGTTCTTCCTAATACTTTCTTCTCTCTATATTTTGAGATCACCCCTCTCTCCTGGTTCCCCTCCCTATCTGACTGCCCCTTCACTGTATCTTCATCCAGGTCTCACCTTATAACCTCAGATATCTCTCAGGATTCCATCCTGGCCCCCCTTTCTTTTCTTCTTTAATACTTCATTTGGTGATCTCATCAGCCCCCATGGATTCAATTATCATCTCTATGCTGATGATTCTCAAATCTATCTTTCCTGCTCCAGTCTGTCTGCTGATTTTCAATTTCACATTTCTAACTGCTTTTTAGGCATCTTGAACTAAATATCCAATAGACAATTTAAATTCAATGTATCCAAAATAGATCTCATTCTTTTTCTCTGTATACCCTCCCTTACACTTCCTTCCTTCCTTCCTTCCTTCCTTCCTTCCTTCCTTCCTTCCTTCCTTCCTTCCTTCCTTCCTTCCTTCCTTCCTTCCTTCCTTCCTCCTTCTCCCCTCCCTCCCTTTTCCTTCCTCCTTCCTTCTCTTCTTCTTTCTTCTTTCTTCTTCTTCTCTCTCTCTCTTTCTCTTGCTGAGGCAATTAGGGTTAAGTGACTTGCCCAGAGTTACACAGCAAGGAAGTATTAAATGTCTGAGGTCACATTTGAACTCAGGTCCTTCTGACTTCAGGGCTAGTGCCACCTAGTTGCCCCACCTTCCCTATTTCTATAGAAAATACCACCATCTCAGTTTCTCAAGCTTAGGACCTAGAAATCTTCCCAAACCCCTCATTCTTTCATACCCACATGTCCTGTCCTTAGTAACAACTAAGACTTGCTGATTACACCATTGTAACATTTCTTGAATATGTTCCTTTCTCTGCTACCGCTCAGGTGTAGGTCCTGGTCATTTCACACAGGAACTATTGCAATAGCTGATGCTGGGTTTGCTTGCCTCTAGTTTCTCCCTCCTCTATTCCATCCTCCATTCAGTGATTTTCCTAACACACGGGTTGGATCATATCCCCAAACTCTCCCCGCCTTAATAAACTTCCAGGATTTTCCATTGCTTCTAGGAGCCAATATAAAGTGCTCTTTTTGGATTCAAAACTTTTCATAACCTAATCCTTTCCTACCTTTCCAGTCTTCATATACTTCATTGCTTAGTTATTTTCAGTCACATCTGACTCTTTGTGACCCCCTCTTGGAGTTTTCTTGGCAAAGATACTAGAATAATTTACCACTTCCTCCTCCAGCTTGTTTTACAGATTAGGAAAATGAGGCAAATGAGATTAAGTGACTTGCCCAGGATCACAGAGCTGGTCAATGTCTGAAGTCACATTTGAACTCAAGCCTTCTTGACTACAACAGGTTCAGAACTCTTATCTGCTGCATTGTCTAGTTGACTTTCTTATTCATTGTTCTCTGGAATCCTTTCTCCTCTCTGCCTACTGGCTTCTCTGACCTCCTTGAAGACCCAACTAAAATCTTATCTTCTACTGGAAGCCTTTCTAAACTCTTCTTAATTCTAATGCCTTCCCCCTCATAATTATTTTCTATTTAATCTATCTATAGTTTGCACATATTTGCTGCTTATTGTCTTTCCCTTTAGATTATAAGCTCCTTTTAGCCCCAGGGACTGTCTTCTATCTCTTTTTTAATTCTCAGTGCTAGGTACAAAGTAGGGCTTAATAAACGTTTGCTAACTGATTGATGGTTTGTTAATGTAATGGAATGTTACTGCCCCATGACAAATGATACATATGAAGAACATAGAGAAAGAAATCTGAGAAAGCAGATATGAATGGACACAGACTGTGAAAATAAGTATAATGACTACAACAACTTAAATAGAATGATCAGAGAAATTGCATATTCTTTAATTATAATGACCAATCTTAATTTTGGAGCAGTGATGTGAAGATAAATTTGCCTTTTTTAATACAGGTGAGGGAAAATGGGTATAGACCACTGCATATAATGTCAGACACTCTTGGTATATGGGAAAGTTTTGCTGAGCTAATTTTTCTTCTCTCTTTTTTGTTTAATTTTTTTTTTTTTGATGAGTAAAAATCTATTTTAACTCCCACTTTCTATCCCTTTTCCCTACCACTGGAAAAGAAAAAAAAGAAAGAAAAACCTTGTAATGAATCTGCATTGTCAATTAAAACAAATTCCCTCTCATCATCCATATTTTTAAAATGTCTCTCATTATATACTATATCTATCAAGTCCCATGAGGATGGTAGGTAGCTCTTTTTTCAATGGTGACTAGTCATTGCAGAAACCAGAGATCTTAAGATTTTCAAATCTATTTGTTTTTACAATATTGCTCTTTTATGTAAATTGTTCTCCTGGTTTCTCGAACTTCACTTAGTTCTTATGCGCCTTTCTAGGATTCAGTGAAATTGTACCTTTCCTCATATCTTACAACAAAATAGTATTGCATTCATATACCATAGCTTGTTCAGTCATTCCCCAATTAATCATACTCCCTTAGTTTCCAGTTCTTTTCCACTACAAAAAGAGCAGTTTCAAACATTTTTGTATACATAGGTCTGTTTCCCCCTTTCTTTGATCTCTTTGATTTATATTTATATTCTTTGTTACAAAGGATGGCTCTGTGGGTGGGGTGGGAATATTTGGAAGTGAATCAAAAAATTGAAAAAAAAACATACATAAACTAAGAGTTTCTAGGATACAGAGAATAAAATTAATCAGTCCTTGACCTTAAGGAGTTTACATTAAATTGGATAGAAGGGGAGAAATTATATAGAGAAAAGCATGTCCGGTACACTAACTATGCTGGGGGGTGAGGGGGTTAACCTAAAAAAAAAAAAAAAGACTATTTTAGTTTCAATTCGTGGAATTCAAAATAAATATTTCCACAGACTAGTACAATAAAAAGATGATTGTATATAAAGCTACAATTTGCTATTCCCTCCAAAGATACAACAAATGTATTTTGTAAATTTCTTTTTTTTTTCTTCCCCAACCTAGAGATGGCTACCATTAGACAAAAGAAGTTATATACATGTAAAATTATTCTACTTACATTTCTATTTATCAATTATTTCTCTGGATGCATATAGAGTCTTTCTTCATACATCCTTTGTTTTGAATAATAAATTGAATGAAGTTACACCATTGGCCATATGATGAGATATAGTAAAATTTACTATATTTAGTGATTTACCATCATCTTGATGGGGGTGAGATCTCTTTATTCAAAAGGATGAAAGAACTCATTTGACATATCTCAATCCATAGTTTGAATGGTACTCCGTTTACTGCAAGTATATATTTCTTGAAAATCTTACTTTCTCAATCTGGGAGCGTTAAGGCAGGCCATATAGCCTCCTCTGCCAGGAAAGGTAATCTTTGTGTTTCTATCAACTATAATATACCACATTTAACCTTTTAATAGGTAAAGCTCTCTTTTCTTTTCTGCTAAAGAAATTTTCTAAGACAATGGATCATGAATCTTAGGAAGCAGAAATCCTGAGAAACATTCTTCATCTTAGGGATGATATCCTTATAATGGATGGCCTTGTCTTTTCTGAGAAAGTAGGATGAAATTAAAGGAATTTTTTAAGTCAAAAAATGGCCCTTAATTGGAAAATGCTCTTTACATTCGGAGAGAGAACTATGCAGACTGAATGTGAACCAAAGCATAGTATTTCCCTCCTTTTTTGTTTGTTTGTTTACTCTTTATTTCTCATAGCTTTTTTTCTTTTGGTTTTATTTTTCTTGCATTACATGACAAATATGTTTAAAAGAATTGCATATAGATTACTAGCTGTCTTGGAGAGGGAAGGTAAGGGAGAATGGGAGAAAAATTTGAAACACAAATGTTTACAAAAATAAATGTTGAAAATTATCTTTACATGTTTCTGGAAAAATAAAATACTTGAGAAAAAATCAAATTACAAAAAGAAAGATAACTATTCCCCAAATAAGATTATTGAAAAAAAAAGAAATACCTGAGAATAATAAAAAGAAAACTCTTCTAAAATAACCAAACCCAGCTCTACATCTGCTGAAATAGAAGGATTAATTCACAAGTTAAAACTGGGATGAGGGTGAGGTCTGTGTATGGGATTTGAGCTGAGCTATATCTCTGGGTCTGGCTTAAAGTCTTGCTTGCTTGTAAGCACTTGCCAATACTTGTACTTCAGTGGCCCAGCCTTTACAAACCCAGGGTCACCTTCCTGTCAAGATGAGATTCTGGAGGAGGCTTTTAGTGAAGAATAGGAAAAAAAATGGTATATTGTCCATCTATCAACTTGGCCATAGAGGTTGGAAGGCAGAGTGGATATTGTGGAAAAATCAGAAAGAGTTGAGTTCAAAGTGCACCATTAACATTTATTAATTGTATGATCTTGAGTAAGCCCCTTAAACTCCATAGGTCTCAATTTTCTAATATTTTAAAATGAGATGATTGGACTAGTTGGTGTCTAAGATTTCAGGTTGAGAGCTACATGTTATGTCTTCCCTTATGCTTAATTGTCCTCCTCTCACTAATTAAATTAAAAGATTTCTCTAATTAATTAAGTATATTTATATATTATTTATTTTTATATTTATGTTATTTTATATATTTATATTTACATTTTTATATTAATTTATTAATTTATATTTATATTATTTTATACTTATATTGTGTTCAATAAATTGATTAAAGCTTGATATAGCAGAATGAGCACAAGTGGATCTAGTAATACCTAATTTATAGGTGATAAATCAAATAATTTGTTCAAAATGCTTTTAGATACTAGAAATGCTATTCAGTCATTTCAGTCATATCTGACTCTTTGTATGCCATTCAAAAAATTATTAGCAATAACACTGGAGTAGTTTGTCATTTCTTTCTTCAGAGCATTTTATACATGAGAAAACAGAAGCAAACAGAATTACATGTCTTGCCCAGGGTCACACAACTATTGAGTGAAGCCAGATTTGAAGGAAGTTGAGTCTTCTTGATTACAGGACTGGCACTCTATCGTTTGTGCTACTACCTGCCCCTATTGCTATATAGATATCAATTTTAATTTTGACCATTATCTGACACTTCCTGTCAAAAGATTTGTCTTCTCAGCTCCAGCTCCCTATTCCTTTAAATCTTTTCATTTATCTAATCTATTAGTAAATCCATATTATTAATATTATTAATTTGTTAATTTTATAATGATATAGCATACTAATGAATCTACTAATAAATATTTACTGAGTAGCTGACCTGTGTCTCACAGCATCTGGAGTCATCAAGAATTAGGGGATTTACTCAAGATGTCTGCTTGAAGGGATAAAAAAGAGTCAAGCTCCTCCAACACCCTACAAAAAAGCAACAACAACAACAATGAAAAACATCAGAGAAGAAAATGATTTAAAAAATTATTTTTCTAATTACATGTAACAACAGTTTTCAACATTCATTTTTATAAGATTTTGAATTCCAAAATTCTTTCTCCTCCCTCCCTTACCTTCCCCCTCCCCAAAAGAGCCAGCAATCTAATTTTATATGTATAATACTTTAAACTATATTTCCATATTAGATTTTTAAATGATTTTTAAAAACCACACATGAAATAAAAATAGACCTGAATTTTAAATTAAGCAAAATAAAAAGAGGACTAATACAAATTAAAAAAAAATTACTATGAAGCAATGTAATTTGTCTAAAGTAACAGAAGCAATGCAGATAAAACAAAACTTGTATCCTGGAGTTAAATGATACAGGGAAGCAGCATGGTTCAGTAGAAAGAGTTCTTACTCTAGAGTTAGAAGAATAAGAATAAAATTTCATCTTTTATACTTACCACCTTGTGTTATTGGGCACCTCTCTTAATTAACTAGACCTGTTTTCTCATCTGTAAGATGAGGGCAGTTAAGTTAGATATGCTGTGATCCTATATCCTGAAATATCCTTAGATGGGTAAAGGATTTATTTAAATACATTAAGTGAGATTCCACCCTACTAAGAAAATCTTACAATCAAATAAAAAAGAGCTTGAAAGCAAATTAAAAAAAAAAACATGTCAAGTCAAAATCAAATGAAATAATGTTAATTTTAAAAGAAGATACAATGAAGAAAGTGATCAAAATGGAAACTTTAAATAGAAGCAAGCAATTATTAGGAGACTTAATAAAGTAAAAATGGAATTTTATGATGTAATACATACTCAAAAAATTCAAGAACAATCCAAGTTTTTGGAAAATGTGGAAATTCAAGTGTCTGACTTGCAGAGATAGAGATAGATCATGAGATGGCAGTCTCAAGATTTTAAAGATTTTAAACCCCTAATACTACATTCAAGGAAATTATCGAAAGAACCAGCCTGGAAATGACAAAAACAACAGCAGAAATACAAATATCAATAATACAGAGGATTCAGGGGGAAAAAAGAACTCAACGTTTAACTATCTGGGTATATTATGTTGTTCTTCGATTGTTTTTCAGTTGTGTCCAACTCTTCTTGACCACATTTGAGGTTTTCTTGGCCAAGATACTGAAGTGGTTTGCCATTTCCTTCTCCAGTTCATTTTACAGATGAGGAAACGAGGCAAATAGGTTTAAATGACTTATATAGGATCACATAGCTAGTTAAGTGAGGCTAGATTTGACCTCATGAAGAGGTGGAAAATAAAGGAAGGAGGAGAAAGAAATTTGGAACTCAATGTCATTTCATCTACTTTGTTACCTAGCTGCCCCAAGTACTTCATAGCTGAACTGCAAAACCCTCTGAGGAGCTCATTGTTCTATGGCCAGGAAAATGGTGGCTACGATTTTCACCAGCCCTTCTGCCATGGGTGTGCTAGTGTAACCTGTTCTTCTGACCACTGAACATATATTGACAACATGCCATGGGAGATGCTGTCCTTTGCTTCCAGCCTCAGCCCTGAGTTTCCTCTGAGGGAAAATCAGGTCCCTTCCTGTTTCTCAAAGGATCTAAGAATAAGCTGAAAATTAAAATGCCAGTTTTTGGAGACTATGAGCTCCCTGAGAATTGAAGAGTGTTTTCACTTTTCTTTTGGGTCCCCAGGCATAACATACCACCTGGTTTCATAAGGAGGCTTCAAATGTGCATGCTGCTTGGTCTTGACTGGAATATCTTTGAAGGAGGGGGAAGAGTAAAACCTCATCCTTCTGCCCAGTACAGCAGGATCATTAACTGGTACAGTTAGCAGGAGAGTGGTACTGAGGACAGCACCAACGTTACCCAGTGAGCTCCCAAAGTGTCTCACTCTGAATCTTGAGTCCATCACCTCTTTGCCAGAAAGTTAATATTAGAAGGCTTCATCACAAGTCTTCTCATGGCTGGCCATTGCGTTGATCAGAATTCTTAAATCTTTCAGTGTTGTTTATCTTTATTGTGCAGTTTTTATTGTATAAATTGTTCTGATTCCATGGACTTGATTTAGTTTCGGTTCTTGGAAGTTTTACCAGGTTTCTCTGAAATCATCTCTATCACTTGTAACAGCACAAAATGTTCAGCCATTCTCCACTATGATTATCCATGACACTTCTAGATTGTAAGCCTCTTAAAAATAGAGATTGTTCTTTATTTTTATATCTACCTTAATAGCTAAAAGAGTACTTTGCTCAAATGTCTGTTCTTGAATGGATTTGGGGCTGTTCTTAGATGATCTGAATGAGTTGCTATATTGATGCTATCCTTCTCCCTGACCCTGAGTAAAATAAACAACATAACAATTTAGCAGTTTTTACCCACATAATCCTATAGGATAGACTTATACTGATAAAATGTCTAACAGTTCTGACTCTTCTAAAAATGTTGAATGTCCTTCCAAGTAATATTTTTAAGTTGAATCTTTATTATTAACATTTCTTGAGTCTAGATAATATATTTTATTATCTAGAAAATACATTCTCAAAAACAATAAATCAAACACTGACTTGTAGTGATTTACCACTATCTGAGATATAAATGCTTATGCTGAAAATTTAACAAGCATTCTCATAAATCCATTTGAGCTGGGCTCCAATATACCTCTGATTTAGGATAGAATTGAATATATGAATCTCTCATTTCTTGGAGACCAACTAATGGTCAGTCAGTCAATAAACATTTATTAAGCAACTACTATGTACTGGACACTGATGGTGTAAGTGGAACCAGAAGCACTTTTGAAAACAAATGAGAAAATAGACAGCAACAAGTTTTATAGTGAAGATAGCTCTTGGTTTGGCATCAAGAGATTCAGATTCAAATCCTACCACCGACATTTAGTAACTATGTGACCATGGGCAGTCACTGAATCTTTGGAAATCTCAGTTTCCTTACTGGCAAAATAAAAATACCTATTTGACCTATCAAAAGGATAGCTGTGAGTTTCAAATGACATTACACACATACTTGTCAATGGATTTCTGAGCCCAAGAATGTAAAATCAGACGCTAATCCCATTTCTTCTTCCTCTATTTGCCAGAAAGTGATGGGGTCAGTTGCTATGATCTGCCTGATTGCAAACTTTAAAATGCTATCATTATTAATCATTCTAGATACATCTGTATTTCACTCACACTTTTTCTATTTTCTAGTAGCCATGACGATGATTTCATATTCTAAATAGCTCTTTGTTAATATAGTTTGGCAATTAGATCTGGGTTCAAATTTTGGTTCTGCTTCTAACTATCCATGTGATCTTAGACACTCCAGCACTGTGGGCCTCAGTTTCCTTGTCTGTAAAATGCTCTTCTCCTCTACATCTTATGATCTCCTGTCCATGAATGTCATGTGACTAAAGACTAGTGATAATAGCCAAGGTATTTATTGAATGAACTCATTCTGGCTGTATGATGTTTATTATTGATTTAGTTCTCTAAATGTACATGGTACTTGACAAATATGTAGAAAGACAAGTTCCTTGCCCTGAGGAGTTTCAGTTCCAAAGCAAAGAAACACCACAAGTGGGATAGGATCTTGACTTGGAGGCAGCATGGAAAGGGAGGAGGGAGAGGCTGGGCAGGGTAGAATGGAAGCTAACATGGCTTGGGAATGTGAAGAGAAAGGAGTGGTTTGGTTTGCTTTTGTTTTTGTGTCAGGCAACCTCTGAAAGTCAAAATGGAAGTCATTCTGGGTGGTCTACAAGGAGAAACTTGTCCAAGGTGGTGGGAAGCTAAGGGGCGAGTGGGCAAGGTGAGGCTGACAGCAAAGCTTGGTAGGGGCATTGGATTTGATTCAATCCATTTTACATGACCTTGGCAAGAAGACACACAACAGTTGTGATCATTAGTGCACTGAGTTTCTTAATGTAGGAGGATCAGAATTCTTGAGAGGCACCATGGAAAAATGGAAAATGGACTAGCCTGAGTTTCAAAACTTCTCTGAAATGTATTAACTATGAGATGTTGGATAAGTCCTTTGGCTATTCAGTCTTAGGGAACTCTCTGAAACTACAAACCACAAAACAATTGCAGTTCTAAATTGGACAAGAGAATTTTCTCACTAGGAATTCCCATGAAATTTCAGATCATGATCTCTCCTTCCCTTCCTCCCTTCCCACCAATTAAAAAAACAATCTAGCTTATAGAAGCAAGGTAGTTTGATATAATAGAATGAGCGTTGGACTCAAAAGACTTTTTAAATGTCATATTCAGGCTCTGGACATGACTCTACTCCTGCCATGTGCAATCTGGCTGTTGTGATCTGGCTGTTGGCATCTTCCAAGCTTTCTGCCCTGAGGCAAAGTGAAAGTCACCTTAACCTAGTTATAACCTTTTGTGTGTATAATATGAATCTATTTAAGGGTGCATTTATATGGGATTAATGGCTAAAATTTTAATATGGTAGATTTAATTAATGTATGACTATATATTATAATGATTTCATCTTATTAGTCCTCCTCATTCATTCTTCATTCCAGCCAAACTGGTTGACTTTCTTTTCCTTGTATGTGACATTCTAGCCTTTGTCTAAGCTGTTCCTAAGGCCTGGAATGCCCTCGCTCTTCAGTTTTGTCTTTTGGAATCCCAAATTGCTTTTAAGGCTCAGCTCCAGGATCATTTCTTACATGATGTCTTTATTTGTCTCACAATGTTTGCTAGCTGCCCCATCCCCTTCTTTTATGGAATTACTTTGTATCCATTTACTTTATTCATTTGTATATATATTGGTACATATATTTGTATTTATTTATCTATGTACATGTTTTTTGCCTTTTAGTAGAATGAAAGCTTCTAGAAGAACGGGACTATTTAATTTTTATCTTTTTGTCACCACTGCTTAAAACAGTTTCTGGCGCATAATGAAACACTTAATCTATACTTGTTGAACTGAATTAATAAAAAAGTTTTGTATTCAAGCAAGATTAATTTTTATTTTTAAAAGAATATTTATTGTAAATGTGGAAATAGTTTTAGAAGAATTGTACATGTTTAATATATATTGGATTACTTGCTGTCTAGGGGAAAGGGATGGAGGGAAAGGAGGAAGAAAAATTTGGAGTGCAAGATTTTGTAAGGGTGAAAACTATCTTGCATGTTTTTGAAAATAAAAAGCTGTTATTAAAAAGAATATCTGTTGTATTTAAAACTAATGTTAGTGATGGATATTTAGGCTAAGGTCATGATCTAGAATTCAGAAGTATTACTGATAAAAATCTAAATTCTTAAAAAGTTAATATGCTGTCATGACATTTTTTTTTCTTTATTGCTGTTTGGTTAACATGCTCAAAGAGACAGCATCCAATATTCATTCTATTCATTTTTTCCCCTTCATTTTTGCTTTAAGGGCTATTCTTGAAGTTGACGAGAGAGGTATCGAGAACCAAGGATTTCCCCTTCCCCCAATTGCTCCATCAAATAGGAAATTCAAAAACACTTTCTAGGTCTTTAGGGACAATTAGGAGGTTTTTGTCCTCTAGAGAGCCTGAGAACAAGCAGGTGTAACAGAAGGTGGACTCTGTGTAGTAAGGTCTATTCTCCAAGGGAGATTTTCATTCCTGCTAGGATGGGAAACAAGTGTTTGCGGCTAGAGAGCACCACTCTTTCTGCCTCAGAGGAAGAATTAAATTATGGTTATAAGCGCCTTTAAATATTGTTAGTCTTAGGGATACAATTGGTTTCCATTTAACTTTTGAATGCTTTGTCATTTTGGAGAGGAAGGAAGATTCCAAACTCTATATTCAAAGCTTGATTTCTTACCCATTCAACATTAGTTGCACAAAGAACATACATAGAGGATAGCAAAGAAATCCATTTATCTAAGTCAGAAATAAACAGAAAATCAGAGAAAGTATACATAGAAGAATATACACCAGACAATGCACAGTAAAGGAGCTCTCTCATAGGAAGTGAGATAAATCAGCTTAATTAAGAGAGAATGTTTTTGGTTTCCTTCTAAGGGAAGCTCCCCACAGTCTTTAGAGTATCAAAATTTGGGAACAAGTACATGATAGAGATCGCCAGATCCTCTCATTTACACAGGGTCTTTTTTTTTCAGCAACCTGAAGTGGGATTTGTCTCTTCCATCTTTTCTCTCAAAGCTGGAAGTCAATGACTCTACAATTGAAGTCTGGCCACTTTCAAGGGGGACTGATCTTGAAGAATTTCAAAGAAGGGCTCAAAAGGGTCTCGGGGAAATCCCCAAATGAACTGCCAGAGGCTCTCTGTCTGGTGAGAGAGATCTCTCATTTCTCACCAGATCCTTCCCACTTGTCATGTAGGGCAGAGTCTTCTCCAAATGACAGAATCCCATACAAATGAGCTTTCGGAGAGGGCTTTTACAGGTAAATGAGTAGACCGTTATTCTAAGAGAGTTCACTTGCTAGTGATATCCTTATTCACTATCATAAAAAGTCCCACAAAGTCCTCCTGTTCACCATAAGCATCGTCCAGTAATAAATGCTCATAGTAGTGCAGAAGTATATGGTTCATATGTGAACTGTTAATTCTAATATTCACTTTCCTTATTATTTCCACAAGTTGGACCCAAAATGAGACTCTCCTTACATAGTATAGTAAAAAGAGCTCTGGATTTTTAGTAAGAAGATCTATCTGCAGTCTAAGCTCTGCCATTTTACCACCTGTGGGCTTTGAGCAAATCTATTTATTAATTTTGCCCTTAATTTATTCATTTGTAAAATAAAGAGGGAGAATAGACTTCAAACTAAAAAGGAAGCCAGAGGTTATCTAAACCACTCCACCGCCATTTTGTAAAACAAATGAATAAATTGAAGTCCAGGATTATGTAGTGTCTTGCCCAAAGTTGTAAATTGACCAGATTGTGAATAGCCAGGATTTCATTCCAAGTTTTTTTACACTTGCTCCAAAGCTCTTCCCACGACATACCTTGGCAGAGGGGAGCTACTAGCTCCTATGGCCCTTCCTTTCACTTTTGGAAATCTCTAATTGGTAGGATTTTTTATTTTGATAATTTCCTCTCATTACTGTTGATTTTGCTTTCTGAGGTCAAAAGGAATTAATCTAGCCCTTCTTCCATGTAAAAGCACTTCAAATATTTGAAAATAGATATGTGCCCTCTGAGGGGCTTCTTTTCAAGGCTGCACACAGTCAGTGCCTCCAATTGATCTTCATTTGACACAAACTTGAAATCAGGAAGGGAAAGGAGAAGAGGCATGGTAACAAAGTCCAAAGACTGAGCCAGGAGAAATGTGAAACATGGCTGGCCTGAGCCCTTCTTCCAAATGGAGGCTCTGAAAGGAACTCACCAATGGGAGGAGAGGCTCATAGAGGAAGTGGCCCTTCCAAGGTGAGAAAGTAGCTGAGACATTGGGACAATGTCCCAAAAGTCGGAAACAGAGTTAGAAGAAGAGGGAAGGATGACTGGCTTGGTTTCTTTTTCAAAATGGAAGAACTTACCAATGGAAAGAAGGGGCCAAAGGGTTGGAGTGCTGGTAGTGAAGGCATAAAATAGTGTAACTGCTTTTTGAGGGAAGAGGAGAGAACAGATGTGAGAAAAGGGAGCTGGAACCATATACTATAATTTGTTTGGCCATTCCACAATTGATGGGCACCCCCTTTAGTTTCCAATTTTTTGTCACCAGAAAAAAGCTGTATATACAACACACACACACACACACACACACACACACACACAAGCATGTCATTTTCTTCTTTCTTTGATCATACATTTTCTTAGTGTACCACCCCCAATTCCAATAATGACACTCTTCTAGAGATTAATTCCTCTTATTCCACCAAGTTTTAGTGATACCTACAAAATCTAATTTTCTTTCTTTTATGCCAATTTCAACTTCAACGTTCATGTTCCCTGGACTCTGTCCATCTGCTTATGCCCACCGACATCACAGGTTTTGTTGCTGGATGTTTCATTAGAGTTTTGGTTTCTGTGAATCTCAGGACATCTTTGCTGTCCTTTGAGACAACTCTAGCTAGTCAGTTTTCTCCTCCGTCTTTTTTCAGTTTAAATCCCTTATGATTAGATCTACAAGGCTTCAGGCAAACACATTCTTCCCAACCCATGTTTGCTGCGTCGATCCCTGGCCAAGAGCATGTCATTCCTATATTTTAGGCCACGGTCCAGAAATACAAATACCATTCTCAGACATCATCTTAACCTGTTCACTTCCCAGCTCTGCCCTTCTTTTCTGAAGCCCTTGCCTTCATTTGGCATCAGTGATGAAAACACCACCTGTGCCCCTGAGGTCTTGATTTTTTGGCCTAAGACTGCATGCATTTTTTGCAGCACTTTCCAGGTTCCTTCTGGCAGTATCATTTGTACCCACATGAATCAGCAGAAGTGGGTGGTAGTCACCAAGTTGAAAAAGTCTTACAGCATGGTACCTCTATCGATACCTGTGTGACCTTGGGCAAATTATTTAACCTCAGGGGGCCTCAGTTTCCTCATCTGGAAAAGGAGAGAGTGGCACTCTAAGGTGTCTCCCAGCTGGAGATCTAAATTTTCTGTCCCATTTTGGATTTTTGCCCTAGGAAGACAGCCAAGCTTCCCATTGTTTTGATCAGGTCGACAACAGCAAACAGTCAGGGATGTGCTGAAACCAGCTCTAACAAGCTTTCAAGAGCCAATTGTTAAATTGTTGGAGCTAGCATTTAATTTACACCTCAGAAATTGGCTACAAATAAGGGTCTGATTTGTTTTGTTAATTGTCTAGACTTAAGAAAGTTCTAATAATATAGATTAAATTTTAAAGTATGTGCATACTTTTTTCCTTCATAGAACCAGGTTGTTAAATGTTTATACGCACATTCCTGTATTTCTCCATAAACATTGCTTGAGCTCAGCAGGAATTCAATAAGAAGGCTAAGGGCATGAAGTCATCACCAGGAAGGAGGACTGTTGACTATGGACTGAGGATAATGATGATGATGATAATAACAACTGGGGACAGTTAGATGGTGCAGTGAATAGAGCGCCAGGTTCGGAGTCAGATTCAAATACGGTCTCAGACATTTATTGTGTGCCCTTGGGCAAATAAATTATCCCCAGTTTGCCTCAGTTTCTCATCTGTGAAATGGGGAAATGGAAACCATTCCAGTATCTTTGCCAAGAAAGCCCCAGAGACAAAAGTCCATTGGGTCCCAGAAAGTAAGACTCAATTGAACAACTGAACACCAACACCAATAATAATAACTAACATTTATATAGTAAGGTTTGCAAAAATGTTTTACAATCACCATTTCATCTGAGCCTCACAACATCCCTGCAAACAATTGTTTCTGTTCCTCTCAACGATGAGCCATCAATCACATCATGCTTCTTTGTTCCTTGAATCTTATGAGATGATTACAGGCAATTACATGGTATAATGGATAGAGTACTGGGCACGAAAGAACTGAATTCAAATTCTGGCTCAGATCTCACTAGCTCTGCAACCCTGGCAAGTAATTTGATCTTTCTGGATCTCAATTTCTTCATCCATAAAATGGGGGAAGTGGCTCCATGGGCTCCAAGATCTAAATTTATTTAGAGTTTTTTAGGTGTCTTTATCCTCAACTGTTTTAAAAACTATTTGAAGAATTTTAGTAAAGTTTATTGTTTAAACCTTCTACATGAGAGTGATTGATTCATTATACCAGATGCAGGATAGTGACTCAGGTAACCCCTTTCAGATATAAGGAGGGACATACAAAGAAGTTTTCAGTCCCTGGGGAAGGAGAGAATTTATCCTTCCCCTTGGTTATGCAGAACATGCATGATACTCCCTGCTGGCTGCCCATTCAAAGTGGAACTTTGGGAAACCACTTGCTGGCCATGAATGATTAAAGGATTATGGGTAATTATGTAATGTTGCAATTAAGCTTAAAATTAATGCTAGGACTAACTTGAACTGAATATAATTTCTTATTTTAATTTCTAGTTGGCTCAAATATTAGAAGGACTAATGACCCAGTAGAGGCTGAGTTGGGGCTGGATCTACATGCTGAAAATTTGACTTATTCATCTTTTGCTTTCTTCACTATCAGCTATTGAATGACAAGGATTGTGAGGAGCCCCTTTCCCATCTTGGGACTCTGTATCAGTGATTGCATGTTGCTTATGTTTCTTTGGTGTCTTATATGTATTTATTCCTGATAGTTGACAAATGAGTATTTGCAGTCAGAGAAGACCAAACTGCAAACTTCTCACTTTCAATAGGTCAGAAGAGCTACAAAGGGCCAGCAATGGAGACAGGAGCAGAATCTATCATTTAGCCATAAGCTAAATCTGGTGAAGAGCTTAGGCAAGCAGCTAAGAGACTTATTTGACCCAAGTTAACCATGGGAGGGTTGACCTAAAAACTCAGATACTTTCCTATAAGGAACTAGCTCAACTGAGCAAGAGAGACTTATTCATCAGCTGTGTTATACCCAGAAGGTAACTTGGTGGAGACTGAAAAAGAAGGAAAAAGAATCACTAATATTTATATAACATTATGTGTCAGGCACTGAGCATTTATAGTTTATATCGCATTTGATCCTCACAACAACCCTTCGAGGTAGATACTACTATTATCCCCATTTCCTACAAGAGAAATTGAGGTAAACAGGGGTTAAATGACTAGCTCAGGCTCACACGCTTAATCTAATTGGAACTCGTTTTCCTGATTCCAGGCTGGGGCTTTATCTACAGCGCCACCTCAAAGACTTAGTGCCCAGGGGGAACCCTTGGCTAGACCTGTTCCCTACAAAAGAGCTTCAAGTTTGAGCAAATCCTCCCTTTGGAACTTCCGTACAGATAGGAAGAAGGGTGCCCCCCCCCACTCCGGGAATGGAGGGGGTGAGGTTTCTACCACCTACTATAAGGTTCAGCTCACTTTCTCCAGAGGAAGACTGTGCCCTTTGTTTGGGGGAATGTTTTCTATTCTTCTCGTTGCTATACTTTGTCAGCAAATATCCCTTTGAAAAAGCTAATTGATATCAACTGGTTAATTTATTTTGGGGGGAGTATTTTGCAAGGGAACTCCCAAGTTATAACAGTAGGGAGCCCCAGCCTCTCAGGAACCTCCTCACAGAATCCTGAGTAGAAGAAGCCAACACCTTTCCTCTGAAGATCCAGTCTGGCAGAGCCCAAAGGAGTTGGAGGAATGAGTTCAGAAGGGCATTTCATCTTCCACCCAAGGAGATAATGAATGTGTATCAAACACTGTCCGGAGCTAGGGACACAAATGCAAAAGCAAATTTGATTCCCATTCTCAAGGGGCAAGAAATAGGAAATGACAAATAGAACAACCACTTCTATATATACCATACCATATGGTATATATGGTATATATATACCATATATATATGGTACCACTGTACCACGGTTTTGAGAGTTACAAATATGGTAAGTGTAGCCACAATGGAGATGAACACAACCTTTCCAATAGTAATGACAGTACAGATTTGATAATAGTTCAATCACTAGAGAAGCGCAGAGGGGACAGAGGGTACATTTGTACCTGAGGTCTAGATGACAGGTGGTGAGTAAAGCAAAACTCGGTTGTAGTAGGTCATATGGGTTATTCCCCAATCTTAGCAGCAGAGTCCCAGTTTGGGTCTTCCAGACATGAAACGGTTAAGTTCTCTAGGCCATGGCATCTCAAGTCAGCCGCAGGCAGGCAAGAAGATGGCCAAAGATTGAAATGAAGCATGGCTGGAGCCTGCTTAGATGAAGCTGGCCATGTAAGGCAAGAGAAGAAGAATGAGATAATGATAAACTATAAATATACAATAAAACTGATTAGAGACATTCACTTTCTAAAAACTCTTTTTTAAGTTAAACAGTTAATCCCCTCATTTATCATTTCCATAAAAATGAGATTTTTATATCTTATTGTTGCTTGATAATTGTACTCAGACTTTTGGAACACTCTGTATATATACATATGTGTGTATATATGATACTTATAGTTTTTATTGCATACATACAGATATATACATGTATAGACACATACATAGATATATCTTCATGTATAATAGATACACACAGTGCACACATACATATTACATAGATGGAGTCATATATACATGATCACATATATGCTTATACATTAGACAACAAAAGATAATAAATAACTAATATAACTATAATCTTTCATTACTCTCCCAGTTCATATCCTCTCCAGCTGGACAGTATATCATGTGTCTTTCTAAATACATCATAGTTTTCCCACTTTCCCACTTCATGTATTTATTTATATTTTATCTTTCTTTCACTACATTTTCATCCACTTTCCCTAGCCACAGGCTCTCAGATTGTCAAGATCCCTTTCAGTTCCATCTTCTCATCAAGCCAGATTTTCCCTAATAATGCCAAAGAGCACTAAGTTTCCTCCTGCTAGTCCTCCCATTCCATGGAAACAGCATGGTAAAATGGAAAGACTTTCCAATGCTCATTTCAACTCCTCCCTCTTTTGTGAACTCTTTCCTCATCATCTCTTCTTTTTCTCAATTTGTAGAATTTTTTGTTTATATCATTCATCTAGGATTTAAATATATATTCTCTTATTCTTGTGAGTCACAGCATCTTTCGCATAATAGGGGATCTTGATAAATATTTGTTAATGGATTAATCCATTAATACAGGACTAAGAAGTTTAGTTTTGAGCCATGCGATATAATTTTGAAAATTTTGAGTATAGTTCTGCTACAAATTAGGAAAGCTTTAAAGTAGAAATTATTGTAAATCGGGAAAGATCTAACAGGGAAAGGGAGAAAAAGATAAAGGTAAAATCTTTCAGAAAAAAACCTAGATCTGAATGTTTTTCTACTCATTCCAAACCTTTGATGAAGTCCTATTGATTATAGGACTCTTTAGCCTGACTTCAACACAGGGGTTGTTTTGTTTTGTTTTGTTTGTTTTTGTTTAATGCAGTAAATAGAGTATTGGATCCAGAGTCAGAAAAACTGAGTTCAAATGTAGCTTCAGATATTTGCTATGTGATGCTGGACATGTTATTTAGTATCTTTCTACCTCAGTTTCCTCATCTATGGAATGAAAATAACAATAGCACCAACATTCCAGGGCTATTATACAGGCTGAATGAGATAATGTTTGTAAGGGCACATTACAAACTTTAAATGCAATAATAATAAATTCTAACCCTACTTTACATCATTCCCCTTCATGAACACTGTTTTCTTGTCAAATAGGTCCAGTACCTATGCCTATAACTAAGCATGCTATCTCCCACTGCTGGGCATTCCTTCCACTATCTCCAGTACCCAAAATGCATTTCTTCCTCATCTGCACTTTTAAGAATCTTTCACTTCTTAAGGTTCAGTACAGGTGCCAAGGATACCATGAATCTTTTTTTGTCAGAGTAAAAGTGAGATGAAATGTGAAAGAGCTCTGTGGATATAATGCATCATACAAATGTAGGGTTTCTCATTGGGGTTCAGGTACAGATATTTCAAGGACATTAGGTTGTCTGTTACTATTCTTTTAAAATTATATATAATTTAAATTCTTTTATAGTTATTTGTAATTTTATAATTATTCTTTTATAATTATAATTAATATAATTTATTCTTTTATAATTAATATTAAATATTATTGTATTGACATATGTTCTGAAACTAACTAGTATTGTACATGTAGATGATTGCTTTTCTCATCTTCTGTAAATTCACTGAAAATATCTTCAGTAAAAGAATAAGCATTATTAAGCACCTACTATGTGCCAGGAACTGTGCTAAACCATTTGTGGGATGCCTCTTTGTGGTTAAATTGTTAGCTGATTTTCTGTGGATGTCTCCCTGGTTCATCTGTTGAATCCACTCAGAATGGGATCTTCCCTATCATGGAGACTTTAAACAATGGTAAAGTACTTTTGGTTACACTGGACAAATTTTAGGGTCTATACTTTTTGTCATTTTAATTATCACTTTGTAAAATGAGGTCTTATTTTTGAGAATATTTCTGTAAAGTTTTTGCTCTCTATCATATGATCTTAGAACTTTTATCAATCTTCTTTCTTATTTTTAACTGGGAATTATTTATATTTTTGCCTTGAGGCTATGAGCCCTCTATTTCCTTAACATTATATAGGATTTTCTCTATTTTTTTTCTGGGCACCTTCTAGATCTTGTAGTGTCCATTTCCGGAATTTTGTTCCAATCTGTTTAAATTTAGTAGACCCTGTTAGCATTTATGATCTTTCAACATTATGCAAACAGTAGGGTTTAGTTAGCTAGAATGGTTAAATAAAATAAGAAGCTACATGATGGAGTATTTCCTTCCCAAAAGGCCCTTACCTCA
Organism: Sarcophilus harrisii; assembly: GCF_902635505.1. Taxonomy (NCBI): domain Eukaryota; kingdom Metazoa; phylum Chordata; class Mammalia; order Dasyuromorphia; family Dasyuridae; genus Sarcophilus; species Sarcophilus harrisii. Next base: position 244,999,836 of record NC_045430.1, read on the forward strand.
AGTAAGTACCTTCCAGACGTGGCCCTCCCTTTTACTTCAACCTCACAACTATTTCCTCCCAAGCAGCTTTGAGGTACTCCAGGCTCTCTAGACTTTCCCCAGAGAGACTAAATTGTCATATCTTAAGTTTTCTGGGGCATACTTGAGTACAAAAATGATTTATTTTGTCTTTAATTATTAAAATCTTTTCTACATTAGCTATTGGGCTCCCCCCATCATTTTCTTAACTATTCATTATAGCTTGAGATTTTCTTGCTTTATGATTTACATAACCATCGTTAGACACAGTCTATCTCTAAGAACCATTATTATTCAGAATCTTAAGAAAACAAAAATGGAACTAGATATGACACAAGCCCCCCATCAACTTTCTAGACTCTCTTCTCATTGCTCACATAGGTATGTCTGTGAATATTAAGTAAAGAAAACATATTCTGGACAACCCAGTTATTAATCTTCTCCTGTTGTTCTATGTATTCTGTACAAGCCTGGGAAGTTATTTTTAATGCAAGATGCCAGAGTGGCGTGGTGAAGAATCCATAGTAACCAGCTAACAGCAACAGCAGAGGCTGCCAAAGTAAGATTCTGTGAAGCAGTTATAGAGTACAGTTACAAAACCAGGGCCAGTACTGTGGGCATCAGGGAGTGGCATTGGAGTGGGTGTGATTCATGCACAATTTCACAAGATCTCTTTGAAATACCATGGGGGTAAGTGTTCTTGTAATGCAGTGAGAAGAAGAAAGGAAGAAGGGAAAGAAAGACAAGAAGGAAGGAAGGAAGGGAAGAAGAAAGAAAAAGGGAATGAAGAAACAAGATAGAAAAAAGGAAGAAGAAATAAAGAAGAAAGAAAAGAGGGAAGGAAGGAAGAAATGAAAGAAAAAAGAAAAAAGAGGGAAAGGAAGAAAAATGAAGAAAGAAAGGAAGAAAAAAGAAAAAAGGAAATGAAATGGGGAAGAAAGAAATGTGGAAAGAAGGAAAGAAAAAAATTAAAAAATATAGAAGGAAGGAAAGATGAAAGGAAGAGAAAGAAAGAGGGGAGGAAAAGCAAGAGGGTGACTTCCTATGATCTTATTTTCAACAAAGAATTTCTCTATTCTAATTGAATTAACTTTGGGAAGAGCAAGGGAAAGATAGCCACAGAAATGAGTATTTTAGATACCAAGTGCCTTTATTCCCTATATCCAGAACTTTTAAAAGTTATTTCTTTTCTATTCCTGGCACTTAAGTGATGCAGTGGATAAAGTGTTCAGTTTAGGGTCAGAAAAACCTGAGTCACAACCAGACACGGATAAATAGATGAGTGATCCTGAGAAAATAACTTAACATCATTCTGCCTCAGTTTCTTCAGTAAAATGAGGATAATAATAGCATTTATCTCCCAGGATTATTTCAAGGACAAAATAACATATATGTCTAAAGCTCTCTATAAACTTTCAATTACTAAAAAGCTGGTTATTATTATTATAGATTTTTAACTTGATATACTGAAAAATCTCATTGCCTCTAGATTTTTCTTTTAGCTCCTCTATCCAATTCATAATAAAAAATTCTTTTCCTCAGGCATCATGTGATCTGGTCTCTCTTTTTTTTCAGAACCCACAGTAGCTCTCATATGCCATGAGAGTGATCCGAAACTTCCAAGTAGGGACTGCTGTAACATTCTAAGTCAGGGAAGGTACCTGATACAAACAATGCATAAGAAAGATAGTTGGTGTTAGAACTAGAATAGATGCTTTCAAAATGAAATATTTATGGAAAATCTGGAGTATTGATTGACTCAGGAATAAAGACCATTTGTTCTTTTGGATTTTGTGAGATTTTCTTTTGAGCGGAGGTGAAAGTAGGGCAAGTCAATTGGTGCTTTGCCTCAGGGCATCAACATTTAGAGGACGTGCACAGCTATGTGAGGCACAGTTGAAGTAAGGAGAGGTGTTCAGGCTAGAGAAGACTTAAAGAGGGACTTGACAGCTACTTCCAGGTATTTGAAGAGCTGCCAAGTGAGAGAAGGATTAGATATATTCTTCCTGACCCCAAAGGGCAGAATGGGGAGAAATGGGTAAAAGTTGAAACAGAGGTAAATTTTGGATTGATACAAGGAAACACTCCTAATAATTAAAGCTATTTGAAAATCAGCCAGCCCATTCTTACAGACATATTTCCCATCACTCCCCTTCAGTACAATAGGACTATTTGTTTCCCATTCAAACTATTTATTCCCCCTCCCACACTTCCATGTCTTTGCATAGTTCTAAATGGCTAGAGTGAACACCCTTCTTACCTCTGCTCTTATAATTTTTAGGTTCCTTTAAGGCTTCACTCAGGTACCACCTCCTATGTGAAGTCTTTTCTCATACCCTCAATTATTAAGGTTCACTCTAATAGAATTATTTTGTATTTACTTTTCTGTGAGTGGTGCTATAGCCTCTAGCAAAATGTAAGCTTAATGAAGCCAGGAACTGTTTTTCATTTTTTAGCTGTGTACCTGCAGGGTCTTGCAAATAGATGGCTTTCAAGAAGTGTTGATTTAATTAAATAGTTTGATATTAGGAGGTTATAGGTTCCCATCATTAGAACTCATTAACTAGAGTTTACTTGATAGAAGTATTGTAGATGACAACTCTCTTCACATATGGATAGGAAAAGATGTTCTCTCAGGTCCTTTTGGAGTCAGAGATTCTGAGATATTTTCTCTAATGTAGACAGGGTAAGAAGTGCAATAGATTCTGAGTCAAGATTTGGTTGCGTCCTAGTCTTTGGCACTTAATCACCCAGGATTTTAAATGATTGAAAATATAACAGGGTGAGTGTTAGCAGTAGTTATAACTCATCTAAAAATCATCAGGACCATGGATAGAGTTACTTGTCAATCAACCCAACATTTTTGTCCATGCTGCTATGATACCCTTCCAAGGTTCTTTCTTATCCAGAATTATTGGTTCAGTAAGTATATTACTTGGTTCCCACCAATTAGATTATGCCCCTTCTTTTACTGGATCTCCATTTTTTCTCTTAGATCTGTTCAGGCAACAATACATTTATAAATAGTTTAGTTGGATTAAATTAAAGGAACAAAATGCAAGCAATGGTCGCGCATCTCAGAAGTAGCAGACATCTCAAATTTTCCCACACTGTCAGAGGATGGAACTTTATGGTATAGAAACTTAAACCATTACTCTACCATCTCTTCATGATATTCTCCCATTGGGTTGATTGGATAGGGATTGACTCACTGTGGAAACTTTTGTTGACAACACCAGAATCTGGTTTATCTCCAGTCACCACTGTAGGTATAGGAGGAACCATATGAAGCCCCATCCTCTTTGTCTGTCTCTCTGTCTCTCTGTTTCTGTTTCTGTTCCTGTCTCTGTCTTTCATCTTCTCTTCTTTCCCCCTTCCTTATTATATCTCTCACAATCTTTCCGACTTTGAAAGTCCATTTCAAGGGCTCTCTGTTATCATCTTGAATGCATCTTTGAGAGACAATTTTTAGGACTCACATATTCTCTTCCCCAAAGCTTCCAGGAAAAGAGAAAGCATACAAGTCCTTAGACTCAGGTCTCTTCCTCTGGTTCTGACCTCCAGAAATAAGTGATATCTTTGGATAGAAGGGAAGTGAATGGGTCCATTCAAGGAGTCACTTGGTCACACTCTTTGTTATCAGCTTCTATTTAAGATGATGAAGAAAAGTGCCAATAAGAAATTTAACATTTTAATTTTTCAATCAGGCATTATTTGTAAAAGTTAAAGGAAGAAGTAGGAGTGCTAGTCGCAAACAGAACAACAATATTGCTTTTTTCTCCATTCAATTTTCTTCTGAATTCTCTGACCCCTCAGCTCATGATCCTTCTTTCCTACTAAAAGTTCTCACATAATTTTTTCATATCTCTTAGGCAACTTCACACTTTACATGTATTAAATTTATCGATTTTAATTTGTATCAAATCTCTCCTGCTGAACTCTAAAATAGTTATGTAATTAGGTAATCACAAGTATGTAATTATAACTTAAACCTTCCCCCAATATATTCTCTATTTAAAAACCAGGCAGGCAGGAACTATAAACCAAATAGTCAGGCATTTAACTGAGACAGAATAGCAAAGTAAGTAACAACGTAGTAACTATCAAGTAGTAGATTCCTTCTCAATCAAGCCCACAGCCCTTACCATCTTCCACAGACTTCCATACTTTTAAGGAAGGACCACTGCCCAGAAAAGTCACCCTGCTGGATGAAGAAAAGGGTTCCAAGGTAGCAAGAACTCCCCTGGCTCTCTCTTTCAAGAACTGGCTGTGCTTTGCTTGCTTCTTGGCTCTTTCTCTTCCAGCTCCCTTGGCATGTACCTGGAACTTTCGCATCCACTGCTACTCCATTCTACCCCCAGTCACCAGTCATTGCTTTTCTGCTGAACTGCTGCTGCCATCTGCTGGACCTGTCTTCTGCTGACAGAGTTTCTTCCTCTTCCTTGAAAGATTATTGATCTTTTTTTGTGAGACTCTCCAGAGCCAAAATTCCTTAGGGGCTAATCAATATATTTTTAGTTAGTTTTTTTTTTTTGTAAGGAGGGATTCACCACTCTTACCAAACACTTGAACAATCATCTATATAATTGTAAAGATTTTTTTTTTCTGTTTGCTGTGTTCTCAAACTCTCTAGCGGGATAAAATGAACCAGTTCCTTTCACCATTCCCTAATTCTCAAGGGAAGGTTGCATGTCCCCCATGGGAGCCACAATCTCAGATGAGTCTTCCTGTGGCTGGGGCTAAACTCATGCATTACTTTCCATTTGCTGTTCAACTCCTGTCACATCTCTGGCAGCTAGCACCCAGGCCATGCAAATTACTTTGAAGATTTTAAAATCCTCAAGCAAGAAAGTACTGTGAAACACAGGAGGGGGAAGGAGTAGACCTGGGGATCTTTGCCTTGCTTTTCTACTATAAAGGGAAGAAGGTTCTTTTCTCCCCTCTCATACATATTTGTACGTGTAAACACATACATCTTATTTTTTGGCTACTTGATGCAATTAGCACAAAGTCATCCTGTTAGGGGGCTTTCTTAATAACAGCAGTCCTTGATAGTTAATAGCTGGCATTCAGGGCTAGCTGTATCAAATGATGCTTAATACTTAATATAATACTTCAACCTTAATCAGAACAATAAATCTCAGCAATGAATGGCTACAGTAGGACAAGTTGACTGAATTTGGGAGAGAACTTTTTCTCATGCAGGGCAGATGGCTTTGGTACAGACAATACAGAATCTCTTTGATTCAAAACTAGCTCCTTCATTGGGAACTGTATACAATTTCCACGGCCTTTATGTTCTGGTTAAACTTTGAATACAGAGAATACAATTTTGCCTTTAAGACTTAGGAGGTCAGATCTGTGTAAGATAGGGTTTTGGTGTATGACTTCATCTAAACAGATGCAGAAGACAGGGCTTTAAAATACTGATCTTTTGAGGTGATTCCTTCTTACTCTATGCCCAACCACTCTGAGCTCTGATAGGTGAGCTTTCACTATATTTTGTCTTCTACTTCTCTCCCTCAGACTTCAGTTCCAAACCATGCTCTTTCCCTATTAGGATATATTCTCCTTGAAGGCAGGTACTAACTTGATTATTTGTATTTGTTATCACATAGTAAATGTTTAATAGATGCTCTATTTATCTCTCATGAACAAGAGGACAGAAGTTTCTTGACTCTTCTACCTCTAGCTATCCATCTAATATATATTTATATATGTATGTATCTATCCATCTTCCTCTATTAGAGCCTACAAGACTACATTTCGCTCTACTAAATCAAATACTTTTTGATAATTAACAAATAATGTACACAATGAGCCTTGAAGATGTGGTCTGAAATATAAAATCAGTAAAGTCTGCCTGTTCTCTTCTCATATTTAATCAAGGATAATTCTGATTTTTTTTAAACATCAGTATTGTTCTGGCGATGTATTTGGATTCTGTAGTACCACATTCTCCAAAGAATCATAATTCTTGGTGGCCAAAAGGGCAAAGGAGACATATGATGGTGGACATAAGTAGGTAGGAGCATATTTTCAGTAATCCAACATATACAAAAAGTAGTGTTGAGGATATCATCCAGGGCATGTAGATTGCAAGAAAGAGATGGCTTGGTCCTGTAGCAACACTGAAGGTACCTATAAAACGTAAAATGACTTGGTTCTAAAGATCCATCATATTTTCCACCTTACTCTCTGCAGGAATTGTGGGAAAATCTGAATAACAATTACAGGGGATATGAAGAAACAGAAGACTTCAGGCTACACTGTCAGAGGAAGAAACCTATCTCAATTAGATCATGTAATATAGAGATACTGCAATTTCTCCTACTAAATTCTCCCCTCCAATATCTCTCTAGTATTTATTTCAACAAACATTCATTTAGGTGCTTAGTATGTATGGAGTTTTGGGCTGCACATAGGGAAGATACAAAGACAAATAAGCCACCATTCCTCTTGGGGTTTATGATCTAATAAGAGTTTGGGGACATTTTAACTCCCCCTCCCCCACCAACTGCACTTATTTTGGATTTCTTTAACTTTACCATACTCTTATGCTAGGTACCTTACCTTCTTCCAAGTTTTCCTTTGTGTGTTGACTTCCTTCATTAAAGAATAAGCTCCTTGAGGGCAGAAAGTGTCTTTCATATTTGCATCCTCAGTATTTATAAGGCACAGTGTCTAGCACATAGTAGGTGCTTAGAAAGAGTTATTAAGTCTTGACAATGTGGAAGAAATATGGGAAATAGTGGAAGTGTTATCCAAGGTTTGATGAATGAAAAGTTATTTTGTTGATAGTGAATCATGGGATACTTCATGAAAGATACAGCTGTATCTATGGGTAGGATTTCAATTTTCAGAGATGGAGAGAGGGTTGGAGAGAGTCTCTTGGAAACCGGTACATTGGAAGAAGCAGGAAATGAGAAGTAATAGCTCAATATAGTGTGAAGAAGGGAGCAAAGTTCAAAAAAATTGACAAAATATTTTAAAAATACTATCTAGTTTGTAAAATGGATAGACCTTTATCCTGTCAAACATAAAGAAGGAATGATCATAGCCTAAAGATATAAAACCTTTATCTCATCAAATATTAAGAGGGAACATTATAACCCTCCTCTCAGATTTATTCCATTATGGAATGCAATCTGGAATATGACTGTCAAAGTCACCATGTCTCCAGGTTAAAGTCCATTTTAATTTGAATCCAATTAAACACAATCTGCAATATTTTGAAACACTGAAGATATTATGTCACAGTTCTCTCTTGTTGTCCTGACTCAGTTTTCCTAATTATCCTGATTCAATCTTGCCTCAGATTTCCTGCTTTTCAGTTCTGCAAAAGCTCCCCTCCCTCTTTTTCAGAATACTTGATAGAATATCAAAATGCTTTCCCCATCATAAGCTACTAGAATATCAGATACTGTCTTATCAAAATGCCTTTCCCCAGGTCTGGCTGAGGTGCCTCCCCCTGATTAGGCCATCCCCTTCTCCAGTGGCTCCCCCTACGCTGTCAGTCCCATTTCCCACTCTCAGTACCCTGATTCTGCCCCTGCCTCAGTCTGCCTTCTTCATTTGAGCCACTTGTATATATGTCATTGAGAACTCTGATAGCTTTTGCTGGATTATTAGAGAGGAGGGTCTCATTCAGCCCTGGGACCAAACCATGGATCCATATGTTTCCAGTAAATCTCTCCCTTTAATAAATTATTCAATAGTCTCTAAAAAAAAAAAATAAAAAAAAATAAAAATACTATCTAGGCCTATTTAGGTCAGGGGTGCACAGTTGGTACCACTGAATTATACCATACTAAGATAATTGTTATTTCTTTTGATAACCTTTGTCTAAGAATACTTTGTCTAAGAAATCAAGGAAATGGAAATACATTTTAGAAAGATTTCCATCCAAAATGGTTGACCCAATTCAATTTAATAAACATTTAATAAATGCCTACCATGGAACTCAGAAATATTTGAGTTCAAATCTTGCCCTAAATATTACCTATGTGACCCTGGGCAAGTCATTTAGCCTCATTCAATCTCAGTTTCCCCACCTATAAAATAGGAATAATCATTTCTCTCACTAGGATGTTGTAGAGATGAAATGAGATAACATATATAAAGCAGTTTATAAAATTTAAGGCTTTATATAAATATAATTTTTACCTTTCTTATTATTTGCAGAGCACCATACTAAGTGCTGTGCCTACAGACAAAATGAAAAATAATCCTTTCCCCAAGGAATTTATATTATATTAGAGAACTACATCATTTTAACAGATCAATACAACAATTTGAGGAGGGCAAGAACGTTAATTAGGGTTGTGTTTTTTAAAAAAATCTTCTCCAATGTTTATTGGCATGTTATCTATGTGAAAATTCCTGGTTATGAATCCATTCACGATTTCTTCTCCATCCAGGGCTCATCAAGGACAAGAACGATTTGTTCTACTGGCCATGGAAATAATGGAAACAGGCACTATGGAGAGCTCTGAACTTGATCAGACATTAAAGATGTCCAGGTCATTTACTGCATTCCAGGCCATCACCAATGTCTTGATTTTTGTCTTGACACTGAACTTCAATGATTCTGGAAGAGAGAACGAAGCTGACAATTTTGCACAATTCTGCCTCTCTTAAATCTCATTCATGATCAAGTTGATATCACATGTGATGTCATTGGTCCTCTTCAGAAACAAAGGACAAACAGCAACAATGACAGTGATTCCCTGGTTTCTTTACTATCACAGGTACCAAGATCCTTACTTACTCAGTAGGATCATAAAGTTGAGAGCTAGAATGAATCTTAGAGGTCATTATATCCAACAGACGAAATAAAAAAAAAACAGGAATATATTTGCTCAAAGACAGAACAAGTTAGTAGAGAAGGACTAGAGCTCAGAATTTAGGTCCAAGCTAAATAATATTCGTGGTATTAAATGAATTAAGTTTTAGTTATCTGGAAAAATTACTTATGTGGAATAGCTCCTTCCTCAGACAACGTGTCATTCAGCTAGGAAAGCAGAGGCCCAGGTAGGTTTAATGACTTGTCAAAGGTCCCAGGGAAGTATCATAGGTGAGATAATTTATGTAAAGTGCTTTGTAAACCTTTAAGTCCTATGGAGATTGGATATGATTAGGTGAACCTCATGGTAAATTTAGGTGCAGCTTCTTTTCTAAAGGACAAAATGAAAATCAATTATTTTTTTTAGCATGTAGTTCAATATTAATCATTAAATCTTAATAAACAGAAGATCAGCATGGTAATAAAGTGGCTTGAAAATAACCTCCCAGTGTTTTAAGATTAAATAAATTGTTAGATTGAATTACTGAGTAATCACATTTTAATGATTATACCCTGTGACCTAGTGATCCAACTACTGGGATTATATCCTACGGATGTTATTAAAAGGAAGAAAAACCCAATCTGTACAAAAATATTCCTAGCAGTTTTATTTGTACCAATAAAAAACTGGAAATGATCTTATTACCAGTGATTGGAGAATAGCTCAATTAATGGCCATATATCAATACAATAAAACATAGAAAATAGGAAATATGAAGAACACAATGAAATATGAAATTATGTGGAACAAAGATTACAAACCACAACTGTAATTTTTAAAGTATCTATTATGTGCCAAGCAATGGAAACATAAAGACAGCAACCAATCTCTGTCCTCAAGAAATTTATATTCTTCTGGAATCTAAAAAATGAGAACTTACTAATTGACCTAAATCATGCTTTTATTTTTTAAAAAAGACAATATAGTTTGATTTTTGCATAGTCAGAAAAAAAGATCTGAAGAGACAAATGTGTTCCAAGAAATAATTGTTTAATTGCTAGGTGCTCTAGAAACCTGTTTGAAGATGATCTGCACAAGTGATAGGAATTTCCACACCAAGATTTTTCATGGAAATGAAGTCAACTCTCTCAATACCACCCTTAACCTTGCCCCTCCCCCAAAAAAGAAAAAAATTAAAATATTAATAGACATAGAGGAAAGTTCCAGACAAGAAAGACTTCACGATTGAGTTGCAATCTGTCTTGGTATAGATGAGAGATCTTATAGAAGTATGTGCATCATAGACTTTCTAAAATAGAAAGAATAACCATTAGAAAACAACAAAATTGTAAAGACTAGGCACTGGCTCAAAGAAGGGATATAAAAGGACACCTTTCTACATTCTTTTGCAGATGTAAGAAGTCCAGGAATATGAGATACTGCTTATATTTTCTTTTTCTTTTCTTTTTTTTTTTACTATATGGATTTTATTTTGAATTTTTTTTCTCATCATCTTTCTTTCCCTCTTTTAAAAACTTTTTTATATCAGATGGTTCTCTGGGACTGGTAAGAGAAGGGATGCTGGGAGAAATTTAAGCAATGTAAAAGCAAAGGATAATGATAAAAATTATATTTAAAAAGAAGCATACGTCCATGTGTTTCCTTTTAGTGCAAACACAGCGGTTCTGTGATTTTGTGGACACTCTCTACAGCAACTTAGATCACAACTCACCTATGACTTTATATGTCAGCGTTAGAAAATTGCCTGAAGCACAGCCACTTTAAGAAACATTAACCAGAATTTTAAAAGCTAATAAGTGTCAGAAGTAAGATTTGAACCCCAAGTCTAATACTCTGGCCATTACCCCATCCTTCCTTTTCACAAACTATAATTAATTTGAGGTTTATGGTTTATATATATATGAAATTTTCTTTCCTTCATTGTTTGACTATAAACTTATTAGCAATTACATTTATAAATAAATATTATATAAAATTTGATTTGGCTAGTCAGTGGCACTGTGTTCTATTCTTAATAAATGTGTGACAGATATTTGTTCCATGGAATTGTCTAAAGAAAGTTAATATTATTCAAGTCAAAGAACAGACATTAAGTACCCACTGTATGCCAGGCACTGGGGTTATAAAGGCACAAAGAAAGAAACAATATCATTTTTCCTCCAGGAGTTTTCTTTTTATTCTTAAGAAGCCCAGAAACCCATTTCTATCTTATCACCATAAAAGCCACTTGTTGAACTGACGTGGGAATATTGGCTGGCAGTGGCAGCAGCTGTGGGTATTATATCAGCTGCCATCCCAGGAAGTAGAGGGTTGACTGAGCAATCCATAGGGACTTCATTTTTTCCCAACCCAATACTTAAACATGGATTGTAATCTACATTAGTTTAAATCTGCATGACAAATTTGCCTCCTCACCCAGAGAAAGAAGGAGACTGTATTCAAGGTCAGAATTCTGCGACTTTTGAAGTCCTGGAAAATGAACACTACTTAATGTTCAGTTTGCCACTGAGCTGAAAATAATAAAACATAATTTATAACATATGGTCATCATCCTCATTTCTTGGCGAACAACAAGATTTCCCACTTTCCATTCTAAATTGAGCTGGACTGCTGAAGAATAAATCATAGGAGAAAAGTACATTTCCCCTTTGTTAATCTGAAAATGCTAAGATTTATTGAAGTCTCTTATCTCGTAATTTCATGTGGTTTGCTTTTATCCATTCTTTTTATCTGAAGTACAGATGAGCGGCTAAAAAAAGACCTGTATCTAATTTATGAGCAAACTCTTTTCTCTTTCTCTCTCTCTCTCTTTTTTTATAAGTACATTTTCAGAGGGTATTTTAAAGCACTGAGTATACTTTGTCTAATACCGTCCTTAGCAGGGAAAAAATATAACCAATTGGAAGTTTGGATGGCTCAAGGGAATTTATTACTATTATTGGTTCAAATTCAATGAAAGTGAAGGTCACAGACCCAACAATAGATTCTGATTTCTTAAAAACAAACTCTTAGATTATCTTTTATTATTAGTTCCGAATAGGCAAGGATCCATCATAGACTTGTCACCACCTCTTTGGAAATTACAAAGAGCCTCAAGGAAAAAGCAAGGATCAGAGTTTTCAAATCTTTCTTCATTTCTATAGTTTTGACTTGAGATCTATTTCAGGAGGAGTATAATAAATGGGTGTATTCTTTCCTTTCTGTTTTGCTCATGATGAACAGATAAACAGCATAGGACTAAGTGGGGACTTACAGAGCACTGAATCTGACTGTCTCATTTGATAGAGGGGGAACCTGAAGCCCAGAGAGGTAGAATGGCCCCCAGGACCACACAGCTACTCAATGGTGGGGTCAGGACCCAAACCCAGCTCTTTTAACCCCAAGTTAGTCATGGACCACACTGTGTCTCTAATGCAGTTGGAGAACTGCAATGTGGCAATGGAGCAAGCAGGGCCCTTGGGTTTGAATAGCAAATTAGCCCCTTAGTGATTTTGTGGGCCTCTAGGCTTTGCTTCCTTCACTTATAAAATAAAGTATGTGGATTTAGTGTTCTCTGCAAGGTCCCTTGCCTTTCTAAGTCACGTATGAAGCAAAACGTACAGCCTTTTTATGATTATACTCAGGAAATGACCTCTACTTACAATTATAGTATCCCTTTCTAAAAATATGAATCAATTTAAACACTTTACCTCTCAGTGTGTACAATAAAACCTTAACTGGAATTTAACGAACAGTAATCTTTAATTAATGTCCCACTCTATGACCCCATTTGGGGTTTTCTTAGTGAAGATACTGGAGTACTTTGCCATTTCCTTCTCCAGTTTATTTTACAGATGAGGAAATAGGGTTAAATGACTTGTCCAGGGTCACACAATAAGTAAGTGTCTCAGGCTGGATTTGAACACAGGAAAAAGTCTTCTTGACTCCAAGTCTGTTCATTGTACTTTCTAGCTGCCCCCCAATTAATCAGATTTTTTTCTATTATACAATATTAGGGAACATTTATATGACGCTTTGAAATTTGCAAAGTACTTTACATATAATTATCTTCTTTGATTCTCATAATGGCCTTGGAGAAAGGTGCTATTATTCTTCTCATTTCACAGAGAGGAAATTGCGGCTAAGGGAAATTAAGAGATTTCCCCAGAATTAAGTAAATAATTAGTCTGTAAGGCAGAATTTGAACTAAGGTCTTCTTGACTCTAAGTCAAGTCAAGCCCTATCGATTACACCACCGAGCTGCCTTATACTCTCCTTCTCTGTCTCTGTCTTTGTCTCCTCGTCTCTTTCTGACTTTGTCTATTTATCTGTCTCTGTCTCTCTTCTTCCCTCTCTCTTTCCCTCCCTTCCCCTTCTCTTTCTCCCTTCCTCCCATTTTCTTTCTCTCTCTCTTCTTCCTTCTCCCCCCCTCTTCCTTTCTCCCTCCCTCTCTGTCTCTTTCTCTCTCATCCTCATTCTCTTTGTTGTTCTCATTCTCTCTCTCCTCTCTTTCTCTTCCTTCCATCTCTCCTTTACCTCTTCCTCTAATTTGGATTAAAAACAGCAAATGATTATCTAACATTCATTCTGGATTCAGTATTGATTTAGTTCCATCCCTTGCATATTCTTTATCTACCAATGTCCAGTGAGAATTGAAAAATATCACAATAATCCTGACTTGAAGTCATTACAAGACTCTAAATAATTAAAAGACGTTGGAAGATTTATTAAGTATTTTCTATATCCCAGGCAGTATTCTAACTTCTGGAAAGATAAATTTAAAAACCCAAAGAAAAATAGAGCCTACCCTCAAAGAGTTTATATTCTACATGAGTTGGATTCAAACCCCCAAATCTCCTTAAAAAAGATTGGTCAACATTAGATAATCCAGAAAATGTCACTAACCATGATACTGAATATCCAATCATTCTGATATCTTAAGATTTTGCTCCAGAAACATCCACCTTCTAAAGTACATAATACAGTCATACTCCACTTAATGTGTTTTCTGAGAACATAATTTTAGGTGAAACAGTGCTTCAGGGGGCAGTTCTTTTTATAACAGCAAAGTTATAATCAGGGAATATATCTCAGAGCAGCCAAGAATTCAATCATAAAAAATTTAACATTGGTTTTTACAGAGAGCTTAGGTTTGCAGCTGGTGGGAAATCAATGAATCTCCTGGTGAACAAGAGATTTCACCTGGATGTTGGAGAATGCATTGCTGAAAGGGTAAATGGTGGCAGATGGATGGTGGCAGAAGAGCCCTGAGTGGGGGCCTCCCTGATGACATTTGCAGACGCTGTGTAAGATAGCTAAAGAATGCAATGATATTCTTGAAGGGTGGTGAATGGAAAGAAGGACTAATTCTTTCTTCCTTAGAGATTCCCTCACCTTGATTTTGAGATCTGGCTAGAGAAGAAACCTCTCTAAATAGAAATTTGGACATAATTTCTTTAAAACAAAAATCTATTGTTCACAGCTGGGAAAGGTATAATCCTTCTCCTAAATGATTTTTCCAGGATGATGGAAAAGTTCTGAGACCTAGTCCAATATGTGAAAGGGGGGAGGATAATTGATTGGAACTGGAGTCTTAGGTGTTTTGGAGACTGCCTTCCTCAAGAGAATAGAAGAATAGCAATGAAATTATATCTGGGAAGATGGGCAAAAGTTTAAAAAACAGCAACCTTTTCCCTCCTCCTTTCTCAGGTTACAAAAACAGAGAGACAAAGAAATTAACTTGGCAAATTTCATTGTATATAGAACTGCTATTGAAAATAGCATCTTATTACCCACATGCTATATGTAGAAGATGCTTAATGCTTCATGACATTTTACAAGCCAATGAAAAATGAAGACTCAAAATGGACACCTCTCTGGGTTTCAGTCCTAGACACTTGGCAAAACTGGGAGAGGGGAGAACATATACATAATATGCAGATGTATACACATGGGCACACATAGCACACGCATGCACATATATACATAGATAGATGGAGAAAGAGAGAGAGAAAATGAGAGAGACAGAGGAAATTGGATTTAAGTGACTTGACCAGGATCACACAGCTAGTTAAATATCCAAGGCCAGATTTGAACTCAAGTCTTTCTGAGAGAATACATATTTTATACACAAAATGTGAATATATTATATCGTATATAGGAATATTATATATATTACTTATAATAAGTTTGTATTAGGTAATGTGCTATTAACCATTTTTCTTCTCAGTGATTTGGATAAAAGCATAAATCAGCGTATGCTTATCAAATTTACAGATGACATAAAGGTAGAAGGAACAGCTAATCAGTTAAAGGACAGAATTTAAATCCCAAAAGAGCTCAACAAGCTAGAATTGGGGTCCAATTTTAATAGGGATAATATAAACTCTTATATAGCCTTTTAACCCAGTCAGGAAGACCTAAGTTCAAAACTTGCCACTAATACTTACTAGCGGGGTAAGTCATTTAACCTGTCTGCTTCAGTTTTTCTCATCTGTAAAATAGGAATAATAATGGTTATTTACCTTCCATCTGCAATGCAGATAAATATGCTTTCCAGGGATAAAACAAGATAATATTTGTAAATCAGTTTGCAAATCTTAAAGTGCCATATATATGCTAGCTAATACAACTTGGCTCAACTTCACAAATACAGGATTGGGGAGGTGTGACTAGAAAATATTCCTTTCTTCCCCTTTAATAACATTTTATTTTTTCCTAAAATATGCAAGATAGTTTTCAACCTTTCCTTTTGCAAAACTTTGTTTTCAAATTTTTTCTCCCCCACATCCTTCTTTCTTCTCCCCAAGACAGCAAGCAATCTGACATAGATTAATCATGTTCAATTCTCTAGAAAATATTCCCTATGAAAAAGATTTTATTGGAATAAAAATGAAACATTGACTATATTGAGAGATAGCATCCAGGATGAGGGAAATAATGTTCCTACAATTGCATTCTGTCCCTGCCAGACTACATTTGGAGTACTGTGCTCATAATAGTGTGAAGTGAGCTGGTGTAGAGCATTAGTACTGGGCTTGGAATCAAGAAGACATATCTTCCTGAATTCAAATTCAGCCTCAGACACTTATTTACTAGTTGATCCTGGATAAATCACAACTCTGCCTCAGTTACCTCATCTGCAAAATGAGTGGAGAAGGAAATAGCAAATCACTCTGGAATCTTTGCCAAGAAAACCCTAAATTGGAGTCATGCAGAGTTGGACACAATCGAAATGACTGAATAATAAGCTCATGGCAGTTCATTTTTGGAAAGGCATAGATTGGTTGAAACTTGCCCAGATGAAGATGATCAGGATAGTGATTAGTACAGAGAAAATAAGTGCATCATACATACTAGAAATAGGTGAATGAATTGGTAATCCTCAACTTAGAGAAGATAACATTTAGAAGAGATGGAATATCTGTTATAAAATATTTGAAGGGCTGCCACATGGTAGATGGATTAAAATTGCTCTCAGGATAGGATTATGAGTAACAAATAGAAGTTCCAGAGAATCACATTTAAGCTTGGTCTAAGAGAAAATGTGCTAGCAAAACTATCCCAAAGTAGAATGGATCATCTCAAGAGATTATTGGAGCTTGGATCTAAAACATAAAGATCCTCAGAAGAGGTCTAATCCATCCCCTTCATTTCACAGATGAGACTGAGAAAAGTTAAGTAACTTGCTCAATGTTCCATAGTAGATGTCAAAGATGGTCTTTAAGTTCATGCCTTCCAACTCCAGACCCAAGATTCTTTCCACTGGGAGTTCCCCTCTCTTTGGAGATCTTCAAGTGAAATTAGATGACCATTTATTAGGATGTTATAGAAGGTGTTATTGGTGAGGAAAGTGTTGGGTTATTTGGCATCTGGGCCTCTTCTCATAAATTCGGAGCTTTATAAGATTTCAGAGTTAGAAAGGAACTTAGATATAATTTAGTCCAACTCCCTAATTTCATGGAAAACAAAACATGTCTAGAAAGTTAAATTAACTTGCTCTTGGTCATGTAAATTGCAAGTGGCAGAAATTGTACCCGGACCTAGGTCTTCTTACTTTATATCCATTTTTCTTTCCACTACATCTCAGTTTTTTGCTTCTGAGATAGCTCCATGTTCCAAAACAGAGTTCCAGATATAACTCACTTTCAGAAAGATTGCCTTCTTGCTTAACTGGCTGAAGACCTTTGAGCCCTGACCTGCTCCCTTGTCCAAGTAATAAATCTCTGTGCTTATAACCACATCCTGACTGAGTTGGTGCATGTCGGAAATTGGCTAGTGCATGTTATAGCAAAAAGCCTTTACATCGAGGATTTGATAATTCGATTATGATATGCTAGTAATTTTACTGTACAATGACATTTATTTAATCACTATCCATGGGTATACCTGCAGGCTTCTGTTTCAGCACCATGGACATTTTCTCCTTCTTCCACGTATATCCAGATTTTCCTCTCCCCATGGAGTTGGGCATGGTAGGGATGAGGTAGAAAATGGTGGATCTTTTCCTATCACTGAAATTTCTTATTATTAATGCTTTTAAAGGGAAAGTTTTACCTTTATTTCTCAAGATATGAATAATGTAAATTTTCCTGAAATTTTTTTATCTTCTTCAGGAACCTTTTTTTATTTTTTATTTATTTATTTACCAGATTAAGATTTTTCTTAAGCCTTATTTCATATTATTTCCTTTTCTGTACTATATGTTCCAGATGTACTGAACATGCCATATCTTACTTTTATGTGTTTTCCTAGTCTGTGCCTCATGCTTGATGTATCTTACTCATTTCCACCTTTTTTTTCCTTCATGGTTTGCTTTAGATGTTATCTTTTCCAAGTTCTCTTGAGACCTGTAGTTGATAGTGTTATTTTCCTCCTTACATATTCCCAGAGCATTCTGTTTAGATCTTTCTTTGTCCTACTTTAGCTGATCTGTATATATAGCATATTCTCTCCCGAATTCCCAATGTAAACTATCTGACAAAATAGCCACTGATTTTGCTCTAAATACATGATCTTTGTATTATTTTTATCATGTCCTACCCCAAATTATATCTATACATAAAGTTCTCTGAAAACTTCAAAATTCTATATATCAACTCATTATTATTATCATCAGCATATCCTCAGGCCATATGGTAAGGGAAAATATTACCACCCAAATTTTATTATTGAGAAACATCAAAATTCTATGCTGAAATGATTTTTCTGGTGTCACTCAGTTAGTCAGTGGTTTAAAATTTAGAGTGTTTTCTACAATGAAGGACTGAAGAGCTTGGAATATGGTGTTCCAGAGAGCAATGGAGCTAGGATTGCAGCTTAGAATCACCTATACAGCAAAACTGAGTATAATCCTTTAGAGGAAAAGGTAGTCATTTAATGAAGCAGAGGATTTTTAAGCATCCATAATGAAAAGATTAGAGCTGAATGGAAAATATGATTTTCAAATATAAGACTCTGGAGAAGGAAAGTGATATCATAAGGGACTTAATAAGCTTTATCTGTTTACATTCCTACATGGAAAAATGATATTTGTAATTCATTAGAACATCCTCATTATAGTAATGGCCATAATGGCAGTTAGAAGGAATATATCTAGAGGGCACAGGTGTGAGTTGAATATGAGGGGATAATATCTTTTTTTCTTAATGATGAAATTAAGAGGTGAGAGAGGAATGTACTGGGAGAAAAGGAAAGAGAAAAGTGGAATGGTGAAAATTATCTGCCATTAAAAAAAAGAGGCAAGCAAAAGCTTTTGGAGTCGAGGAGAGGAAGAGGAAGAGAGACTGGGTGAATGAACCTTAGTCTCGTCAGAATTGGCTCAAATAGGAAATAATATACATCTTCAATAGGGGTCTAGAAATCTATTTTACTCTGCAGAAAAAGAGAGGGAAATGGGATATGGGAAGGAGAGAGAGTGATAAAACAGAGGGCATATTGGGGGAGGGAGTACTCAATAGCAAAACACTTTTGAGGAGTGACAGGGTGAAAAGAGAGAGTCTCTAAACTATTTACATTTCTTCATTTGGTAGCAAATGTCTCTCCAAATAAGTGATTTCACAGAAAAGGAGAGTCCACCGACAAAAGTTACTTAGTCAAATGAAATTGATTGAAATTATATTGCTGATGAATGTTATGGAATATTATTGTTCTGTAAGAAATGACCAGCAGGATGAATACAGAGAGGCTTGGAGAGACTTACATGAACTGATGCTAAGTGAAATGAGCAGAACCAAGAAATCATTATATACGTCAACAACGATACTGTATGAAGATGTAATCTGATGGAAGTGGATTTCTTTGACAAAGAGACCTAATTCAGTTTCAGTTGATCAATGATGGTCAGAAGCAGCTACACCCAAAGAAAAAACACTGGGAAATGAATGTAAACTGTTTGCATTTTTGTTTTTCTTCCCGGGGTATTTTTACCTTCTGAATCCAATTCTCCCTGAGCAACAAGAAAACTGTTTGGATCTGCACACATATATTGTATCTAGGATATACTACGACATATTCAACATATATAGTACTGCTTGCCATCTGGGGGGGTGGTGGTGGAGGGAAAAATCAGAACAGAAGTGAGTACAAGGGATAATGTTGTAAAAAAAATTACCCTGGCATGGGTTCTGTCAATAAAAAGTTACTATAATAAAAAAAAAAGGAAAAAAAAAAGAAATTATATTGCTGGAAATTTCTAAGACTATGTCATATGGTAATAGAGGAATAAGTATGATTTCAGTTCCAAGGATGGCTTTTTAACTTTCTCCTTTTGTAAAGAAAAAGCTTTCTTTGCAGGGTATTAGTTTCCTTAACTTTCCAGCGCATTGGAAATGCAGATTGGTGGGGAAGCAATGTGCTATTGTTAAAAGAATCATTATATGATCAAAATACCTATAAGTTTGTGCACTCTAAATATCTGAATCAAAATAAAATACCCAGAGTTCTGTTTGGAGAACTTTGAATGGTCTAATTGGTTGACAGGACAAAGGAGAGGGAAAGGGATGTGGAGCGAGGAGATTGAGTCGTCCCATGACCAATTTCAGGTCTATTTTCCTAGAGGTAAGGGCCTCAGCTCCCATGGCCTTGGCTGAACTTGGCAAAACATTCCCACAGTCCAGGGATTCACTCCTCTGCACAGGTGGCCATGAACTTAGAAGGGTCTGTAGGGCAAAGCAAAGAAGAAAGTTATAATTCAGTCTGTCTGTGGCCAAAACTTTAGACTTAATTCTCCTCTGTTAAGGTCATTTTCAGACTCTAAAGCATATTATGGGTACATTAAGTTAGCAGCTATCCAAGACCTAAAGGTTCAGAGACCCTGTGACAATTGAATAAATTATTTAACCTCTCTCATCTTTAGCTTCTTTATCTATAAAATTGGGATAACAATAGTACCAATCTCAGAAACCTGTTGTGATAAGCAAATAAAATATGTAAAATGTAAATTTTCACACATTATGTAGATGTTTATTATTATTAACAATACTTGTATTATTAAAATAATTAAATTATTTGATATAATCAGTTGCTTTTATTATTATTTAATCAATAATAATAATGAATGCCATCAACCAGAAGGTAGCTATTAATGTGTATGCATGTAGATATTTTCTTGCAAGCAATATCAACTTATTTAAATATTTACAAAAGAAGGATGGTATTTCAAATTACACAAGGTCTAGATAGTGTAGTATTACCCTAATGTTATGTAGTAGGACCCTAATGAAAGGGTAATAGAATCCCCAATTCAAACATAATGCAATAAACTGTAATAGTCAAAATTTAACTGTCTCTGACTTGGACATTTATTAGCTGTGTGACCATAGGAAGGTCATTAATTTAGTGATCTCACCTTTAAAATGGTGAAGATAGCTTTAATATTTAAATCATTTGATTATTGTGAAGATCAAATAAACCTATGTAAAATGTTTTCTAAACACTTACCTATACAAATGACTGTTATTATTGTTATTATCTTAAAAATAAATCTATAGGATAAAGAATTGATTAATCAAATAGTGATTGAAATAACATTTATAAAGCATTTTATGACCACAAAACATTTTGTGTATTTATTACATTGTGGCATCTTCACAATAATCTTGTGAAGTATATCAAGTGTTATTGATTTCACTTTATATATGAGGTTATTAAAGTGCAAAAAATTAAATGGCTTGATCCAGATCATGTGGTAAGCCAATGGTAGAACAGGAAGTCAAATCCAGATCCTTTGACTATGTCCATTGTGGTTCTCACCATTATAATTAAAAATTGAGATCATTTATTCTTCCACTATTTCATGAAAGTCTATTTTTTAAAATTAGGTTGTAAGCTCCTTCAGGGTGGATGTAACATCATCTATTTATTCTGCAAGGAAACACAGAGCATACAAAAAGACAATAAAGCAAGCTGACTTTATCGAGAGAACATACTTAAAATATGAAGGGAAATTAAGAAACAAGGTCTGTCAGGAGCCAGAATAGAACTGGGAATATATTGCTGCCTCCCCACAGGAAAAGGGGGACCCAAATCAATAAAGTTTGCTGGGTTTTTCTAGAGTTCTTATCCACACGTAGTAGGACCAGACCTTGGGTAAGGAGTGGGTGAAGGGAGCAGAGAGCCTGGACTTGGGAACTAGTGGTGATTTATTCTATTAGGAAGGAGGAAGACACCTGGAGAATTCATTTGTAGCTAACTGATATTCAATTTCTTTTTCTGGCAGGAAAAGATTTGGGGTCATTATTGCTTACTTGAAAGGGTGATTCAGGATTTTTGACCTTCCTGACTCCTTGGTTTAATGGGAGGCTACTAAGGTCTTCCTAATCTCTCAGGGTGACTAGCACAATGCTAGGCAAGAAGTCTCTTGGCGAATATGTGTTGATGTATTGGCATTAGAATAGAATTTTAAAAGGATAACAAATACCTGCTTTGTTGTAGCGTTGCTAAGGTGAGGATTCATACACTGATTTTTGTACTATGGTGAAATGCCTTTGATGGACTAGATTAGTAAAAATAGGACAGATTGCCATCCTTTTATGGACCTGATAAAAATGGTGGTTCAACCTGAAGAAAAAAAGAATCAGTTGAATTCTTTAGATGATTCTTTTTTTTTTTTTTTTCCCTGAGGCAATTGGGATTAAGTTACTTCCCCAGAATCACACAGCTAGGAAATGTTAAGTGCTTGAGATCACATTTGAATTCAGGTCCTTCTGACTGGTGCTCTAGCCACTGCACCACGTAGCTGTCCCTCTTTAGATGAGTCTTAGCAGTTCTGAGAGGCAGTATACCCTAGTGGCTAGTGACAGGAAAGTGTCTGGAATCGTCAAGCTCCATCTCTGCCACATACTGGCTGAGTGACACTCAAGTTATTCTCTCAATGCCTCCAAGCAATTCTTTAAAAAGTATGGAGAAAGCTCCTCACTACACAGATTGAGCCCAAAACAAACAAACAAATTTCCCTAGATCCTTCATGTCAAAAAGAATTCTCCTCCTTACCCACCAAAGAAAGGGATGATTTTATTTGAATTACATCCACAATTGCCTCAACTCTCCACTTTTCTTTGCATCTATAGATAAAGGTTTTGTTATTTTTTTGGATCCAGTAGGGTGTAACTTTGCCTCATTCTTATGTAAAAACATGCATGCTACTTTCATTCCTCCTGGGAATATCTGTGTTCCTTAGCCTAGCAGCTTCTGTGAATCAAGTTAATTTAGATCTGATTTGAATTTCAGCCTTTTCCAAAAGTGACACTCAGCATCCTATTTTAAAATTTTGGCTATGCTTTCAAAGTCGGGATTTCCTTTGAGTGCTTTGGGGAAGGCTGCAGATTCAATTTGCATTGATTTTCATTATTATGGTTATTCAGCTGCTTCTCTGGATTCTAGGTTAATCATCTGGGAAGCAGGTTTTTCCATTATTGTTTATTATGACTTTCAGTCCTGCAAGTGAAAAGGAAAAGAGAAGCTTAGATGATAGACACGTTAAGGAGCCTTATTAAAAAAAAAAACAAAAAAAAAACCAAAACATACAATCCTTTGTTTCATTTATAGTTGAAAAATCATTGAGATACCATCAAGTTTTGACTGAACTGTACCTAAAATGGGGTTTTGGGAGCTTTGCTGGATTAAGAGGGCACTAACATTCCTCATCACTAGAGAAGGAAATGGTGAACCATTCCACTATCTGCCAAAAAAATCTCATGGGCAGGATTGCTGTAATATGGTCGGGGTCCCAAAGAGTTGGCTATGACTGAATGATTGAATAATAACAGTTCTCACAGGCCTTTGCAGGTAGGAACTAGTCACTTAGCTAGCAAGACTACTTGAATAAAATAGGAAATCATCAGATAGTGTTTTGTTGTCATCTCAGAAGTGGTTTCCTAGAACGGGAGAGAATGAAGGAAGCATTTATTGAGCACCAACTATATAGCAGGCACTGTGCTAAAGACTTTTCATTTTTTCAATATATGTTTTTTTTCCCTACAATTATAAGCTAAAACGGAGACAGAGACACAGAGAGATAGGAGAAGGGGAAGAGAGATACAGAAATAGAGAAATAAAGGAGAGGAAAGAAAAAGACATGGAGCAGAGACACAGAGAGAGACAGAGGTAGACAGAGACAGAGAGTGAGACTCACAAAAAGAGCTAGAGAGACAGAAAGCAGGGAGGGAGGGATAGATGGCAGGAGAGAGAAGAAGAGATAGAGACAGACAGAGACAGAAAGAACACATTTATTAAGTGTTTACTGTCTACTTGGCCGGCATGTGTTAAAAATGGAATCAACCTGATCCCTCCCATCCTGTCTGCTGTGCTGGCGTTTAGTTACTATGCTGGACACTTTCCTCCCTTTGTTTCTTGATAGTGAGAATTGATGTAGAGGAGGAAGCGCTGACTCTGGCATCCCCCGTTTCTGCCTCTAACTTCCACTAATTAGCTGAGTGATCCAGGATAAGTCATTAATGTTGTTACCTTTCAATTTTCTTGCCTGTAAAATGGAGAGGTTGTACTAGGTGTAGATGACCTCCAAGGTCCCTTCTAGATCAAGATATTGTTGTTCACACCTCATAGCATGTTTGATTATCTTGAATTTATTCTGTTTTTATCTTATTTATTTATTATCTATGCATCTTTATTTGCATGTTATTCCCTATTAAACTGTGAAACTTCTGAAAAGAGAAATTTTTGGGGGTCCTTCTTTGCCTTCCCAACACTCAGCACAATACTTGGCACAGAGGGACTTAATAAATGCTTATTGACTGGAGAACAGATTTTTAACTGGGGTCCTTGGACATCTAAGAGGTCTGTAGCAACCTTCTATAGAGTTTGTGAATCTGGTTTTTTAAAATAGCCAGGTAACTATTTAAGTAGAATTGTTTTTCTCTGCAATCTTATGTATTTTTATTTTAGATGCTGACAAACATTATTCTGAGAAAGAGTCCATGGGCTTTACCATACACTGCCAAGAGTCTCTCACACATAAAAGATTAAGAGTTGGTCTATGTCTGTGATTTTAGGGCAGACTTTGGGTAGTCATGGGAACTAAATAACTATTACACTGCATAAGGAATGATCTCTAGGTTGGGGTTTGGGCTCACTTGTCCAATAGTCGTGTAATACTGCGTATTCAGTACATTTGAGCACACCAGTTTTTTGAGCACTTCTCAGATTCTTCTATGGTAGATAGAGATGGTTATGGTCAGGAAGACATAGGTTCAATCCTGCCTTAGACTTTTCTTAACTATGTGACTTTGGGCAAGTCATTTAATCTCTCTCTCAGCCTCAGTTTTACCGCCTGTAAAATGGGGATAATAATAGCAGCTACCTCCCAGTATTGTTGTGAAGCTCATGAGATAACCTATTTAAAGTTCTTAGCAAACTTTAAGGTGCTATATAAATGCTAGCTCTTATTCTCCGGTGCGTTGTAATAAGTTGGACATTCTTTACTTCTAGCTATTTTCTAGTCAGCTCCATCTCCACATCAGTTGCCAGATCCCTGCCTGCAACCACTACATATAAGAAGCTCCAACTGGCTGCTTATATCACTTTCAGCCCACTTTGGGCTGATCTTCTGTACTTCTCTCTTTCTGTCTCTGTCTCTGTCTCTCCTCCTCCTCCTCCTCTTCCTTGTTCTTGTTCTTCTTGTTCTTGTTCTTCTTCTCCTTCATCTTCTTGTTCTTGTTCTTGTTCTTGTTCATCTTCATCTCCTTCTTCATCTTTTTCTTCTCTTTCTTCTTCTTCGTCTTCCTCCTCCTTTGATTGTATATCCTGTAATCAAAATTTCAAATATGTTTTTTTCACCTTTTGCTCTTTCCTCTTTTCATATTCAATTTCTTTTATTTTTTTTTATTTACAGGTTATTTTTATTTACAGGTTATATGCATGGGTAACTTTACAGCATTAACAATTGCCAAACCTCTTGTTCCAATTTTTCACCTCTTACCCCCTACCCCCTTCCCCAGATGGCAGGATGACCAGTGGATGTTAAATATATTAAAATATAAATTAGATACACAATAAGTATACATGACCAAACCGTTATTTTGCTGTACAAAAAGAATCAGACTCTGAAATATTGTACAATTAGCTTGTGAAGGAAATCAAAAATGCAGGTGGGCATAAATATAGGGATTGGGAATTCAATGTAATGGTTTTTAGTCATCTCCCAGAGTTCTTTCTCTGGGCGTAGCTGGTTCAGTTCATTACTGCTCCATTGGAAATGATTTGGTTGATCTCGTTGCTGAGGATGGCCAGGTCCATCAGAACTGGTCATCATATAGTTCAATTTCTTTTAAACTTCTGAACATCAAAACATTTATCGTGTTCACTTAATTTCACCATAACAAGTCCAGTTTAATAATATTTATAAGTATACTTAAAACAAATTTCTATGCACAGCTTGTTACTCCTTTTATAGCTTTCCTGTTCTGTCTATTCATGGATATAAATATTATACAAATGTAAATTTACATTTTTCTTTAGTTCATCTGAATGAGATGACTACACAAAATCTATATCTATTTCTCTGTCTATATACACATATGCAAATAGAAATAAGTGGAAAACAATAGCTAATATATGGAGGAAGAAACAAACTGTTATGAGTATAGATACAGAAATTAATTTAAAAGTATAATTAACAGATACATGTTTAATTGATTTAATTGTTATTTAAAGTTAAATGACTCATAATTGTTTTAGAACTCAAGTCATAATTTATATGCTTTTCTTATGGGTCTAATTCTTTAATTTATTTAAGCTCAATTTTTGTATTCCTCGTGTTTTTATATGAGGAATTTAAACCACTGTAGCATTTAATATCATTATTTTAATAGTATTGTAGTCTTCCATCAAATTGAGATATTAAAGTTCACTCCAGGCAATTTCCGATTGTTAGGCACTAAATTTGTTTCCTAGTCTTTGTAAGTTTTTCTAATGCAATAACACATTATCCTTTGAATAGGATTTTTTTTTCTTTCTTTCCTTAATTCACTCTTAGTGAATACAGTCAGTAATGGAATTATTGGGTCAAGAACGGAAAGAGTCTGGTCTATTAATTTCAGTGGTTTAAGGAACTCCCTGATAAGAAAATTCCTTCTGTCAACATAGGTCAGTACTTTCTTTACATCTAGAGTCTTAGAAGTTGCATAGAAGTTAAATAATATGATTATATCTGTACACCAGTATGAGTCAGAGTTAAACCATTTTTGGTGTCTCATATATAATATTTAAAGCTAGAAAGGAACTCAGATACCAACCAATCCAAGAGTGTCAAATTCAGAATGGGTGGGTGTGGGAGCCAGATTAGAATGTAACTGGGAAATGTCCTACAAAACAAATACAAATATAATATAATATATTTGTGATTTTCTTAAACAATCTATGAAAGGAAGGGATCTGTTTTTATTTGAATATGACTTTACTGCTCTTGCCCAGTCTTCTTATTTTACTCATGAGGAAACGGAATGCCAGAAACGTTAAACTCCACAATGACAAAATACTATCCTCAAAGATTCTCCCAACTTGCAAATCTTCCAAGAATGTATGAGCATATCTGTTTAAGTAAAATGCTGCCATAATTCATTGATTCATTCAACAATTATTAAGTGTCTATTATGTACAATATCATATGGTAAGCCAAAGTTATAATTACAAAAATGAAACAGTACCTGTCCTCAAGGAGTTCACATTCCTATAAAAAGGATACAATATATTTATAGAACCTAAATGTAAATGTACACAAAGTAAATACAAAGTAATTTGGGACAGCAGCAGGACACTAACTAAGGGGATCACAATAGATTTCTGAATAGAACTTTAAAGAGTGAGCTTGGGATTCTAAGAGGTATAAATGAGGAAGGATAAATCATGGTTGAAATATGCCATGGGTTCATGCAACTTGAGTCTGATCTTGACAGAGAGATAGGGGAGATGATCCCTCAGAGGTCAGTATCTTATTGAGTTTTTCAAAATCACTTTACCTATATTTATTTGATAGTTATGAGATTATACCTCATAGATGTTTTGATTCATATTTCTCTAATTATTACTGAAACTGAACATTTTTCACAATTATCATTTCAACATGAGTAGCTTCTTTTGTAAATTACCTTTTCTTATCCTTTTACTATTTTGATAACACAAAGTGTTATCTTTGAATATTCATATTAGTTCCTTATAATTTTTAGATCCACTTGGTATTTCTTGTGTGGATGGTCAGATTAAACTGTTTTGAATGGTTTTGAATTTCTTTCAGGAGGTTCATCAATGTACTGTAACCAATTCCACAAAAAGAAGCATCTGGAGGAGCTCGTCATCTACAAGGTATCCATCCCTCTTCTACCTGGATTCTCTTTCATTGCAGGGATAAATGACTCTGGTGAGTATATGTCTCCTTGCTTTATTATTACCTGGTCTTTGTCAAAATCAGAAAATTACTGAGGAAGGTTTTTTTTCCTGTTGCTATATTTTGAATGGTTTTGATGTATTGACAGGAGATACATTCTTGGATGAAAGCCTTTAAGATGATATCTTGCTCTTTTGAATCAAATGCTTTTTAACATATTAAGTGGATAATTACAATCTATTGCCCAGATTATCACAGTTGGACAATCTCTAAGACCTTATTCATTAGTATAGATAGCTATGAAAGATGAGTTGAGCCCAGAAAATAAGAGGAGGAAGAAAGTACACCGGGTTGCTTTCAGGAAATTGTAAGACTTTTAATGACTCCAAGTTTCCCATGGTAACAAAGATCCATCTTTTTAATACCAATATTCCAGCAGTGTTGTTGTAAGGATACAAGACATGGACTGAAATAATCTCTGAAAAATTGAAAGTTAATGCCCATAGAAGGCAATAGAGAGAGAGAGAGAGAGAGAGAGAGATGTATGGTGGGTCTGAATAGGCTATAGCAAAAACTAGTGAGGAATTTTGAAGATGAATAGGAATAAAAGATAGAGGCTGTTAGTTGGTAGCTGAGTCTGGGATTAAGAAGACCTGAATTCAAAGTTTTAGTCATTTCCTAGTTGTGTGACACTGGGCAAGTCATTTAACCTCTGGCTGCTTCAGTTTCCTTATTTGTGAAATGGAGGTAATAATAACACTTCCCAGGGTGGTTGTGAGGATCAGGTGAGATAAAGGTGTAGGTAGAGCCCTTTAAGCACTATATAATGTTAGCTATTATTACTTTAAAAGAAATTCATAATAGCAAGAGAAGATGTATTGTTCATGTGGTGATGGCAAGAGATGGTGGGTATACAGTGTTAGTGCTCTGTTGGTATCCTTGCAACATCAGCAGAAAGCAAGGAAGGCATCTAGCATATGGGGTGGACCCTCTCTAGATAATTCCAAGGAGAACACAGACAAGGATGAATGAGCTGTCTTTGACATGTTGATTATCCTTTTTCTCAGGATAATCTCTCCTCTCTGAGTTTTCCTGATCCTGTTCTATTGTTTCTCCTACCCATTTGACCAATCCTTCCTTTGCTGTCTCTTTGGGAGTCTTTGCTGTACCATTGTCCATATCAGAGCCAATAGCAGTGATTGTTTTGAACTCTTTTCTCTTCCTATGCATTCTCTCTCAATGATCTCATCAACTCCTGTAGGTTTAATTATCATCTCTAATTAAATAATTGACAAATTATACATCTATCCTTAATCTCTCTTGAGCTTTAGTCTGATAACATCAAACTGCGTCTTGGACATTTCAAATTGGATGTACTAGAGTCTTCCCAAACTTGGAGTGTCCATAACAGAAATCATTATCTTTCCCCCCAAACCCAGCTCTCTTCTTAAATTCTCTATTTCTGTTAAGGAGTCACTATTCTTCCAGTTTCTCACAATCTTAAATTTGGGATCATCCTTTGACTCCTCAATTCACCCCACAAATATATTTTTGTTGTTATTCAGTCATTTCAGTCACAATTGATTCCTCATGACTCTATTTCAGGTTTTCTTACAAAGATACTGGAGTGGTTTGCCATTCCCTTCTTCATTCATTTTACAGGTATAAAAACTGAGGCAAACAGGGTTAAGTGACTTACCCAAGGTCACACGGCTAGCAATTGCCTGAGACTGGATTTGATCCCCAATGTCTATTTCCAGTTTCATTTTGTATCATGCACTTCTTTGTCTGCAAATCAGTCAAACTGGCCTTCACTCTGATCCTTACTCATTGTCCTCTATACTGTCTTCTACCCTGGCCATCAAGCACGTATTCTTTCTTCCACTTCACCTCCTAGAATTCCTCACTTCTATTAGAACACAATCAAGCACCAGCTTCTCCATGAAAGATGTCTTTCCTGAGTCCCCAACTGCTAGCACCCTTCCTTTCTATATGCCCTATATTTATTTTGTGTTTATTTTTATGTATGTATCTGTTATGTAAGTCCTCTGAAGACAAAGATTGCTTCATTTTATATGTGTATGTGTATATATCCTCAGAGAGGCACAGTACCTATCTGGTAAATCCTAAATAAACAATGATTGTTTGATTGATAAATTGATTAGGGGATATAGAAATCAATGACAATGCAGATCCATGTGGGTCCAAATGTAAGATATCAGTTCTTGCATAAGATTTCATGCACATTTAGCAATATGGCAATATAGATAAATGACTCAGGAAATACATAAATTGTGTAATATATCATGAAAACATTTACTACAAAATACTCTTTCTACAATCTATTATTTTTATGTTTATTATAATTATGCTTTTTATTGTACCAAATTTTTATTTTTATAAAACGAGACCTGTCCTTACTCCAATAATTTCTTCTTTGTTTTATAGATAAAAATTTATTCATCCTTCGGAATTGAGATAGATAGGCTATTATTGTTTCTCCTAACTTTTTTTAGTTCATTTTATTATGGTTAATTCTGTTATTCAGCTGGAAATCATACTGGCGTATAGTAAGAGGGGATGATCTAAACTTATTTTTTTGCCATGTTGCTAGCTAGCTTTCCAAACAACATTTTGAAAACAGCAAAAAACTTTCCCAGTTTTTATTGTACGTAGATTATCAAAGACAATGCATTTGGTCCTATTGCTGGGATTTTTGTTTTTTACCATCTAGGTATCTAGGTAGTACAACGGGTAGAATTCTGGATCTGGAGTCAGAAAGACCTGAGTTCAACTTAACTGTGTGACAATGTACTAGTCATTTAACTTGTCTACCTCTATTTCCTCTTCTGAAAAAAAAAAAAAACTACTTTCAGTGTTGGGTTTTTTTTTTTTTTTGGCAAGGAAATTGGGGTCAAGTAACTTGCTCAGGGTCACACAGCTAGTAAGTGTTAAATATCTAAGGCTAGATTTGAACTCAGGTCCATTTGAACTGAGGTCCTCCTGACTTCAGGCTGGTGGTCTATCCATTGTGTTACTTAGGTGCTCCACTCAGGATTGTTTTAAGATCTAAAATGAGATAATATTTGTAAAGTGCTTTACAAAGCTTAGTATCCTATATAAATATTAGCTATTATTATCCTACTAGAATATATATACACATATACATACTTGTATATATATAAAAATATGTATAAGTATATGAACACATATTCTTATGTAAACATACATATACACATATATTTACCCAGTCCCAGATAGTTTTGATGTGGACTACTTTACAATAAATTTCATAAATATGTGAGAAGAAAAGTTCACTTTAATCTATTTTTCTTTCTCTTGAACTAACTGTTCACCTTCTTGTCCATTTCACTTTGTGGATAAATTTCATTCTAATTGCATCTAGTTTTATAAATTTGTACTAGTATTATTATGTAGTATATTTACTAGTATAATTATAAATTTATACTAGTAATCTGAGAGACATTGTATTAAATCATCAAATTGATTTGGGGAATATTATCATCTTTATTGATTCACTATGTCCATAAACATTGAATTTCTCTTAGTCAGCTCTCTTATTTCTGTCAATATTTTTTTATAATTATCTCTATGAAGATATTATATCTGCCTAGGTAAGTTGGTTTTTGCTATTTTAAAAATGGGCTCTCTCCCTTAGTATTTTCTTCATATTTCTTAGTAGCATAGAACAAAACAATTAACATTTTTACTTGGATCCTGTAACTTTGCTGAATAGATTGTGTTAATTACTGCTTCTTGATGAAACACAGAAATTTTCTAGAAAAACAATCATATTATCTAAATATTAATATCCTGTCCACCTTTCCCATGTTAATTCCTCTAATTTCTTCTTTTTAAAATCATGTTTGGTAACATTTCTAATCCACTGTCAAATAGAACAAGCATTCTTGCTTTGTCCTGGATTTTAGTAGAAATGTTTCTGAATTTTTTAGTTAATATTAGAATTTACTTTAAACTTAAATACAAAATAAGAAAAGAAAAAAATTGTCAAGTACACAGCAGAACATAAGAGGATTAAATATAAAGAAGTCAGTTTCAATTTAAAGCCTATATAATAAACACTACACATTGTTTTGATATGTGTCTAGCTTTTCTTTGCTTCCTTGTAGTTTTTTTTTTCTGCTGTGCACTTTTCACTTTATTCCCCCCTCCTCCCATCACTCCAAAGAAGGCTATAATTAAGTGAGAATATATATATATATATATACACACGCATATATATACACATACATTTGTACATTTATACATATATCTACACACATATATACATTGATGTCTATATATGTATATATATACATATATATGTGTATATATATATATATGTGTGTGTGTATATATATATATATATATATGTAAGACAATACTATGCTTGTTTTTACTTGTCATCTATTTTTCTGGAGGTGGAAAGCATTTCTTTTCATGTCGAGTTTTTCCATGTTTTTCTAAATCAACCAGTTCATCATTTCCTAGATCACAGCAATATTACAACCTAATCAGATTATATCTGAGAGATTGTTTATAAAAGTTATTTTTTTCTCCAATTTTTTGCATCCTTTCTATTCTTGGCTACATGATTTTATTTATATCAGACAATTGTAATTTAAAATAATCCAAATTACCTATTTTACACTTCAACAATTGTCTCACCTTACATTATAGCTTAAGATCTGATACTATTGAATATGTTTCCTTTACGACTTCCCCCATACCTGCCAGTTTCGTTGAAGTTCCTGATCTTTGGTTTTTCTAATTAAACTATTATTTTTTGCCTACCTTGGAATGGCATTACATAGATTAATCAGGTAAAATTGCCATTTGTTTAATCATATGGATTTTATTCACCTATGAACAATAAGTATTATTTCAATTATTTAGATCTAGCTTTATTTGTATAAAATATGTTTTTTTGTTTATATTTGTATATGTGTAAATTCATCCTTGGATATTCAAAGTCTTAATTATTTGTTGTACATTTTCCTCCTTTCTGTATTTCCTCTCTATCCTTCTCACCCTATTCTTATCCCTCTACACTCTTCTGCTTTAATTCTACCTACTGCTACTACCCACTCCTCCAAGAATCCCTCTCTTATTTTCTCCCTCCCCTTCCCTTCATTTCTTTCTGACTTTCCTGATGATAGTAAGATTTCAGCCTTCTTTTTTTTAAACCTCACTTGTAAGAGATAATTGCTCCCTTTTATCTCTCCTTGCATAGTTTTACATATGTGTGTGTGTGTGTGTGTGTGTGTGTGTGTAGGTATGTATAATCACCCCAAAATATTCAGCTCAACTCAAGCCTTTCTTTCAAACTACCCAAATAAAAATGAGTCATAAAAGAAATGCTAAGATTTTCATATATATGAAATAAATGATATGACCTTATAAAGTTCTAATTTGTCCTTAATGTTTACTTTTTCTCCTGGATGTGCTATGTAGAATTTTTCCTTAAAGTTTGCTGTTTTTGTCACAAATATCTGAATGTTTTTCAGTTTGTTAAATATTCTTTTTTTCTTGTTCAGGATTATACTTAACTTTGCTGGATAAGTTGGTTGTAACCCTAGGCTTTTTGTTCTAAGAAATATAGTATTCTAAGACCTACAGTCCTTCAATATAATAGTTACTAGGTCTTCTGTAATCCCTACTATAGTTCTATTATATTTAAATTTTTTTTCTTGTTGCTTCCAATATTATCTCCTGACCCAGGGAACTTTGACATTTGGCTATGATATTTCTGTAAGTTTTCTTCCTGGGCTCTCTTTTGGGTAGAGATTGGTGGATTTTTTTTTTCTATTTCTGTTTTGCCTTCTTGTTCTAGAATTTTAGGGCAATTTTCCTTAACCATTTCTTATAATATTGTACCAAGATTCTTTTTGTAACCATAATTTTCAGACAGTGTGTTTGCCACATCTAGAACTATATTATGGGGCAGCAGTCATCAAAACCATTTGGTACTGGCTAAGAAATAGACTAGTTGATCAGTAGAGTAGGTTGGGTTCGCAGGACAAAATGGTCAATGACTATGGTGATCTAGTGTTTGGTAAACTCAAAGACCCCAGCTTTTGGGATAAGAATTCATAGTTTGACGGAAACTGCTGGGAGAACTGGAAACTAGTATGGCAAAAAGTGGGCATTGACCCACACTTAACACCATGTACCAAGATAAGGTCAAGATGGATTCATGATTTAGACATAAAGAATGAGATTATAAATTGGAAGAACATAGGATAATTTGCCTCTCAGTTATCCCTCCGCATTCTTCTGCTTTAATTCTACCCACTGCTACCTACCCACTCCTCCAAGAATCCCTCTCTTATTTTCTCCCCCCAACCCTATCCCCTTCCCTTCATTTCTTTCTGACTTTCCTGATGATAGTAAGAATTCAGTCTTCTTTTTTTTTTTTTTTAACTTCACTTGTAAGAGATAATTGCTCCTTTTATGGAATTTGTGGAGAAGGAAGGAATTTGTGACCAAAGAAGAACTAGAGCTCATTATTGATCACAAAATAGAAAATTTTGATCATATTAAGTTAAAAAGTTTTTGTACAAACAAAACTAATGCAGACAAGATTAGAAGGGAAGGAATAAACTGGGAAAACATTTTCACATTCAAAGGTTTTGATAGAGGCCTCGTTTCAAAATATATAGAGAATTGACTCAAATTTGTGGGAAGTCAAGTCATTCTCCAGTTGATGGATGATCAGGGGATGTGAACAGACAATTTTCAGATAAAGAAATTGAAACTATTTCTAGTCATATGAAGAGGTGCTCCAAATCATTATTGAGCAGAGAAATACAAATTAAGACAACTCTGAGATACCACTGCATACCTCTCAGACTGGCTAAGATGACAAGGAAAAGATAATGATGAATGTTGGGGGATGTGGGAAAACTGGAATACTGATACATTGTTGGTGGAATTGTGAGCAAATCCAGCCATTCTGGAGAGCAATTCGGAACTATGCTCAAGAAGTTGTCAAACTGTGCATACCCTTTGGTTCAGTGGTGTTTCTACTGGTCCTGTATCCCAAAGAGATCTTAAAGAGGCAAAGGGACCCACATGTGCAAAAATGTTTGTGGCAGCCCTTTTTGTGGTGGCTAGAAACTGGAAACTTAATGGCCGCTCATCAATTGGAGAATGGCTGAATAAATTGTGTTATATGAATGTTATGGAATATTATTGTTCTGTAAGAAATGACCAGCAGGATGAATACAGAGAGGCCTGGAGAGACTTACATGAACTGATGCTGAGTGAAATGAGCAGGACCAGGAGACCATTATACACAGCAACAACAAGATTATACAATGATCAACTCTGATGGATATGGCTTTCTTCAACAATGAGATGATTCAAATCAGTTTCAATTGTTCAGTAATGAAGAGAATCAGCTACACCCAGAGAGAGAACTATGGGAACTGAGTGTGGACCACAACATAGCATTTCCACTCATTCTGTTATTATTTGCTTGCATTTTTGTTTTCCTTCTCAGGTTTTTTTCTTTCTTTCTAAATCCAATTTTCTTGTGCAGTAAGATAACTGTATAAATATGTATACATGTATTGGATTTAACATATACTTTAACATATTTAACATGTATTGGACTACCTGCCATCTAAGGGAGGGGGTGAGGGGAAAGAGGGGGAAAATTGGGAAAAAAGGTTTTGCAGGGATCAATGTTGAAAAATTACCTATGTATATGTTTTGTAAATAAAAAAATAAAAAACATAATTTTCAGGCAGTTCAAATTTTTTTTTATTTTTTTTTCTTGACCTGTTCTCCAGATCAGTTGTTTTTCTGATGAGATTTCTCATATTCTCTTCTATTGTTTTGGCTACTTTCCATATATTTTTGTAATAGGCATTAGTGTTATCATTATCTTTTAAATATTCCCTTTTTCTAATTCTTTAGAAAAATCCAATTTTATTTTAGAATCAATCCAGTTTTTATTTGATGTATTACTCTTAGTTTTTATGTATCCAAAAATCTTTTACACATGTTATTTCTAGTTTTAATACATTACATTATAGTTTTAAAATATGGTGCATATAATTTCTATCTTTTAAAAATATTTGTGGGCATAGCACGAATTGACTGTTCTTTCTTGACTTTTAAAGAATTCTTTATTTATCTGTCATTTTGAAATTTGATTATTATCCATGCTGGAGTCTTAATTTCTGAGTTTCTCTGCACTGCCATCCTATGCATTCTTTCCATTTCTAAAGAGAAGCCTGTTCTTATTCACTCTTGGAAATTTTTTTCCAACTTAAAAAAATAATGTAGAGTCAAGTTTCCCACCTCCACCCACTCCCCACGCATTGTCTGGCTCTCTAATTAATCTAATGATTCAATTTCCAAGCTTGTTATTTTATTCTACATTGTCATTAATTAGTTTGGTTGTTCTCTGACATTCTAAGTATATTCTTTTTTTAAATAATAGCTTTTTATTTTCAAAATACATGCAAAGATAGTTTTCCATATTCACTCATGTCTTCCAAATTTTTCTTCGTCCCTCCCCCTCATCTTCCTCCCTCGACACCACATAAGCCAATATAGGTTAAACATGGGTAATTCTTTTAAACATTTCCACATTCATCATTCTGCATAAGAAAAATCAAATCAAAAAAGAAAAAAATAGGAAAGAAAAAAAAGCAAGCAAACAACAATAAATAAGGTGAAAATACTATGTTGTGATCCGCATTCAGTCCCCATAATCTTCTTTCCGAATGCAGATGGTTCTCCATCACAAGATTATTGGAACTGGCTTGAATCATTTCATTGTTGAAAAGAGCCAAGTCCATCACAGCTGATCATCATATAATGTTATTGTTGCTGTGTACAATGTTCTCTTGATTCTACTCATTTCACTTAGCAGAAATTCATGTTAAGTATCTCTGGTTCTTTCTGAAATCATCTTGCTGATCATTTCTTATACAACAATAACATTCCATTATATTCATATACCAAAAGTTATTCAGCCATTCCCCAACTGATGGGCATCCACTCATTTTCCAGTTCCTTGCCACTACAAAAAGGGCTACATTAAGTATTTCTTCGGTTTTCTTCTCATCATGCACTGATTTTATTACTTTTCCCTCTAAATTTGCCCCTCAAACTATTCCCGTTTCAAATTTCTGTAAAAGATGCTACCATATTTCCAATCATCTGGACTCATCGTCAAGGATTCATTCTTCACTATTCACTCTTACTCACTTCTTCTTAATTCAGACCCTTGCCATCATTTTCACCTGGATTATTGCGTTATTATTATCCTAATTGGTGTCCATGTCTCTAGCTCCTCTTTCTCAGGCCAATCTCTACACAGCTTCCAAATCAGTATTCCTATACACAAATAATCTCTCCTACTCCTTAACTTCAGTGGCTACCCAAGCCCTCTAGGATAAAATACTAATTATTTGGAATTTAAAGTTTTTCCCATCTGACTAATTTCAAGCATGCTTCCCTTTCACTTACACTACCTTCCAGCCAAAATGTTCTATTTGATGTTTCCCATGCATGACATTCAATCTTCACGCTTTTAAATAGTCTTTCCCCCATATCCGGAATGTCTTCTCTCCTTACTCCTTTATAATTTCCATTTACCTTGAAAGTTCAGTCCAAGAACTACTCCTTATGAGAGATCTCTCCTGATTCTCCCAATTCTTAGTATTTTCCCTGCAATTATATTGTATTTGTTTGGAATAGTAGGTACTTAATAATTATGTATTAATTGCTTAACTGATTTATTTCTGAAGTTACCTAAATATATGTTGGGCAATAGCCAAGATTTTCAATTGTAAACAGTTTTATGGATCAGCTAGTTTTTAAGAAAAATATTTTATTGCAAATGGTGACCCAGCATAGAGAGCTTTTCTTCATGATGGCTGTCCATACACATAGTTCACAACTCATGCTAGACCACCAACTCCACACAGCATCACCCCTGCATGTTCAAAGCTTCTGCTCCTCATTTTCTAGTCATGTGTCTTCATGCAGTTGTTCAAACAGATAGCATTCCACATTTCAGCGAATGAGTTCCGTTTTAGAATTCCCTAAACCACATATGGCTGATAAATATTTCCATAGGAAGAATGAATAGGTGTTTCAGTCTTTTTCTACCCTCATTAAATGCTAGATTTCTCTTTAATACTTGAAGCTCAACTGCATGTGAAAAAATGAACCTTTGATGAGGCAGAAGATTTTCCACTATCCCAGACTCCTTACTTCATTAGATTCTCCAAGTGATATTTACTCATCCAAGGAATAGTTTCCTAACGAACCAACAGGTCCTTACCCTGTGAATCTCGAGAATGTTACATGATCCAGTGGGTATAATTCATTTAAAAGATTTTTGTCATTTTATTCTGAATAACAACTCTAAAGTGAGTTTATTTATTGATAAGATCAAAAGATGACCAAGGGAATAGCCTCACATCAGCAATTCTCCTCTCTATCATCTGCCAAGAAATTTCTTTTGCTTTATGTTTGTTTCTATAACACAAACCACATAGAAACCAAATGACTCGATTTTTATTTCCATTTGTCTAGGCAACAAACCAATCTTTTTCTGTTTCCTTGGACACCAAATTGTACAACAGCAGCTTAGAGGAGCCTGAGATCTTTGGTATAAAATGCTATCTGATGGGGAGGAGTATAGTACTGGGACTCCCACAAAGACTGTCTTTGGGGTTCATGAGGTATGATAACATGCTTCTTGGAGAGTATCAAGTTTCAGTGATGACTACTTTATCAGTTCCTTAATCTATCATTGTTTGTAGAAAGCACCATATCTTGACTTGAAAACCGAATACTTAAATGACCTCCAAGAGCATGCAAAGGCAATGAGAACAAAATGAGAGAAGATGAGATACATATGCCTTCCATTTGACTAAAGAAACTGAAGCTGACCAGTCAATCAAAGAAGGATTTAGTAAGCACTTATTATGGTGGGAGATGGTGGTGGTGGGAGACATACCCATTGTATGTAAAGGAAATTCGAATGGTTTAGTAAATTTTTATGGAAAGAGGAACATTCATTCAGATCTAGAAGGGATCTGTAGAAATCTTATTGAAACTTCTCATGTTATAAATGAGGAAACCGGCCCAGAGAAAAGAAGGAATTTATTCAAAGTCATAAGATAGTAAATAAATAGCAGAATCATCATTCAAACTCAATACTTCTGGCTCAAAAACATTCATTCGACATTTATTAGGCACTAAATCTGTGCTAGGCAATAGAGGAGATGCAAAAATAAAATATGGTGTCTTCTAAAAACAACCTAATATTCTAATAAAGGGTAGGTAAAAATGTTTGCATATCAATATACTATGGATTAGAATATGTTAAATACAAAATTGAGTACAAAGTTGCATGAGATCATTCAATTAATTGAGCATTAATAAATGCTCATTTATTATTAATTAATTAAATATATTATTCATTAATAAAATACTCCTACTATAAATGTGTCAAGAACTAAGATTTGCCAAGTGAGATGTTAGATTGTGTTTCATAGAGAAGGTGCATTTGAGCTGGTCTTTGAAAAATGAACACGACATCACTAGGCAGAGATTTGGATAGGCCCAAGGAAGGAAGACATTTTAAGTGCAATGAGTTCTTGGAGATGCAACAAGTTTTGTTGAGATCAGAGCAAGGTAGGAAATGGATTTTTGGAGAATCTTATTCCCCAATTCACTTTTGAGCTTCCCATTTTGGTTATGAGAGGTAAGTTTGCTATTTGGTTATGTTCCAGGTACATGCCTCTGAAACAAAGATGTGGAAGTCAATGACTTGGCTTCAGTGGACAATCTATGGCCCCCTCCTATTTTCCAAGTCTTCTCACTCCCCAATAAGTACTCTTCATTTTAAGTGATATTGGCCTCCTAGCCGTTCCATGAACAAGACATTCCATCTCTCAGCTCTGGACATTCCCTCTGGCTGTTCTGTATTCCTGGGATGCTTACTTTTCTTTTCTTTTCTCAATAATATTTTTGTTTTTCCCACACATGTAAAAATCGTATTTAACATTCATTTTTATAAGATTTTGTGTGTCAGATTTTTTTGTCCTTCTTCCCTCCTCTAGACAGCAAGCGATCTGATACAGGTTATATATGTATAATCCTTTTAAACCCATTTCCATATTTCTATATTATGCAAGAAAAATCAGACCAGCAGGGAAACAAATCACAAGAAAGAAAAAACAAGCAAACAAAAAAGGTGAAAATACTGTTGTTCGTTCCACATTCATTCCCCATGGTTCTCTCTCGGGATGCAGGTGGCATTTCTGGTGACTTTTCTTTGCTTTACTCATGAGTACTGACCTCCCTTTAAGCCCCAATTAAAACCCCACCTTCTTCAGGAAGACTCTTCTTAATCTTAGAATTTTCCCTCTGTTAATCGTTTATTTATTCTGTTGCTTTGTACACATGCTTTTGCATTTTGTTCCTCGAATTAGATTGTTAACTCCCACTGGGAAAGAATTGTCTTTTTTCTCTTTTTGTATCCTCTGCACTTAGTATAGTTCCTGGTATATAGTAAATGCTTAAATGAGTGTTTATTGATTGAATGCTTGATGGAAGGGTGCCATTCCACATAAGATTCTCATTAAATAATTAGAACATCCATAAAATCTCAAAGTAATGTTAGAAGTCTTAGGAGTTAAATGACTATTAAATAGTGGAAAATTTTGCCTTTTTACTTATTTTTAAATGAATTCTATGGAGGATTACTATAGAGACCAGTTGTAGGAAAATGGAAAGAGTGAGTTTTCTAAAAGGCACTTGTTTTTATTATTTCTATGAATTTCAGAATGAAAATAGAAAAAATGCACTTCAAAAGTTTTAAAACTAAAATTTCTCTTGTGTCAAATCACAAACCCTGCTTACTTTATTTCACTGGGAGAGAGATAAAGTGAGGCTGGTGACTGCACAGCCCACTCTCACTTAAATCCAAACTCACTTACATGCCATGGTATTACCTCCCAGATGTCAAGATCATCTTCAGGGATGAAGGTCCTTCATCAAGGACCAACAACTGGGAGA
This sequence comes from Sarcophilus harrisii, assembly GCF_902635505.1. Lineage (NCBI taxonomy): Eukaryota > Metazoa > Chordata > Mammalia > Dasyuromorphia > Dasyuridae > Sarcophilus > Sarcophilus harrisii. Next base: position 245,040,552 of record NC_045430.1, read on the forward strand.
AAGATTGAACTTGTGATTGCTAGTGAGGAAACTCCCTCTATCTATGCAGTTATGCACCTTCTGAAGAACTCCAAACCTTAGAAAGTTGCCTGAGGTCCGGTTAAGTGACTCATCTAGAAAGTGTATATCACAATCAAGATTTGAACTCAGGTTAACCTAAATCTGAGGGCTAACTTTCTGTCTACTCACTCCTGCTGCCTAGAGAGTAGACATTGTATTTGTATCATGGATCCCATTAGCTGACTAATAAATGAATGGATGGATGGATGGGCAGATGAATGAATGAATGAAGTATTTATATGTGCAAAGCACTGGGCATACACACTGAAAAGTAAAGCAGTCCTTGGTCTGATGGAGCTCACATTCCCACGGAGGAGGCAATGTATATGGAAGTCTCAGCTATGTCAGATATAAAGGTCGTTAGAATGCTTAATGAAGTCTATGGATCTCTTCTCAGAGTAATTTTTTTAAATGTATAAAACAAAATATACACTGGATTACAAAAGAAACCAAAAATTTATTGAAAATAAAAATTAATTAAAAAAACTTTTGGACCACTTGAAATCTCTCCAAATTCTCGTGCTCTAGATTATCAATTTTGGCAATGGTATGAGGCAGCAGATTCAGGCTTGTTTTAGTGGGGAAGGAATTAAACATGTATGTAGCACCAACTATGTGCCAGGTACTGGGCTAAATACCTTACATTTGATCCTCTCAAAAGCTCTGCAAGTTAAGTGCTTTTACTATATCCATTTTATAGCTGAAGAAGCTAAGGCAAAGAGAGGTTAGGTAACTTTCCTTAGTAGATTGTGTGATGAATTACTTAGGGGATGGGAAGGAGCGATGACAAAGATCATCTCTTGATGGCTACCCAGAAAGTTGCCCTCGTTTCAAAGTGCTCATGGTGCCATGGAAATCACAAGTTCAATTATTTTTGTTTTTTAAGCAATATTATTGTGATGATAAACTTCTCTGAACTTAACTAAAATAATTCGCCAATAAAGTTCAATTGGACTGATAACTGAAGATTTTCCAGCTTAGTAGAACCTCTGAGAACTCAGGATCACCACAATGAAGCCTTAGAACTGGACTTGAATGATGGGATATGAGAATGAGAAATCGAATCTAAAAATCTTTACTTGTAAGGGATAGGTATGTAGATGTGTCCTGGCTTTCTTGGTATTATTTAAAAAATATTAAAAAGTAATGTTGTGCATTACCTAACGGCAGCAACAACAACAACAATAATAACACATTCTCATTATTTATATGATGCTTTAAGGTTCAGAAAGTCTTCTCCCCCACTCCCACAATAGTCCTGTATTATTATTACCATTTTATAGATGAGCAAACTGAAGTTGACTTGTGCAGGGTGATAAGTTTAAGAACCAAGATTCAAATTTGCATCTTACTTAGTCCAGCATCATAGATACCATATTATGGAGATTGAGAGTATGTTTTCTAAAATGCTTTGTTATCAAGATATATATTACATGGAGAATAGAATTTGAGATGTTACAAGAATCCATTTTCACAAACCTCCTGATCTTTTCTAAAACCCACCTTGATGACTGATTTGGGCCCTGGTACCCAATATAGTTCTTGGGAACTGCTTAACTATGAGCAAGATGCCCCATCACATATATACATACACACATGTATACATTACATACATATATATGTGTATGTATACACACACATACCTGCACATATATATGGAGATGAGGCTATCTTCTTTCTCTTCCCATGAATGCTCCACAAGAAATCCCTCCAACACACTGGTCTCTTAAACTTGTAAGAGTCTCAGTGGGCCATACTGGCTCTGTGTCAGTGAGTCGCCTCCTTTTCTATCCTTTGATCTTTCCCTTCCCTTCCTGCATGCAGTTTATCATTCTGTACCCTATTAATGCCCATCGTGCATCTCCACTTTGTCTTTTGGGTGACCTGCAATTCTGATTCTTTGGAAACTGTGCTATTGCTCAATTTACAGCTATACAATGAACCTGGGTGAATATTGGGTGTTGAAAGGATGGATTTTCATTTCAGAAATAAGTTTGGGAATCATTGAAAGTGTTGCATAATTTACCAAAGGCAATTCAGTTCATCTCACTCTTTTCTTCTCATTCAGTTCTGGGACCAGCAACTTGGGTATTCTCAACATCTGCCCAGTTCCCAGGGTTTTAGCCTCATCCCTTTTTGGGAGTCTGCTGGTGATCCTGTCCATATATTGTTTGCACATAGCTATTGGTACATTGTCTCTCTCATTGAATTCTCGTTGAGAAAAGGGACTGTCTTCTCTGTATTCCCAGTTCTTAGCACATAGCAATAATGCTTGGTAACTTTCTAACTAGACTAAATCAATGGAGTGTGAATCTTATTGGACTTGAGGAACTTTTCTCACCTTTTCTCAGTTGTATATGCCTTCTTCTCTCAGAAAGGCACCTACTAGTCCCTAGTTGTTAGCATGTTGTCTCTCCATTAGAATGTATGCTCTTGAATGCAGGGACTGTTTTTGCCATTCTTTATTTTTTTTATTATATAAATAAATTTGTTTTCAACCAAATATTTATTTCTTATATTCCATTTCTAATATCCTTATAATAATGACATATTTGATATGGCCAGAGGGGATGTTACCCTATACTTAATGCCTTTTAAAAATATTTATTTATTTTTAATACACATTGCTTTATAAATCATGTTGAAAAAGAAAAATCAGAATAAAAGGGAAAAATCATGGGAGAGAAATAAAACCAGAAAAAAGAAGTGAACATAGCATGTGTTGATTTACATTCAATTTCCATAGTTCTTTTTCTGGATGTACATGGCATTTTCTGTCCAAAATCTATTGGGATTGCTTTGGATCACTGAACCCCTGAGAAAAACCAAGTCATAGTTAATCATCACACATTCTGACTTTATTGTGTACAATGCAATACTGTTTCTGCTTCTTTCGTTCAGCATCAGACTTTCCAGGGCTTTCTAAAATGAGCTGCTCCATCATTTTTTAAAAATAAAACAATAATATTCTATTACCTTCATATAACACAGCTTATCCAGTCATTCCCCATTTGATGGACATCTACTCATTTTCCAATTCTTTATTACCACAAAAAGAGTTGCTATAAACATTTTGCCATTCTTTATAACTTCAGCACTTAGCACAGTGACTTATACATAGTAAGTGCTTAATAAATTCTTATTGACCAATTGACTTTTGAAAAAGTCAGATTTAAGATAGCTTACAGTTGCTTTCACTTTTTATAAATAGGAGGTACTAAGTAAATGCGTGCTGAATGATAGGCATTTATTTGCTTGGCTTTTCAAATGTGCATTATTAGGAAGGATACTTTTGATTTTTCATGAATCATTTATGAATCTTATCAAATGTTTTAGGGGCAAATGTATGCTTCACTATATACAAATAATAGCATCTAGAAGGCTTCATAATATATGGAGGATCTCTCTTCTATTTGTATTTAGTGTAGGACATCCTCTAAGACTGTGGCAAACACTATTCCTGAACATACATATTTCCATTTTATATTTCGCCATATATATATTATACTTTATTATATATGTGTGATATATATGAATGATTAAAATTATCTGTCCATATAATTGGAAAAAATACTACTGAGAAAAACAAAGAACTCTTTATAAGAGAGCTTCTGAGGTTGAATTTTGCTCTACCGAATGAAGTATTTGTTTATCCTCCTCCTCCTCCTTCTTCTTTTTCCTCTTCTTCTTTTTTTTTTTTTTGCTGAGGTAATTAGAGTTAAGTGACTTGCCTAGGGTCACACAGCTAGGAAGTGTTTGAGGTGCAGATTTGAACTCAGATCCTCCTGATTTCAGGGCTGGTGCTCTATCCATTGTGCCACCTAGCTGCCCCTACTTGTTTATTTTCAGTGAAAAACTAGGGTCTCTTATTTTTTATGTCTTTCAGTCAATTGAGTTGTTAAAGATGCTGTAACTATTATTTGAAAAAAACTACCTATTTCTCATATTTTCTCTTTATATATACACATGTGTGTGTGTGTGTGTGTGTGTGTAATTGTAAAAAGAAAATTTTCAGATGATTTCCTTTAGTGCTGTGGGTCATTGGTTTGTACTAAGTCTCAGTGGGAGAACTATATTATTGCTCAGACTTTTATCTCCACTTTCTCCCCATTGGAAACTTGAGTTCTAACCCAGAAACCACCCTGAACTCCAGTGAGTTTTTGCTAAATCTCCACCTCACTTTCAGAACACCAATTTTGAACCAAGCTGCCTGTATCACCACTCCCAAATCTCTGCTTTCCAGCTTTCCTCTATTGCTATATTCACTGATTAAAATGTAAACTCTCTGTGCAATAATCTCTTTGCATATATTTTCATCCCTACTGCTTAGTACAGTGTCCGTCACATAGGAAGTGTTAAATAAACATTCAATACAATTAGCAAGCAGGATAAAGTTTGTTAAATTTTTCAAAAATAGAACCTACTTTAAGAGAAGCCAAGTGAAATTCTAGAGGAAAGAGAAGAAAATGGGTTATTCTAGATGAAAAAGTTTGGTAATCCAAGATAAAAGCAAATATAATACAGCAAAATATAGACTCATAGCTTGAGTCACCAACAGAAGTATCATCTTTTAGATTACTTAGGACCATATAGAAATATGAAGGCAGCCCAACAAATTTTACTGCAGCTTTATGTACTGGCTGATTATTGGCCCATAGGCTTCTCAATGGATAGGTCATAAACCAGTCATAACGATTCACACGTCTAGTTCTTACTGCTGGGGAACCTGAGATTGGTGGATTTCAGAATTCAAGAGTTTGGGGCTTTAGTAGGATAAAGCTGCTTGGATACCTGTATTAGGTTTGATACCAATATGGTGAGCTCCCAAGGATTGGAAGGCTGTCCAAGAACAAGAAAACCGAACCAAGTTGGAAAAACAAAACAGGTTGAAGCTACTGACTGTGCTGATCAATATTAGGCTTTTCCATCCTGGTTTGAGAGAGAAGAAAAAGAGTCTCAAAAAAACAAACCAAAAAGATTTGGTATGAGCAAAAAGTATGAAGATCAGGTGCAAGTAATTACAAATGGGTACATTATATAAAGAACTGATAGTCAGCTTGATGCTTTTTATATGCTACCTCAATAAAAATCTTGCCAGAATTACCATTGGAAACAAAGTTTTTCTATCTTTTTCAGAAACAATTATATTTCAGAAAATTAAGCATTCAAAGCCAAAGTACATTTTGTGCCAGGATGTTACAGGTTATGAGTGTTGTCTAATGGGAAAAGATGCAGATTTTTATTTATAAAATAAGTTCTTACGATATATAAAAACAACATTATTCCTGACATGATGGGCAAGATGTATAGGAAAATTCATGATGGAATATGGAAAAACCCAATCTGTAGATAGAAATCCAAAAGGAACAATATTTTTTTCCCACCATAAGATAGATTTTTAAAAATATTTTATATTTTCCCCAAATCACATATAAAAACAATTTTTAACATTCTTTTTAAAGTTTTGAGTTCCAAATTCTATTCTTCCCTCTCCCTCTCCCTTCTCATCTCTCTGAGATAGTAAACAATCTGATATAGGTTTTATATATATATATATATATATATATATATATATATATATATATATATATATATATATATATATACAAAATCATCTAAAACATATTTCCATATTAGTCATTTCGTGGAAGAAAACCAAGAGGGAGATTAAATAGAAAAGATGGAATGTCCCCAAATCTTCCTTGCCCAGAATAAAGATCAAATTGCTCAGTAGGAGACAACTTTTTATTTAGCCCAGGCACACCCTGTGGATAATTAACCGATCACAATCTGAAATTTTCTAAGATTGTAAGATCAAGATATTGAACCAGAATTAAAGAGTTGGTCATTGCTAATATTCTGTGTTGCTTTCTTTGGTAGTAAAAAGTACATCTATGATATTTCCCCACAGTTTTTCTAGTATCTTTCCTTTTTCCAGAGACAATCTATCCCTCAACCTCCTCAAACTTGCATCCCTTCCCTAAGTGTATTTCTTCATCTCTATTTGATTTCCTGTCTTTATTTTTATTTGTTTCTGATTTTGTTTTAGTGCCATTTCTACTTCATTATGCAATGCATCAAGGATTGTGATAGCAGAACCCAAATGCAGTAGCTCTGTATTATCAATATTTAGTATAGAAATAGATTTATTTATTTGATAGATTTATTTTTTAGTCTTTAATTCTTGTCTTTAAATGATTAGCTCTGTTCAATTGATTTTTCTGACAGCTTTTTCCCCCTTCCACTGTTTCCTAATGTCTTATGAAATAATATTTTTATATATTTATATCAACCTGCAAAGAGAATACAAATGAGCTTATATTCTAAACTGGTCCTACTTGGGTTCAACGTTTCTCTTCTTAGCAAGGAAATTTTGTTTGCTGATTGAGGTATTTTCTAGATTCTTGATCTTCTCATCGGGATTTCTTTATAATTAGTTAAATTTCTACAAGAAGTAGTTATAGTCTGTATCAATGTCTCTTCTTTTATCTACTTCTCATCTTAGTATCAATAGTTTGTTTAAATATAGCAGGTCAGAGATGGTTTATTTGCACATCATATCTTTTTATTTTTATTCTTTCTACTGATTCTGGTTGGTTTTGCTTTTTTACTTTAACAAACTAATGGCAGGCCAGTCTTCAGACTGTGATTCTGAAATCTCTCCACAGCCAGTTTTCTATTTGACAACATAAATTCTTGGTATAGATCAGTGCTTTCCACATAGTGAAACTTCTCTCTCTTAATTTTAAAAAGTTTTCCTGACACAGATGTGAGGTTTCTGAATAGCCCTTCAGGCTTTGGCCTCTTGTTCTTTAATCTTGAGCCAAACATTCCATCATATTGTTCACTATCCTCCATTATATACACCTTTGAATTGAAGTCATTGATTATTAAAGCATTTGTTGATTTAATCTCTAGAATCTTACCAAGTTTTTGACAAAATTCCACAGTCCAACATCCTTCATTTCTTGAATTGACTTAGTTTTTGGCTTGTGCTTTACATAGGCAGAGCACAAGGCAAAATAGCCAAGTATCCCACGAAATGATGTTTCTTGTTGCTTTTGGACACACACTAAAACTCATTCTGCCAACTCATTTATTTGCCTGTGCAAGGCAAATTTATTTATGAGCCTGCCTTCCATTTAGTTTCAACTTTTTTAATCTTCTGGTTTCATTTATAAAATAATGCCAATACTGATATGATTCATTTCCTCCTATAGTTAGATGGTCATTATACAAGGGTCTTAAAATAATTTAGGAGGTAATATTATTCCACCTCCTCCTCCTCATAATAATAATAATAATGATACATTTCAATGATCAAAGATTAATGCTTTTGCCTTCTTCAAAAGAATTGAGCAGTTACTTATATCATGTTTATGAACATTGAAATCATAAAATTAAGACTATTTATTAAACAGAATAACATTAATTTTTCATTAGTATGAAAAATTTTATTGTATGAATGGATAACAATTTTCTTGAGTGACCTAAAGATATAGGTCACCATATGGACTTGGTACCCCTCTGTTTGGTAGATCTCTGAAGAGTATCCTAGTGACCATCCCCATACCTGCTGAGCAAAAGTGTTTCTATCTCTGGACTTCATCCAGAGAAACTAAGTGCTGTTGTATCCTTACTATATATCTTTGCTGTGGTAGGGCAAAGTAAACCTCCTTTTATTAACTGTTCAATAATTTTTTATGCAACATTTTGTCTCAACTTGAGCAGAATACTGGCATAAATCTTGCCCCTAATAACTTAGAATGACAAAATTGCTTCCCTCCTTTCTTTCCTCCTTTCCTTCCTTTCCTCTCTTCCTTCCTTCCTCCTTCCCTTCTCTTTTTTTCTCCTCTCTTTCCTAAATACATTCGTTCACTCAAGTATTTATTCTCTCATAAAGCTGGTTTGTGTGTACTTCTTAATTCTACTAATTTTATTATATTGGATAACATTTTATATAGGGCTTCTAATTTTTTTTGTTTGTCTTAGTGCCAAAAACCAATGATTAATACCATCCTCTATTTTATATGCAAGTTCACATAAAATAATTTAATATTAAACAGAATAATATTAATTGTTCATTAGTATGAAATGTATCTTTTCACAATATCACAAAATTTTATTGTATGAATGTAAAACAATTTTGTTCATCCAGTCTAATTGTTGGGACATATAGATGGTTTTTTAACTATCTTACTACTATAAAGAGAAAGGAATAAGCATTTATTATAGCTCCTACTATGTACAAGATCCTGTATATATCACTTTATAAAGAGTGTGTCATTAGATCCTAAAAACAATCCCAGAATTTAGAAGCTGTTAATATCTCTATTTCTGAGGGGAAGTAATTGAGGAAGTTGAGGCAGAGTTTAAATGACTTACCCAAGGCTATATGGTTAAGAAATGTATGAAGCTGAATTTGAGGTAGGCTCTTTCTGACTCCAGATCAAGTATTCTTTCCATTGCAACCTCTGGTTATGATAATATAAAAATTATGAATATTTTGTTATATTTCTTTTATGTTTTAGGATATAATCCTAGTAACTGAATGGTTGTTTCTAAAATGCCAATTGTCTTGCCAACACTGAATTCCATCTTCTGTGTATGTTTGTGCATATGTGTGTGTGCATCATTTTTGCTATTCTAGTTTACACTAGCTGTCTTAGTTTATACATGAAAATTTATATATGTTAACTAACAATTTGTAATACCATCTTTGAAGTTTTTCTACTCATGTTCATAGAACATCGTTGCATTAGGTAGGGTATATTCAGCAATTCCTTGTAAATTTTGGAAATTAAATATTTATATTATCAATTTATAGCAAAGCTTTTTTTTGTCTATTTTCATTAAATTTTAGAGAGTTTTTTTTTTTTATGCTCACACTCATGACACCATGGCACTCACATGATACTACATTTCACAACAATAATTTTGTTTCTTATGATTTCTTCTATATCATAAGAAACAAAATTGTTATGTTATCAGTAATAAATAGTGCAATGGAAAGAATACAAACTGTATACCATCTTAGGAAGAAGAAAAAAGAGGGAGAAAATCTGGAACTCAAATTTTATAAAAAAAAAATGAATGTTAAGATTACCTGTGTATGTATTTGGAAAAAATACTAATTAAAAGAAAAAATGTGTATGATATAGTTATCTTGATTTTTTCAGAAATATTTTATTATTAAACAAAACCATTTGAGGTTTATTTTAAATGTTGTTTATCCAATATTAACTTTTTATCCCTACTGGGTTCTACTTCTGAGTGCCCCTTTAGAATGATTCCTCCATTCTATTCTTTTCCCAGAGAGTTTTTACGATTATGAATTAAAACTCTGGGAATGCTGATCCTCCTCCATTGGTTTTCTTTTTATAGTTTTAGACATTTTTGCTCATCTGTTTTTTCCTTATGAATCTGTTATGGCTGTTTAATTCCATGAATCAGCTTATGTGTTTTGTATTAAATCTCTAAAGTTGATGTTTTAATGAGTTAACCAACCTAACCATGTGTGAGAGCTCCCTTTAAGTTACCTTTCATTTACATTATATATATTATTTTTGTGTTGTTTCCTACCCTAAGCTGTAAGCTCCTTAAAGGTCAGGATCTTGTTTTTGTTTATCTTTGTTTCCCAGCCCTTAGCACAACACACAATTAATACATAATAAATGTTTGTTGACTAGCTAATTAAAACTATTCCATTCTCCCTTGCTTTCCTGTCAAAATATTTTTTGAAATTGTCTCAGAAGTGCCCTCAAACTATATATGTTGTATTATTATTGTGAAGGCAATTGTCCTATCAGCTTCCCTTGCTTTATGATTGTAGCATAAAAAATGCCACATTTTTGTGGGTTTATCATGAATTCTGCTACTTTATTAAAGTCATTTATTACTTTTTCATTTTTAAACTATCTTGGGTTTTCTAGGAATGCAATCATGTCATAAAATTGAGATATAAAAAACTTCATAGATACTTCCTATTTGCCCAATTTCTTTTTCATGTTAGTGCTATTATTGCCAAGAGTCTTAAAATTGTCTAACAGGAGTGATAAGAGGAACATCCCTTTCAACACCCGATTTTAATGGGAATACTAGCTAGGGTTTCCCTTTTGTATATGGATGTTGAAGTGGATAGAGTACTGACCTGGAGTCAAGAAGCTTCATCTCTCTGAGCTCAAATCTGGCCTCAAATACTTCCTAGCTGGGTGATTCTGGGTAAGTTACTTAACCCTGTTTGCCTCATCTGTAAAAGGAACTGGAGAAGGAAATGGTAAACTCCTCCAATATCTCTGCCAAGAAAACCTTAACTCTTAAAGAGTTATAACTAAATGAAATGATTTAACAACAATAACAAAAAAATCATAACAGTGTATAGTCCTAATAGATTAACACTGTTTTAAAGTTTTTGTGAAACTCTGCATAATAATTCATGTTTTAAAATATAGTTAAATCTTTAAGCATATTAGAAATGAACATTCTTTTCATATTTGTATTTTTTAAAACATGAATTAAATATGTAAAAGACTCTTTCTGTATCTAATACTATGACTATGTAGCCCCTTTTCTTTTATTGATGGGATTGACTATATTGGTTTTTAGTATTAAATCCTCATTACATTTCATTGATAAATTCTACTTGATTGTGAAAGATAAGTTTATTTATTGCCATATTTTGTTAATAATTTTACCCAATGTTTTTGTCAATATTCATTAATGATATTGGTTTATAGTCCTCTTCTCAATTTTCATTTTCTTGAGTTAAGAGGCAATAAGGACCTGGCAAATGAATGGAGGGAGAAAGGGACAAATGTGGTCATAGAATCACCAAGACTTTGCTGCCCGATTGGATTTAGGGGTGAGGGGTTGAGAATAACACAGAGTTTACCTTACTGGAGCTTGTTATTTGTACTTTCCTTATTAGTGTCAGTTCTTGCTTAACTTATTTGTACATGCATTAGTCAGTTGAGGCTATCTCATGGGATATTTACATAACTTTTTTCCATCTCCATTGCTTCTGTTATTTTTGCTACTTCAGTTGATACTCAGCAACATTTTATTGTCATGGTGTATTGCCCATTTTAGAATTTGTTGATTTTTAAGTTATTTCCTATCTGTTGGGTATTACTCTTTTGGGGAGAATGAGGAGCTTGACTCCCTTGGATTCTTTCATTCTGACATCTTAAAGCAATCTCTATTTCTCACAATTTTAAAATTGTATTGATCCAGAACCACTGTATTTAATTTTATGCCACAGACATGGTAGATATTAGTATGGAATTGAAGGTCTTCTTGGGAGGGAACCCCTGTAATTAATTCTACTTGAAACAAACTATAAGTAATTCTACGCTTGCAAATGTCCCTTCCATAAAATCAAATGCTCCCATACTCGTTAACCACAGCAAGTTCTTTCCTTCCCAGATACTACTGTTTAGGAATTCATCCATTTGAGTTTTTTCTATGTATGCTATGAAGCTGTTAACTTTTCAGTGGTCATGAATCTTGTTGACCATCTCTTTTTAAAGAAAATCAACAAAATTCTAAAAGTATTGTTATCTAGTATAACCTAAAACTTCTTCCATGTTGGAATTGTTTGGGGTCTGGTCTGAAAATTTGAATTTGAGGAAAAATTTGGGGAAATAGCAGTATGTCTTGGGGCTACTCAAAAGTTATATATAAGTTCAAGATACTTTGGGTCAAAAATATAATCAAAATCATAGCTTGTGACCTCCCCATCTGATTTTTTCCTTTGCCCAGAAAAAAAAATCATAGTACACATTAATTCAAAGCAATGATTTTTAAACAAACAGAATTGCAAGATCACTAAAAGAAACATTCCTTATGTACACATCTTAGCACATTTTCCCACAGATTACCACATCACAAATGAGAACATTTGTAACTCAGACAACTCATGTTCTTCCTGTAGGATTCTAGCCGAAACTCCTATCTCTAGAACCACAATTTACTGCTTCCTCAAAGAATTGCTGGCGTCATTTGCTGGTCTGCATCCTCTTTCTGAGAGGCCGCTGCCACCTGCTGCTTTCCCAATGAATAGATGCTAGTTCATCCTTCTTGTAGGAGATTTGCAAGCTTTCCCATAGTGTCACGACTATTTCAACTTTTTTATGAGTCAGACCAACAGCCATGCCCAGCCAGCAAAGAGACCTTGGGTCAGATGTCTTTTTGACTACTTCACTTCCCCCTTAGTAGAAACTCCACTAGGTCCACATGGTATTTGGGTTGGGGTAGGTATACTCCTAATTTCCAGCATTTCCCCAGTTGCTGGTACCAGTGAGTTATCCTAGAACTTCATGGGTTGGAACTAGTGACCTTTGTTCCACATTCCTGCAGCTGTGTCCAAATTGTAGTGCCCCCCCATCCCCTGCATCTTTGCACCAGCATTCCATAATGAACAAATTCATATTAATTCAATTCTGACCTTCACAAAGAAATATATTTCAGTGTGTATTCAACAAAGAGACCATTTGGGAACTCTGGAATGGAGTCTGGGAAATCCAGGTCTCGGGAACCATATTCAGACTACATTAAAAATGTCATTTTTGACCTTTGGATCATAAGGTTTATTTCCAGCAGGATTTTACTAAGGTGCTCCACTCAATGGGTTATTGTTCTTCATGAGCACTGTTGCCAGCCGGCCAGGAATTTGATTGTAGCATTAATTTTTGAGCTCTGAGAACTGTGGATGGCAAAAAAGGGGGAAAATCATTTTGAAACAGAAAAGGATTTCATTCTTTAAGCATGCCATTAATGCATGATTCAAGATGTCATAGCTTAGATGAGATAATCAAATTCCTTGGATGAATCAGCTGAAAGCAGCTGTTTCATTTAGAAGTGATCTAGAGATACATAAATCAGAGATAGTAGGCTTAAAGGGGAAAAAAGAGCAATGAAAGACTATTACCAAAAATGTCTGTGTGGGGGAAATAAAACTATTTCACCATATTTAAGTAATATTGATATTAATTATCTTTCAAATAAATATATCCTAGTGAATCATCTGGCTTTATCTCTTCTTAATCACAGAACTCAATGTCATCTATTTAGAAAGTATATTTTGCAAACAGAATGGACATTCTTTAAAAAAAAAATCACAGGCAAAAGAAAGTTTGTCCTTGATAATAGCAACTCGTGTTTCTATGGTGTCTTTCATCCTGCCCTCAAGAGTCTATGTAAGGATGTTGTATATCACCGTCTTTATACCTCAGAGTACAGATGTTTCAACACTTTGGACGCAAAGCAGTTTTTTTTCCCATGTGAAAATAGGTGCCCTTTGCTCATACTCCCAGCTTTTCAACAAACAGCACTCTTTTGGCTTCTGGGCTGATATTGCTAGCACAGAAGGATTGTAATACAGCCCTTACTTAAAGCAGGTTTTTTTTTTTTTTTTTAAAGAACCTTTAAAAACAAAACACCTGTGTTTTCTGGCGGGACAACAATGTATCGGCCAAAATAACTCTATTTTAATGACTGACTGTGGTTAGCTAGCGCCCCATAATTCATTTCATAATTGGAAAAAAATGTAGCATTTGCTGACATCATCCGAGTGCAGTTCTGGACACACTGGCCAGCGTGTTATCCAACAAAAACTATTTAATTTTCCACTCCACAATTCAGGAAGAATCCAGGAGTAGGGTATTCATGGACTCCAGAATTTGGATCCGTGTTCGGTATTTTAGCTCAAAATTTGGACAGGAAGGCTGGATATAAGTTGGGTTTCAGGGCAAAATTTGGTCTATAAACCTCCCACTTCCTCTTATGAAGATTGAAGCCAATCTGAGATCAGGCGTGTTGGGCTCTGTAGGGCTCAGAGTTTTGAGCCTGAAATAACAAAGTGAAAAATTCAAAGTGTGTGGGAAGGGTAGACTTACCAGAAATCCCATTTTTAAGGGATTTCCCTTTTAAAAACACAGGACAACCTTATTTATCTGGCACCTAGCCATTTGGATCTCTCAGTCATAGGCTCAAGAGCTGGAAGGGACCCTGGAAATATAATTCAACCTCCTCAATTTTACAGATGAGGAAACTGAGGATCAGAAAGGTTATCGTTCAGAATACCTATATGGTTATTTTAAAAGAAAGTGCTATAGTTTTGCAAACAACATTAGCTACAACTACTTTTGTGGTTTGTGTCTTTCTGGCTTGCTCTGGATGCATATGGGAATATGTTCAAGGGTTATTAGAAATAATTTGTTAGGACTCAGAGTTCCATTAAGAGTCGGGTATCCCAGGTTATCTCCTTTCTAAGGCATATCCCCTTCTCCTGGTGGTCACCACCTCCCTTTTCTGAAATCCTCCCAATATGGACTCTTTCCTGGCAGAATCCTTTATGCTAAAAATTCCAGGTTCCATCCTATACTTAGCTAGATCTTTTAGCCAGTCCTGATGCTTGCCTGTCTGTGACATCAGTGGGAAACAAACCAAAGATTTGCCAATGGTCTTGCTCCCTGCAAAAGACAACAAAACTCTGACCCCTGAATGTGTTGCTGAGGGTGAATGTGAAGCAGGGAATGTGGGTGTTCTCACAAGGGTGGGGCAGTCTCTGGCACCATGCTCAGTAGATCCCTTTTTTCTTCCTGCCATAGCCTAGAGCTCTTGAGGTTTGGCACCCACTCTGGTTGGAGCCTCCTCTTATTGCCCCTTCATCTTCCTTCCAGGTTTTCACCCTTGGGATTCTCAAGCCTCTTAAATCTTCCCTTATGTGGATTCAAACACACTAAACAAAGCCTGTTGCTGTTAGCCTCCCTGGCTAGTCTATTTTACCAAAGCTTCCTGAACTCTCCCTACCATCCCCAAATGATGGCAATGGACTGGGAAATTTCGGTTGAGATTTCAAGTTAAATAGACCATGGCAAAGGTCCATCCATGTGGATTATATGGCAATAGACTATATGGCAATTTGAACATAGCCCATATACTTAATATTTTTGATAACAATATTTCAGTGTAATTAGATTCCTTTAGAATTGTATGTATTTTATGCACTTAAAAGATTTTTCTGAGAAGGTATCCATTGGCTTTCTCTATCTGCCCAATACGTATATGTGTATAAATATATATATGCACATATAAAATATACATATATACACATATACATAGATATAGATTAAGAATGTCTTACTACAGAAACACATTTCAATTTCTCTCTCTGTACTTTACAAGTTTTTATATAATTGTGTTCTATAATAACTCTCCCTCAGTTGGGTGACAGTTTATAAACTTGTGGGAAATTTGAAATATAATATAATAGAGTATGACATGATATAATATGAAATTAAGAAATTCTACACACACAAGCTTGGAGAGAATTCTACCTCATATTAAAAGAGTGAAATTCCTCCCATTCCATAATCCCCTCAGTGATCAGGATTTACCTTGTCAGTTTTATTCTCCCCCAAACACCTTCACTTTTCAAAAGAATCAAGAATTTTGCATATAGAGGGAAAGTTGTTTTTACCAGTGAGCAAACACCTCCCCGTGTGTATGTCCATACATGTATGCTCTCCTTTAGAATATAAAGACCTTCCAGGCAGGGATGGGGCTTAATCTGTATGCAAGGAATGATGGCCAGCTCACAGAGAGCATGCTTCCTTTCATTTTCTGCTCATTTTAAGTTAGAAGGGAGTCTAGTCTAGCAGGATGACCAGCATTCTGCCTTGAGATAGGTGAGCAATTATTTAGAAATCTCTGAAAAGACCGACATGTCCTTTTGCATTTTTTAAACCTGATTAACCAAAATTCTTCTACTACATTAATTAAAAAAATAAGCAAAATACTCAATAGTGGTTTGGATGAAATGATTCCAATGGGGCTTTTACAACTCTGGTCTCTAGCTCTATTTAGGGACATTAAGCCTCCAGATGGGAACTTCCCTCACCCTCAACCCAGTCTTAGTTATTTATTGGGTGATGAGGGATATCCTAAGAAGAAATTACTGAGTAGCGTCTGGCAATTGGTACATTCAGAGTAATACCACACATTTTACATCTTTGGACTGTTGTCTAGGACCTGCTTTTTGTGTTGAATTTGTGGAGAGGGGAAGGATTAGAGGAACAAGAGGAGAGGAAGTGGAGGCACTGGTGGCTTTTTCAAGGATTTGAGAAAGGAAGGAAAGATATAGTACAATAGTTTGTGGGTATGGTAGGATCTACTGGGTTTTTTTTTTTTCCAGGATGGGTAAGACATGGAAATTTTGTAGGCAGTAGACAGGAGCCAGTAGGAATTGAAGATTGGATAACTAGCAATGGATAAAATATGCTTTAGAAGGTTAGAATGAAATTAAGAGTCCATATGGAAGGTGGGCTTTGGCAAAGGGAAGGGCCAGCTCATCAGAGACTGTAGTAGTGGGAAGTGAAGTCTGAGATCTGTGAGATAAGGAAGAGAGGAAAAGAAGGAATCATGAACTTTTAAAGTTATTTGTAGGAAAAGGGAGATAGCTGAAACCACAATTTCATTGCTACTGAAAAACTTGTATTTGTACAAACTCTCCCCCAATGCAAATCTCTGAAAATTGAAATCTGAAAGAATTGTTTAAAGCATCTCAAGGTTAAGTGACTTGCCAACAGAAATGGAGAAAAATTCTTTATATCGAGTTTCTCTGATAAAGGTCTCTTTTCTAAATTATATAAAGAACTCATTCAAATTTATGAAAATAAGAGATATTTGCCAATTAGTAAATGGTCAAAAGGTATAGACAGGTTTTAAACGAAGAAATCCAAGCTGTCAATAGCCATATGGGGGAAAAAACCCATTCCAAATCACTTATAATTAGAGAAATGCAAACTGAAGCTGCTCTGAAGTTCTACCTTACAGATTGACAAAAAAAATGATAGAAAAAGAAAATGGCAAATTCTGGAGGGCTGTGAAAAAAATAGATATGATAAAGCATTATTGTCGAACAGTCATTAGTCTAGCCATTTTGGAAAGCAATTTGGAATTATGGCTATTAAAATGTATATACCCTTTGTCTTTGATATTCCTACTAGGTCTAAAGTCCTAAAGAAATCAAAGAAAAAGGAAAAGCATTCATAGATACACAAGTATTAACAGCAGTTCTTTTTGTGGAAGCAAAGAACTGGAAACTGAGGGGATGTCCATCGATTGGAGAATGTTGCTGAACAAGTTATAGGATATGAATGTAATGGAACACCATTGTGCTAAAAGAAAAGATGAAGGGCATAATTTCAGAGAAAGTCAGGAAGATATGTGAATTGATGCAGAGTAAGCTGAGCAGAACTAGAAAAGTTAATTTATTGAATTACAACAATAATAGACAAACAAATTTGAAAGACTTGGGAACTCTGACCAACACAATATCCAACCCCAATTTCAGGGGACCCTAGATACTCACCTCTAGATAGAGTGCAGATGGAGACTTTTTTTTTTTTTTTTTTTTTTTTTTTTTTTGACATGGCCAAAGGACTTTTTTTTACTTGACTATGTATGCTTGTAGCAAGGTGTTGTAATACACAGGAGTCACCTGCCGGTGGCTGCTGGAGGTCTAACTCAGACCTGTAAAATAGATCTCTTCATGTGAGATGATGATACAAGGAGACTGATAGGCAGTTGCTGTTTTCTGACTTCTCCACTGAGAGACAGTTGTGTAGTCTGACCTCCCTCCTCTTCCCTCTGCCTCCAATTTATTTCATTCCCAGTCCACAAGCAACATCTGTGTCAGCAAAGGCTGCTTTGCAACTCTTTCAGATGTTAATGATCCACAGCTGTGGGGGCTCTCGGAGAATTGACCTGCCCCTTCACCTAGGCATGGTCCTTAACAGCAAGGGATTTTGTTTTTCTTGTATTCTTTTTTATTCCTCAATAGCATTTTATTTTTACAAATTCAAGTAAAGATAGTTTTCAACATTCATTTTTGTAAGATTTTATATTCTAAATTTTTCTCCCTTCCTCTCTTATTTTTCTCCACCACAAGACAGCAAGCAGTTTGATATAGGTTAAACATGTACAATCTTTTAAAACATATTTTCATATTTGTCATGTTGTGCAAGAAAAATTAGACCAAGAGGGAGAAATTTTTCTTGCATTCTTAAAAGGGGTAGAGGGTGATGGGAAGGAGGGAAGGTAGCTCTTCATGAAAATAAAATAAAATTTAATTTTTAAAAAGTCACTTGCCTAGGATCCCATGAAGTAGGATCTACTATCCAACAGAAACTAGAGTAAAAAAGAGGTAGTGAGATATAATGTCAGAAGGTTGTTAAATGAGGAAAAGGAGAGAAGAGGGCATCATAAACCTTGCAGGGTGATTATGAGGAAAGTTCCTTAAAAAATTATTTCCTTTTTTCCTCCCTCCCTCCTTTCTTTTCTTCTCCCTTCCTCCCTCCCTTCCTCCTTCACTTCTTTTCTTCCTTTCTTCCTTTCTTTTTTCTTTCCTTCCTCCCTCTCTCCCTTTCTTCCTCTCTCCCTCCCTCCCTTCCATCTTTCTTCCTTCCCTCCTTTCCTTCTTTCCTCCCTTCCTCCCTTCCTTCTTTCTTCCCTTCCTTCCTTCCTCCCTCCCTCCATCTCTTCCTTCCTTCCTCCCTTCATACCCCCCTTTGTCCCTCCTCCCTTCATCCCCTCTCCTTCCCTCCCATCCTCCTTTCCTCCCATCTTCCTTCCCTCCTTTCCTTGCTTCCTTCCTTCTTTCTTCCTTCCTCCTTCCTTGCTTGTTTCCTTTCTTCTTTCACCATTTCTTCCCCTCATTTCTTCTTTCTCTCCATCATTTTATTTTCCTCCAGTAAAGTACTACTCCAAAGCCTCATTGTACCATAAAGGGATTCCTGACTTCTCAAAGGCTGTGCTAGCAAAGCCTAGGTCCTGGTAGATCTGAAAAAGCTAAAAAGGTTTCAGGTAACTTCCCAGAGATAGACTGCACATTTACTATTAGAGATTTGTCTTAATAAAGACAGGATTACCTATCACCAGGCTGGTTACAGAATGATTCTTTTTTTTTTTTTTTGGCCACTACCAGCTCTTAAAAGTAATGTACCAAATCTTCCAGAGGTCATCATCTGCATGAGTGAAGGGAGTCTTCACACTGGAAAAATCTCCAATTCTCCAATAAATGAAGTCATGTAACAAAGGGAAGGGCAGAACTTGGGTGGATGCAGGCTCAACCAAAAGATAGCTCTGTGACCTTTTCTACTAAAGAATGACAGAGAGCTTGGAAGCTTGCTCCCACCACAAGGGACATTTTCTATGCAGCACTTTAGAGTTTATAAAGTGCTTTATATACACAGAAGTATCTTACTTAAGTCTATGAGATAGGTGTTATAAGTATTAATAATCTCATTTTACAGATAGGGAAATTTAGGCTTAGAGAGGTTTTGTGTGTGTGTGTGTGTGTGTGTGTGTGTGTGTGTGTCTTCCCATAATTATACAACTAATCAGTGTCAAAGGCAAAATCTAACCCAGATTAACCTGCATTGAAGTCCAAGACTTTTTGCCATTACATCACTCTGTCCTCCAACTCCAACAACTCAATGGAAAGACCCCCTAAGGTTACCAACCCAGTGGAAAGCTGAGTTACTGACTAAATTTAGCCTGGAGAAGGAGGCTGTCAAAGTTTTTCTGGATACTCCAAGTCATCAAAGAATTGCTTAACTCATTGTTTGACTTCTATGGTAAAAACCCAAGTCCATGAATGAGGAAATTGAGAACAAAGAACATATTTTCTTTCAAAAAGTCAAAGGGAAGCAGAAAACTCTGTCTCTTTATCTCTGTCTTTGTCTCTCTGTGTTTCTGTTTCTCTCTGTGTCTATGTTTCTCAGTGTCTCTCTGTTCGCACTCACAACCAGCCTGTGAAGGTCTGTAGGTACAAGTATCATTTCTGTTTTGGAGAGAGAAAAATTAAGCCCTAGAGAAGTTAGATCATGCCATGAGGTAATACCGGAGCTGGAATTTGAATTAAATTTCTAAGAGTAATACTCCCGCCCTGCTCCATGCCTACTATACTACAAAATAGTTGGGATGGATTTTTATTAATCCATTTTACCTAGTCCTGTGAAAGCAGCTGGGAGTGCCATAATGCATAAAGCATCAGGTCTGGAATCAGGAAGAGTCATTTTCCTGAGTTCAAATCTGATCTCAGATACTGACTAGCTGTGGGACCCTGAGATAGTCACTTAATCCTATTTATTTCAGTTTCCTCATCTGTAAAAGGACCTGGATAAGGAAATGACAAATCAGCCCAGTATTTTTGCCAAGAAAACCTCAAATAGGATCATGGAGGGTCAGATATGATTGAAGTGACTGAACAACAACTCATATTACTGCCCAATATTCCTTCTGACCAATATGAAGGCTGGCTAGCTGACATTCAGGGTGAATTATGGGACCATAGACCTGAACAAAGAGAGATGGGTAACCAGAATAGTTTTAAAGAACAGGAATTAGAAGGGAATGGAAATTCATATTCTTTTGAATAAGGAGGAAAGAAGAGAACCATTAAATATGAATACCACCTACCATACTTCATTTATTAAGTTTGTATCTTAAGGAAAATTTTGCTTTAAAATTTTTTACTTATCTGAACATCATTTTTTTTTATCTTTAAAATTATATGGGATTGTTGTTTTAAAAAAAAATCAATGCCTCTTTATTGATCTAGAATTTTCTCCATATAAAAGTGGATTGATCATCAATACCACTTACAATAAGAATCATAGTTTTGAACCCAGCCACTGTAAGGAGGTCTTGAATTTTCTAAAAGTCATTTTCAATCTTTATTCAAAAGCAGGAACTAGTAAAAAAAAAAAAGTGGAATTGGGCATCAAAGGTACCATGAAAACAACTCCCTGGGTTATTGTTATTATTTTTTATTGTCAATTCTGGAGAAATTACATATATGTTGTAATAGGCAGAAGTTGTGGCGTGCTCTATGAAGATGGGCCAAACCTCCCACAAGGCTCTGTTGTTGGAATTCAATGTACATCATAGCCTAAAAATGTTCTAAAGGCATTCCATTGTTCTCATGTGTCTTTTCCTCCATTTTTATTCGTCAGTTGGACTTGGAGCTCTGTGGGAAGCAAATGGAAGGTTGAAAGCTTAATGGCATGTAAAAGTTGTGGCTATTTCAAAGGATTGTTCCCTTCTTTTAAAGTCTTGGTTGATGATTTTAGTAGCAGTAGACTAATTCAAGAGAGCTACTAATTGGATCATTGGGGAAATCAAAACATTTAAACCCTACATTTGATATCTAAAGTCCAAGAGGATTTAGATAAGAAATTGCCAAAAGTCAACAATAGAGTTGGCAGCCACATAAGCCATAAATTCTTTGGGAATGGAAAGTAAAAGGTCTATCTAGAAGGTTTGGTGGACTTCTTAACTCTTTCTTTACATATTATTAAATCATTAATTCAAAATAAAAAAGTTTTTTAGAACTGGAAGAAAGAAGAGGGATCATCTAAGCTAACATCTCTATTTTACAAATGGGAAAACTGAGGCCCCAAGAAATAAAGCAATTTATTCAAAGTCACATAGGTAATAAATGATAGAGGCAGGATTTAAATCCAATCCTTCTGGTTCCAATTCCTGTTGGAATCTTTACAAACTGTTAAGTCATTAGAATTGATAGAGACAATAATTATCTAATTTAGCATGGTTCAGTATGATTAATCTGATCCTTCAAGGAGATGTTATGGGCCAGAACTTGAAACAAGGTACAAAGTACAACTGATAGACAATAATGCTTGTGTTCACATCTTTAGAGAGCTCTTATAAGTAAGAAGTATTTAAGTACTCATTGGAGTTCACACATTTGGGAGATTTCAGGGTTTAGTATGAGGTATCTGAATTCACACCTCCCTTGAAGCTCTTAGGGCCAGAAAGCACACTGGGAGATAACCCACAATCCAGGACTCTTGGAGAAGCTACATAAATAGAGCTTCAGTGAACCACTTGAGAGTCTTACTTTGGAACATTGACTGGGGTCGGAGAGGAGCACTCTGGGAGGAAGCGCACAAGCCCTCTCTCCGAGGCAAGAGAGATTCATTGCATCTTCCACCTTGGTGCTGGCTGGAGGCTGAAAAAAGCAGAGGCAAAGGACAAAGCTGCAAGAGCTCTCGGAACCAAGCAGAGAGATAGGCCTATGAGCTAACCGGGCTATATTGGAAGGAGAAAATAAACATTTGCATTTTATTAGCTGGCTGCATTTTGGAGTGATTAATACTTTTAACTGAAACTAAGGCTGCTTCCAGAAAACCTCCCTGAGAAACCTGCTCCCCCAGAGAGAACGATCTTATATTTTAAAGAAGAAAAACCCCAACAAAATCTGATATTTATACTTTACCATGTTGTAGAGCAAAAAATACCTGTAATGTTTTTGTCAGATTTTTATATATTAGATGTCCTATGGTCCCAGATAGAACCAAGATAAACCATTTTGTGTTGCCTATATGCATAAGGGGACAACTTGTGGCTCAGTAGCTAGAGCACTGGACTGAGTGAGGGAAACTCAACTTTGTGACTTCAAATCTGGATTCAGACATATAAGTCATAGGCTTGTTTGCCTCAGTTTCCTTGTCTATCAAATGAGTTGGAGAAGCAAATAGCCAAGCACTCCAGTATCTTTGCCAAGAAACCTCAAATAGGGTCACAAAGAGTCCAACATGATTGACATGACAGAATACATACATAAGATTCAATAACTCTGTCCTTTGAGAGTTACTGTTCTTGGGAGGCCTCTGTGACTTGAATTATCACAAAATAGATACTTGTATGTCCCATAGAGGAGGATTTTTGTGTATTAAAAATAAGTTCATTGAAAGAAAGTTAGGTTAAAAATTGACCCCAGTCCGTGTTTGCCCATTTGGGAACTTCCTATCTTACTTTTCTCACAGTAAGCTCTAATCTCATGGAAATGGCACTGGATTGGGAAATAGAAGTCAGAAAATTTGACTTGGTGGGATAACAAGGACATCATTTCACTTTTCTAATGTTCTCAGTTTTGTCAGTTGTAAGATGCGGAAATGAAATCTCCTTCCCTGCTATCCTGGAAGGATGTTGTGAGACTGAACTACATGATGGACACTGTGGTCCTTTGAATCTTTTGGAGAGAAGACTTCATAGAATTCCAGTGGAATATTCTTTTTTGGCAAAGTGGTCTAGATTTGTCCCATATTATTCGTGCCATCCTTGCCCACACAAAGCATTAGTCCCCATTTCGTCCAGTGCACCCAGCAGTTTAGGAAATTGGATTTTTCATTTAATGTACACTCCCTCTGCTGGCTGGCTGGCTGGCTGTGGATTCTTTTCTGATGAATCCCAGGATCCATAATTTATTTCTTCAGCTAAAGTCATTAATTGCTGCTTAAGTCTCCGAGTATGGAATACGTTAGTAATCTTAATTTATTGTGTAACAGAGAATACCTAGAAAAATTTGCCATCTTATTTAGTCAAATGAAAAGACTAAATTCATAATATTAGATTTATATAAGGTAAGAATCTTCCCTTCTTTCCTCTGTTTAATTTGAGTGGACATTAGGAGCAATGAAAATATATGTGAGATTGGGAGTTGGGGAAATAATAAATAAATTTTACTAACCTCTTTTGTTTTTACCACATACTCATTTCTGAGTGTATCCCTTCCTCCTCTCTACCAGGTAAGCCATTCCTTTAGGGTAACAAAGGATAAAAGAGAAAAAGAAATCAATTGAACAAAACCAACCAATAGACCTACCCAGTCAGATAGTGAGTATTCATATCCATATGTCATTCATAAACCATATCCATAGTCGTTCATCTTAGCAAAGAAATCTGCCTTAAAAAATAATTTAATTACTGGTAAAAAAAAAAAAAAAAGCCCTGGCTCATTAGAATAATACCTAATATTTATATAGCATTGACTAGCTGTCAGTCACTGTTTAAAGCACTTTGATAATTATCTCATGTAATCTTCACAACCACCCTGAGAAGGAGGAACTATTAATATTGCCTTTTGATATATGAGGAAACCAAAAGAAACAGAGTTAAGTGACTTACCCAGAGTCACATAGTTTGTAAGTGTTTGAGGCAAGATTTGAGCTCAGAAAGATGAATCTTCCTGACTCCAGGCCTTTTACTCTGTCCACTGCACCTAGCTGCCTCCACATAAGACATACTTCAGAGTTTAATCTGCATTAATTTCATTTTCTCCACTTCTTTCTTAACTCTAGACAGTCATCAAAATAAAAAACCAAGCCCCGATTGTTTACCCAGGTGTAAAATGCTCATGCTGAATATTTAATAACTGCCTCTCTTAAGCTGGAGCCTGCTGGATTTCAGGTATGTCATAGTCCTCATATTATATAATGGGAATAACAGTGTTGGCCCTGCCTCTCTGACAAAGTTATTGGAAGGACCCCTTGAGGTAATCTATGTACTTAAAAAAAAAAAAGTCTTATACAAGTTGAATGATTATTAATGAAATTTACCTCAAATGCCAAAGACTTGAGACTTTCAATAGAATAAAAATCTTCCTCATAATTGTCTTTATCAGTTAAGTGGCAAAGTGGATAACAAGCTGAACCTAGAATCAGGAAGCCCTATGTTCATATATATATTTTTTTAAATAGTAGTTTTTTATTTTCAAAATACTGAAAAGATAGTTTTCAACATTTACCCTTGCAAAACCTTATGTTCCAAAATTTTCTCTCTTCCCCTCCTCCCCTAGAATCAAGTAATCTAATACATATTAAATGTGCAATTCTATACAAATTTCCACAATTATCACGCTGCACAAGAAAAATCAGGTTAAAAAGAAAAAATGAGAAAGACAAAAAAAAATTAAACAACAGCAAAAAGATTGTGATCCACATTCAGTCCACATAGTCTTCCTATGTTCATATCTTACCTCAAACATTTACCTGTTGTGTGACCCTGAGCATGTCAATTAACCCTGCCTTAGTTTCTTCCTCATCTATAAAATGGTGATGATGATAGCATTTATCATATAGGTTTATTGTATAGATCAAATGAGATCAATGTCAATAAAGTGTGCTTTGCTAACCTTAAAGTCTATATAAACTATTATTATCAAAACTCAATCCTAGAGGAAAATTAGTTTTTCATTAATACTAGTCATTAATTCAGTTTTTTCTCCCACCATTACATCACAGTGTTGAAAGAACATTGAATTTGGAGTCACGTAGCTCAGCTCATATTTTAACTTTGCTAATATTACATAAGTAATTGGCAGCAGCAAGGCTGGAATTTAGATTTTCTGATTCCAAGTCTAGAACTCCTACTAGAAAGAGAACATTTAGAGCTGAAAAAATTTGATAGGAAAAAAAAAGGTGTGACAAAGAATTTTCCAGCAGGACCAAGCTGGATGAAAAGGGAAGTCCCAGAACATGTGAGGGAGAGGATAATTTTGGTTGAAAAAGAGAAAATTTTAATTTAAAAAAAGGCATGTAAATCTCTTTGGAAAAGGGGAGGAGGAAGGGTACAGGGATAAATTGAAATGTCAAAACAAAAGACAACTAATTTTTAAAAAATGATATCAACTGAAAATGCAAAAACTGAAAATAGACGATGAGTTAAAACAAACACAGGATAGTCCTGTCCAAAGAGGGTCAGGAGCAGACAGATTAGATACAGAAAGTTGAGACAACAACAACAAAATTTAGCTCTTTGGGGGAAATAACAGAAAGAATGCACTGTTCTAAAAATGATCTATTTGCCAGTATTATTATTATTATTATTATTAGGAAGAGCAAAAGAGGAAAGTAAATAAACATTAAGCTGTTTGCCTGAAGTTCTTTACTAATATTATCTGCTTCAGTCCTTACAAACACTCTTTGAGCACTCTATGTGCTATTACTATTTCCATTTTGCAGTTAAAGTAATTTAGGCAAACAGCTTAAGTGACTTGATGAGGGTCACATATGTAATTCACATATGAATTCAGATCTTAACACCAGAACTTTACTGTGCTATCTAAATAATAATTGAAAATCAAGTCATTTAAAAACAAAACTAAAATCTTTATTTGCCTGTGGTGGAGATAGGTTTCATCCCCATTCCAGTTGATATAGTCACAAAAATCAAGGGACAAAGAAGAATCAATTAGTCAGAGAGCAATTACCGTGCCCCAACCTCCCCTGAAATATGTTCATTTGTAAGTCGTTGAATGGAGAAGCATTTAAAAAAAAAAAAAAAAAGGAGTCTCTATGGAGTCTCTATGGGGAAAGGGGATTTCTCAGTACAAACGATTTCCCACAGGCATTTATAATCTACAGAAAGTATACAGTCATGCTGGGTTCACAAAGGGTCTGCCCTTGGCCTTGAGGGAAGTTGGTTGTGTTCTGGGAGAGAAAGTACAAAGACTTCCTCTTCTGCACGTCTGTCACTCGCCTCAGGATCTGAGGCAAGACACACTCTGTCTTTGGTTGGCTATGTGCAAGAATGGGAGAGAAGGGGAAAAAACACCCCCAGGAGGCATTTGTGACTGACCAGTTACACTGGAATGGATGCTTATTTTAAAATGAAGTTACCTCAAAGAAGGGAAAATACAGGGTCTTCCCCTCTCTGCCAAAACTGCGACAGAACATGGAAAATATAAGTGATGATCTCAGTACCATGAAGGAAAAAACTATTGAAAGAATTCAGAACTCTGAATAATGATCAAACAGGATTTCAAAGGATCCAATGGTGAAGCATGTTTATTGGCAAAGAAAAAATGAATGATAAATGGGAAATGAGTTTGCATTTTGGGACGTGGCCAATACGTTGATTTGTTTTGCTTGATTGTATTTCTTGGTTGCAAGGGTGTGTTCTGTTCACAAGCGGTGAAAAGGAGTCATTTGGAAGTGATGGTTATTGTGATTAAAAGAAAAAAAGAAAGAAAAGAACATTAGTAAAACATCTATCAAAAACAGACTAGGGCACGCCTCGTGGATATTATTTTCTTGTTTTTTAGATCAGGTTTACTTTCCTAGTAGATAAGGAAAATATGGGAGATTTAGTTTACTCTGAGTTGGGCATAGCATAAATATTTTTTTATTAATTACAGCTTTTCATTTTTCAAAACATATGCATATTTAATTCTTTGACATTAACCCTTACAAAGCTTTATGTTCCAATTTTTCTCCCCCTTCCCTCACACCATCCTCAGATAGCAAATAGTCCAATATATGTTAAACATTGTAGAAATATATGTTAAATTCAAAATATGCATGCATATTTATATAATTATCTTTTTTTATTTGTTTGTTTGTTTTGCTGAGGCAATTGGGGCTAAGTGACTTGCCCTGTGTCACACAGCTAGGAAGTGTTAAGTGTCTGAGATCAGATTTGAACTCACGTCCTCCTGCCTTCAGGGCTGGTGCTCTATCCACTGCACCACCTAGCTACCCCTGTACAATTATCTTGCATGGAATAAATGTTGATTGAAATAACAACATGTTGATAATATTTTTCATATTATTTTTTGTGATCAAGATGGAGATATGTAGATAATACAGTTACAAAGATCTGCAGTGGTTATTAATGTTTTCTTAGGCAGCACAAGGTAATAAATATTTAGAGAACTGGCTTTTTGGGAGTTAGGAAAATCTGAATTCAAATGCTACCTCAGACAGTTTTGCTATCTGTGTGATCCTGGTGGTGATTTTAGTGTCTCAGTTTCCTCATTTGAAACATGAAGGTGTTGAATTCAGGTCCTTTCTAATTCTAAACCTACGATCCATAGGAATTGAGGCAACAAAGTTAGTGGAGAGCTTTACAAATCTTTGCTGGGTCTGTGTTGTTTAATACTTTAATTAATTTCTTGAGTAACTAAATAGATGTTGTTTTTATAAAAGATTCCAAATGAACAAATCTGGAAGGCAAAGTTATCATAATTCACCATAGTCATGATTGAAAAGATCTAGAATCTAATAAGTTGAATTCAATAGGGATAAATAGGGACACGCTTGGGTTAAAAAAAAAAAAATTAACCACACGGTACAACATGAGGGATGTATGTTGTCTGCAAAACATCTTCTCACCTGTAAATAAATAAATAACATTGTATTATTACTTCATTGATAGCAATTGCTGACCATGATTATTTATGTGATTTTTAAAAATTGTCCTATTATTCTGTTAGTCACCACCAAAAATACAGAACATTCAAATAAATTCAAAAGAATTTAAAATTTTCAGCAGCATTAAATGAAAAAAATATCGATGTTTATTGATGGATTGATTGAAAAAGTTGATCTTTACAAGACAAATGTGTAAGCTTTCTTTGTTTAAAAGATGGAGGCTGTAGAATCCAAAGTGCTCCCATTTTTGTGTTAGTTGCTAAGAAATAGAGCCAAATTCGGAGCCCATTTGCGACTATAAACTCATCTCAGGTAACTGATAATATCTATTTTCTCTCTTTATTTTGGATGGACTCTTTTCTGGTTTTATCCAGAATTGTTTTCTTTTACATTATTATTTCAATATTAGAAAACCCCACCACTTTGCAAAGTAGGTGGCCCATAAATCATAAATGAGTGAATCAACTAATAAATAACCTCAACATGCATCAGATTTTTCTTTTAGACTTTGGCAATCAGATATTTTTGCATTCACAAGTGCTGCCAGATGATCACACAGATTCATAAATACATTTATTTTCTCCTGGTAGGCTTTTCTGATAAGAATCTTTAGCTGCAGGGTTTGAGAGTTGGATTGTGTGAGTATGTTTTAGTTGGGGTCCTTTTGGGTGTGGGATTGTTTACTGGATGTGTGTGTGTTTTAAAATCAAAACAATATGGGAGGTATGAAGAGATGATTTGGGGAGAGACAGAGTGAGAGATGGGAAGAGACATATAGAGAGAAGACAGAGAGACACAGACAGAAAAATTCAGAGAAACAGAGTTGAAGAGAAGGGACAGAAAGAGAAAGACAGAGAAGAGAGATAGACAGGCACACAGAGAGATAGGCAGGGAGAGAGAAAGAAAAAGAGGGGGAGAAGAGGAAGAGAAAGAAAGAAAGAAGGGGACAGGGAGAGAGAGAATGAGAGAGAGAAAGAGTGAGGGGAGGGAAGGAGGGAGAGAGGGAAGGAGAGAGAGGGAAAGAGGAGGGAAAGAGGAAGGGAAGAAGGGAGGGAGAGAGAGAGAAGGAGAGAGAAAAAGAGAGGGAGAGGGAGAAGGAAAGAGAAAGAGAGGAAGAGAAAGAGAAGAAAAGGAGGGAGAGAGAGAGGGAGAGAAAATGAGGGGGAGAAAGAGAGAGAGGGAGGAAGGAAGAGAGAGAGAGAAAGAGACAGAGAGAGATGGAAGGAGGGAAGGAAGGAGGGAGAGGGAAAGGGAGAGGGAGAAGGATTCTCTTTAAGGGGGTTTTCCAGTATTTATTCTACGAAAAATTATAAAAAGCCTTTTCTGGCTCCTAATGAAAGGCAAATGTTAGAAATAGTCATTAAAATGTTGACATGGCAGAGGATAGCTAGATCTGCAGCCTAGTCAAGCCTGACAGGTTTTGATAAATGAGCACAATCCCCATAGATTGATTGGCGTTCCTTCTCTATTGGGCATGAGATCCTGAAGGCCTGACCCTCAGCACCTATGCTTACAGGGAGGATGGCTAGCACCCAGAGAAGACCTCCCATTTGTCTCAGAATGCCCATTCTGTCCCCAAACAAATGAATGCATGTGAAGGACGAATGAACATTTCTGCAGGTCTCAGTGCAGAAGAATATAGAATTTCTAATCAAATTTTCTGTTTGCCTATTGTAAAAGGCTCTCTCAGACATTCTCTGGCTCATAGATGATCGGAAGTCTTCAATTCACTCAACATGGAGTGAATGCCCTCCTCAAAAAGTTTCCATGCACTTACTTGGATGTCCCAAAACACAGATGCCTCACAAATAAAGGGCTGTGGGATCTCCACACGATTTCCATCCTCCCACCTCCTACAGCTCCTTCCAAAAGAAATAAGAGTCACCCACAAACAATCCTCCACTGTGCCCTCCAACATTTGAGTCAGAATCAGGCCTGGGCTCCTGGCATCCTTCTCATGGACAAGCATCCAAGCAATCAAACATTCTGCATTTCCTCCAGGCTTTGCAGATCACTTGGAGATAAATGTGCCTGGGGATGGCTGGGCTCAAGAGCTCTAAGTATCTCAGCTCTGATGGAATTAGTTTGTACTCTGGCCCCAACTGTAGGATTCGGGCAAAATGATGTTCTCATTTACTAGCTGAGTCAGAAGCATGGGGTTGATGGCATTTTTTATTCAAAAGCTGTCTAAGTTGTGTTGAATGTTGCTTCCCTGTTACAAGAGAGAGGGAGTTGGGTGACTTTCTCTTGACTAGTCAGTGTTTTTGAAACAGAACTTCTGGGCTTGTTCTTTGTGCCAGTTAACAGGTGTCTGAGGTCAAATTTGAACTCAGGGCTTCTTGATTTGAGGTTGCCACCAGCTGCCTCTGTGCTAAAGGGAGTGATAAGAGTGTACTTAGCCGTCAGGTATATCATTGAGCCACTCAAGACTCAGGACCTCCGAGAGACCTTGGAGTAGCTGCAGGACCAGAGAAGGGCAAATTTTGTCCTTTTTCTCTAAAAGAACGGAAATATCTTCTGTGAGTTTAGGCTTGACTTTGTTTCTTTAGGGAGAAATTGTAAGATAGACTATTGAAATACTAATATATTCTGTATAATATTATTAATAATATATTGATAAGTTCATAATGTTAATATATTTTTGAGATGGTTGATGAACATCTAGATAAGAAAGCAGTCATCAAAAATCTCGGTTCCTCAAGAATAAATGCCACGCCAAATCAACTGAACTTTGATGAACAGCCTCAGCTCCTTCTGGTCTCTAGGGTTCCTAACACTATTTTTACAATTCCATGTCATGCTTTTGTTATTATCTTGAGGTAGCTGCCCTTGCTTCTTTCTTCTGTACTTATCTGGAGGCAGCTAGGTGGTACAGTGAGCTGAACCTGGAGTCAGGAAAACCTCAGATCCAGCCTCAAACAATTAATTACTAGTCACCTAATCTCTGCCTCAGTTTCTTCAACTGTAAAATGGGAATAATAATAGCACCTATTTGCTAGGGCATTGGTAAGATTGAATGAGATTAGATTTGTAAAGTGCTTTGTAAACCTTCAAATGTAATATAAATGCTAACTTTTACTCTAATCTATTGTCCCAGAATCCAGAATACAAATCTGATTATGACTGACCTTCTTGTCCTTCATCCCAAACTCTAAGAGTGAATATGAAATATGATGGCCCTATATTATTAATTATTTTTAACCCAATTCAATTTAATCCACAAGCATTTATCAAGCACCTACTATGTGCCAGATGCTGGGGAGATGGACAAAAATGGACTCAGTCCTGCCTCCAAGGAACTTCCATTTTACTGAGGATGGGAGGAAGCCTGTCTTTTACAAGTAACAAAAGGGACAGATCCTCCTTGCTCAGGTAGCTCCTTATTTCTTGCCTTTTCCTCCCACAGAAAAAGAAATATGTGCTTAGTAAGAGTCTGGAAGTAGTTTGTGGTCAGCAAAATTTGATGGGCTGCCGAATGGTGACTGATACTCAGCTGCTCCACCACATGGTGTTCCTGACCCTGGCTGTTGGTATTGGATAAGAAAAGGATTTGAATTCAAATGGTGAGTTGCTATTATCTCCAACCAGACTCTACAGGAGAATGAGAGCTGGAAGACACACTATCTCTGCTCTGCATTAGCTTCCTCACAGATTATGCAGCCAGGAAATGTATGAATGGTGTGAGAAGGTCCCCCTCCTCCAAGTGACTGACTGGGAACTGGAGAAAATGGAATATACTGCTTTCAGTGTATTGGATGGTTCCTATAACTTAACAGTGGAGCGGTTATTAAAAGCAGAGAGCTTATTAAACCTATGAAGGTCATCATGGATCAAATTCATATAGCATGGCAGAGTTGAGACTCAAATTGAAGCTTTCTAACTCCAAGGTCCGTCACACCACAAATCCCCTACTGAGTTTTCTTTTTAATTAATTTTGGAAATAGGGCATATTGAAGACTGGCTTTGAAATTACAGAGAACTGGACTAAAATCTCATGAACTGTGGGATCTGAGTCAAGTGATTTAACTTTAAGGTGTGTTTCTTTTCTAAAGGTTTTCTAATCTGGGTTGTGATCTCCACTCATGAAAGGGAGTGCATTAGGAGTTCCCTACAATATTCTGAAATCACAGATTTTTTTTTTATCTAGTCATGCATTTTGAAAATGATATTTTTGCTATTAACTAAATTGATTTAATCAAGAGAAAAAATAATAGTATACATGAGTTACTCATGTATACATGAGTATACAATGAGTATACATGAGTCAGTAATGTAAAAACCTCACTTGGAGCTTAAATATAGACATGATCCTGATATTTTGAACAAAAATGAGGTTCGGTTCCTTGGAAAAAGTGATGGGAGGAGGGAATAGAAATGAGCCTTTATCAGCGTGAATAAGGGGATCAGAAAAGTAAAAGTTGGAAGAATGTAATGAAAGCCAAGGAAAATTGGATGATGTTCTAAAATGGTAAAAGATAGATCTGAAAATATGGCTATTGAAGAAAGATCAGACACTATTGGAAAGATAAAGTTAAAACAGCAATTAATATTGCTAATGATGTGATCCAAATATTAGCACCCAATTTTGCTATTCTTTAAGGTTTATAAAGCTTCTACCTGCAATCCTGCAAAGTGGTTAGTAAAGTATTAATCCCATTTTACAAATGAAATTGAGGTGACAGAAGTAAAGTACCCTTTTTAGTTTACTCTTTTTTCAATTAAATTTAACCTATTTTTTTTTCAATCAGCAAAACATCTATTTTCTCTTTCCTACATCTTTTACTCCCGTTAAAAGAAAAGAAAAAACCCCTAAAACTTGTGTAAGAAATATGTATCAAGCAAAACAAATGGCTGTGTTGGCCACATTCAAAAATATGTTTCATTCTGTATCCTAAGTCTCTCTTTCAGGAAGTGAATCATGGAATTCAGGAGTCATGGTTGGACATTGTATTAACTAGGTTTCTTAAGGCTTTTAAAGTGGTTTGTCTTTACAATACAGTTGTTATTAAATAAATTGTTCTCCTGGTTCTGCTCACTTCGATGCTTATCAGTCCATATGAGCCTTCCCCAGATTTCTCTGAAACCCTAATCCTTTCATCCTTTCTTACAATAGTATTGTATTACATCCACATTCCAGAATTTATTTAGCCATTCCCCAATGGATGGACACCTCCCTTAGTTTCCAGTTCCTTGCCACCACACACACACACACACACACACACACACACACACTCACAAAAGAGCTGCCATAAATACTTTTTGTAGGCATGAGTCGTTTTCCTCTTTCTTTGATCTTTTTTATTGGGTCAAAGGGCATGCAGAGTCTGGTAACTCTTTGGGCGCATTTCCAAGTTGCTCTCCAGAATGGCTGTGACTAATCCACAGCACCACTAACAATGCATCAATGTGCCCGTTTTTCCACAGCCCCTCCAACGTTTGTCACGTCCCTAGCAAAATGACTGGTTCACGATCACAAGACTTCACGACCAGGATTTGAAGGTGGCTCTCAGACACTGGACAAAGCCCCCTGCCCTTGTAGGGATTAGTGTTTAAGGCTGGAAGGAACCTAAGGGATAATATAATTCAATCCTCTCGTTTTTCCACAGGACAAAATAGAAACATGACTTTTCAGGAAGGGGAAGTGAATCCTTATGGCCATATAGCTAGTAAAGAGTGGAGCCAGTATCTGAACATAGGTCATCTCCCTCCAATCCAACTATTTCCAACCAGCTCTTTGGCTTTTACAGATCCTTTATAAAGTAGCCATCATCCCACTTTTCCAGGCTTCCTATTCTTTGGTTCCTTCCACCTCCTCTATGAGTCAGTAACCCTGGTCTTCTTGAGGCTCCTTGCCCACAACATTCTATCTTGTGTCTCCCAACCTTTTCATTAACTCACCCCTTTGCTCCATAATGCTCTCTCTCCTCACCTTGCTTCTTTTAAGAATCAGTTAGCATCCCAGCCTTCTTCCTGAGATCCTTCTTAGTCACATCTTCCTCCTCCCCACTCCCTAACTGCCTTTTCTCTATACCTTCCATTTATACTCTCTCTCTATCTTGTAATTTTTGTGTTGTATCCACCATTAGAATGGGAGCCCCTTAAGAGCAGAGATGTGTCTTTGTCCTTTGTGTTTCTAGCCCTTAGCACAGTGCTTTGCTTATGGTTATCACTTAAATGCTTATTGACTGAGATGAAGAAAGAGGAAGAATGAGAAAATAAGAAAGCGATGGAAGGATAAAATAGAATTGAGAAGACAAATTAATGTCTTGAATTAATTACTTTGAATTATTTTTTCATTAATTGAATTAATTACCTGGTTCTCCCCACTCCCCTCTGGCTGTAAGACCCTATGTGCTGTGGTTTGGAAGGGTGATGGGGCGATTGTGACCTGGTATAATCCTCCCTCCTTCAGGATTCTAGCTTTGCCTGGAAGGATAGAGGGCAAGGGCGCAATGGGGCATAAGGGCACTCTCTCATTCTTTTGTACCATGAGGCAAAGCGATCTCTGTGAGAATCCATCTTTGGGGGGAAAGTTCAGAAAGCTCACAGGCTTTGTTCACATGTATAAATTCTAATGGGTGAAGGTGAAAGGATAGCAGGGTGCCTGGCCCCTTAAAAATGCTGTCTTGATAAATAATTAAATGACCCTCTAATTACAGGGAAAGATGGTAGTGGTCTGTTAAAGCCCATGCGTATCCACTAGACAAGGAGCTACAGTTTCCTGATAACTGTCAACAGAAATGGTTATAAAGAGATTAGATGGGGCTGGAGGAGGCGGAACAGTAAAAGCAGATAACAAACATCTGCAAGACCTGAACACATGGGCACAGGAACTGGGGAAACTTGGTGGTGTGGGCTACAAGGAAGAGAGTGACAGAGAAACCTTGAGTTTCTGTCTCAGTTAAAAAAAAAAAAAAAAAAAAGGGAGAGATTATCCGTTCTCTCTTCCCCTAGCCCAATTCCCTTGGCTCAATTTGCTGAAACTAAGCTTACTGACTTTGCTTGTTTGGATTTAAAGTTGAAAGGGTTTAGAAGTCAATCTGGTCTGACCTGCCTCATTTTACAGATAAGGAAACTGAGGCCCAGAGAAATTGAATGAATTTTGCCCAAGATCACACGGGTAATGATGACCGGTATTGTACCAACTAGCTTTTTTAAAGAATGTTTTTAATTTATTTTTTCTCAAGTACATGTAAAAACAAATTTGACATTCATTTTCAAATAATTTTTGAATTCCAAATTTCCTCCCACATTCTCCTTGAGAATGCATGCACTTTGATACAGATTAGACACATGTGGTCATGCAAAACATATTTCCATATTAACCATATTACAAAAGAGACCAAACCAAAAAAACAAAAACAAAACAAAACCAAAACCCCAAGAAAAATAAAATTTGAAAAGATTGCTTCAATTTAGACTCAGTTCTTTCTCCCGAGGTCGATAGCATTTTCCATCAGGAGTCCGACGACTTTCTTGTAGCATCATATTGCTGACGTCCCCAGTTGTTCATTGTACAACATTATCTAGCATCTTATCTTCCAGTCTTTCCACTTTACCATGCTGCCTTTGTGGGTCTACTTGTGCCTATTCATAAGAACAGGCTTTTGCATCTGAGAATCTGGGTTTGAGTCTCTGTCAGAGACTCTTTGTGTGATCTGAAACAAATCATTGGGGTCCTCAAACTTTTTAAATATGGGGCCAGTTCACTGTCCCTCAAACTGTTGGAGGACCCGACTATAGTAAAAGCAAAAACTTTGTTTTGTGGTCCTTTAAATAAAGAAACTTCATAGCCCTGGGTGAGGGGGATAATTGTCCTCAGCTGCCGCATCTGGCCCCCGGCCTTAGGTTGAGGACCCCTGAAATTTTAACCCCTTGGAGCTCTGGTTTATACATCTGTAAAATGGAAATAACGATCCTTTTCCTACTTTCCTACCTCATAGGGTAAGATAAAATCATAATAACTTCTAGACTACATGAATATGAGTTATTATTACAAAAGAGAAAAAGGACCTTGTAGTTCTCAGTAACGTTCAGTGTTGCTTAAAAGCATCACTTCCTTGGGCAAAAGTTCTTATGTTTTCTGTGTGTGTATTCTGTACCTCTCTCCTCTTTAGCAGCATCTCCACAGAGTTCTTCTCAGACTTGTTCTTAAATGCATGGCATAAAATACATGGGATTATAAAGGCACGTGATTATTTTGAAATACGGTTATCAAATCATATATCTATTTTAATATATATTAAGTTAGTCTCTGTAATGTGGAGGAAAACATAAGTTAAAAGGCAGGATCTCTTGCTTCTAACTCCCTAGCATCTCAAGGTTCAGCTCAATGTAGTGAGCATTTATTAAGTGTTTATTATGTGCTATTGTGCTGGACATTGGGGATAGTGAGATAAAATTCCAGGTCCTTTAGAACTTCCATTCTACTGGGAAGAAGAGGGAATACTACAGGTGATGATGATACTGATGGTGGTAATGATGATAAATAATAGCGCTTTAAGATCTGTAAAACACTGTGCATATGTTAACTTATTTACAAAGATAAGTAGATTGAAAAATATATTGAAAGTAAATGCAAAGTAATTTCAGGGGATGGGGAAATATGGAAGACTTCTTGCAGGAGGTGACAAGACTATGAGTTTTGAAGGTATCATTAGCTTCTAAGAGTTGGAGATGAGCATTTCAGGCATGGAAATCACATGGAGATAGAAGTAGGGGAATAGCCAGTTGGGCTGAGATATTAAGTTTGTGAGGAAATAATGTGCAAGGAACCTGGAAATATGTGCAGGAACCCGTGAAGAGCTTAAAATACTACAAAGAGGAGTTTGGATGTTATTGCTTAAGTAGCTTGAGCAAGACCAGTGACATAGTCTGGCTTCAAAGCTTGGAAGGTAAAAAGCCAACTCTTCATGGGTGGATTTGAGTCCATAAGATGAGGAGATCTTTATGGGATAGCTACAGCGCCTAATAAATACTTACTGATTGGTTGAGTTTCCCATCTAGCAACTTGTAAGAAGGATGGAAGGCTTTATTACTATGAGTACCAAGTAATTATGAGTGTGGCTCCCAGAGTGGCTACTTGGAGCCTTTTTCTCCTTAAGCTTCTGGTAAAGACAACTAGGCGATAGGCTCTCCGGGGTTTACAGGGGAGGGTCCAAATTTGGTGGCCAAAGGAGCTGCTTTACCTTTCCAGTTTCTACTCCACTACTTCCTAACAATGAAATCTTTTCTAGAATCGAAGTGTCCGCCTCTGGTTCCCTGAACAAACCTAAGCATTCTCCCATCCACACTTCTGGTCCTGATTGTCATTCCAGGTCCATGTGCCCAGAATGTCATAGAATCACAGAATCTGAGGATTGGGAGGAAAACTCAGAGGTAATAGCTGAACCTGCAGGAATTCAATTTAAAATTTCTCCAAGCTCCTGTTCAAAATTTCAGTCATGTCTGAACCTCATTTGGGGTTTTCTAGGCAAAGATGTTAGATTGGTTTGCCATTTCCTTCCCAAGGCATTTTATAGATGAGGAAACTGAGGGAAACAGGATAAAAGGCATGCTCAGGATCACTCAGCTGGTGAGTATCTGTGTCTAGATTTGAATTCAGGTTTCTCTGATTCAGGCTAGGAGTCCTATATATTATAACTTGGTGTGATGGACATAACACTGGAGTCAGAGGAGCTGGGTTCAAATTTTTACCTCTGATTACTTCTACAGTGAGACCTTGAGCACATCATCTAACTTATTTTGACTTAGGCTTCATCATCTGGAAAACAATAGGGCTAAACTAGCTGTCCTTTGAATCTTTGACTGTCGAACTCCAAGCCTCTCATTAGAGAGTACTTATTACTTTAGGAAATTACCCATTTGACTTTTGATCACCATGATTTACTGAAATGTTCTTCCTCACAACAAGTCAGAATCTGCTTTCCTGTAGCTTCTTTCCACTTCTTCATTGAATTTAGTTTTTCCTCTTTGGGGAGAAGATGAGTAAATGCAATTGCTCTTTTACAAGCACAAGGAAGATGTGCTCCCCAAATTCATTTTAAAATCTTATTTGGCTTCAACAGTCATTCCTTTCCTGTCCTCAGTGAGAGCTGACAGTAGAGGGCAGCATAGTGCAGGAGAAAGTAGACTCAAGAGCTAAGAGCTCTGAGTTCTAATCCCAGCTTGACCATAAACCATTTTTTAAAACTTATTATTAAGACATTTTTGACATTATTTTTGACTTTTAAAAGACTTAATAAATTGGTTTGTCTTCAGGCAAATAATTTATCATATACACATCTCACTTGTGAAGATTAGAATAAATGACTTTAAGGTTCACTTAAGAGATAAAATATATTATAGAACAGCTGGTCCATACAGGTTCCATCCTTTGGTCTATCCATCCTTTCTAGGATTTTATGAGATGATATGATGGTCATCCTTCATATTAATCTCCAAGTAGTAGAGATGCATTGGAAAGCTTCCTTTGAAAATCCTTGCTGTGATAACATTCCACTCCCCACCCCCCACCCCCGGACCCATAATGTGGAGGAAAACAGGCAGGATTTCTTGCTTCCAAATCCCTAGCACCTCAAGGTTCAACTCAATGTAGTGAGCATTTATTAAGTATAGCAGCATCTGATACAGTCCTCTCCTCTCTCTCTCTCTCTCTCTCTCTCTCCCTTTGTCTCTTGCTGTGTCTCTTCCTTTCTCTAACTCTTTGTTTATCTCTCTGTGTCTCTGTCTCTCTTTGTATTGAGAGCTTTTCTCACTTCTAATCTTCTCTGTCATTAAGAAACCAAAGGAAAGGAAAACAAAACAATCCTTGAAGCAAAGAAGCTTCGCCAGTCAAAAGAAACCCCCCACCAGACACCCCCAAACAGGTAGGCTTCAGTAGTTTTCACTGAGTGCATCCCCACTTTGTCAGAAATCTGGATCTAAAGAGATGCTTGCTCTTTGCATTGACCAGAAGTCTTGAGTCTTTCAGTTACTTTTCTTTGCAATGTTGCCATCCCTGTATATAGTATTCTCCTGGTTCTTCTCTTTTCATTATCTTAGTTCATATGACCTAGTTCTCTCTGCATTTCCCATCATACCCCATTTGGCACAATTATACCCATTCAAAGTGATCTCTTCCCTGCAGGGTTATGAAAGCTGCATCTCCAATTCTACCTATTCTATTACAGAATAAGTTGTGATCCTCCCCCTCCTCTTGCTGATATTGAACCCAAGGGTGTACACCTTTACTTTGGAAACATGAGCCCAGCCTCCTGTGTGCTGATCTTGCTTTTTGGCTGCTACATCTCCTTCTTCCCAGAGATCCTTTGTTGAGCTTATGACTCAAGCCTGGTAAGCTGACCCTAACTTCTGATTTCTCTTGTTTGATGTTTTATCTTACGTGTTCTTGACACTGAACTAGCCATATCCCAATTCTAGTCAATTATCATGGCTCGTATTTAAGGAGAAAGCACTTTTTCCACCATAACTTCATAAAGCAGGTCATGCTATAACTGAGGGAAATGAGGCTCAGACAAGGTAAATTAACTTGCTCAGGATCACACAATGCCAGATTCAGGGTTTGAACAGAATTAAAACTAGCAGCAATTCTGCAAAAAGCAAAAGATTGCAGCTATCAGCATTGAAGACTAAAATTTCCAACCTCTTTTTGGACATAACCTCAGTCAAAATACTGCTCACTAAAGGACGGGATGAGACATTTTAACTTGAATCTCACGGCCAGGAGGTACAAGTTTGCTGGCAATGAGTGAGGGCACTAGAAATCAAGCAAGATGCAAGCACTCACTTGCTCTAAGCTAGGACTCTGCAATTGCAATAGGATAGGAGAAATACGTATGGAAGATGCTGAGAGTTTCTGATCAAGAGCTAACTTTCCAGGTTAAGTTTAAAAAGCCATTGAGAGACCTTGAGGAAGTGGAATTTGTAGCAGCAGAAAAAAAGACTTGAAAGCATGAAGAAGCTTATTTTCTCCCTAATTACTGTGACCTATCTGCTTTTCTGGCCTATATTGCCCATGCAGGGCTGATGACACACCTGGCATTGAGATCTCATTAAGGATGCCCATGCCAGTGATTGCCAAAGGAAAAGACTGTCTTTGATTCAAGTGGGTATTACTCATGATTGCTTCTGTTGTCCATATGGACTCCATGGTTAACCTACCTTCATTGAACTAGGAGTAAAGCTATGTAATCTTACTGCCATTATTCATTTAAATAAGGCTGGTCCTCGCTTAAATAGAATTGAGTTGGATGGTCAAAGGACATTTAATATAATCTAAACTCTTCCTGATGTTCTCCTTGCCATAGAGAAAAAGCCCAATAATTTAGAAGTCATGGAATTCAACCCTGCAGATGAGAAAATTGAGGTCCAGAGAGGCTGTGATTTCCCCAGAATCACATAACTAGTATCTGACTGAGCATTTGAATCCAAGTTTTCCTTTCTCTAAGATCAATACTTATCCATTATACCTTAAAAATTAAAACATAGGAAAGGAAGGTTTCTTTTTCTCGTGTGAGTTCTCTGAGCACTAGGGCTTTCCTCTAGAGCATCCCCCAGCCTCCTAGTAATAATTCACACCCACTGCTATAAAGTCTTCAATATTCCAAAGGCTCATTATAAGTGGCTTTGATATTCTGTTGCAAAAGCTTTCAATGGATCATTTCATGTTTATTGTATGTG
Source organism: Sarcophilus harrisii (assembly GCF_902635505.1). NCBI lineage: Eukaryota > Metazoa > Chordata > Mammalia > Dasyuromorphia > Dasyuridae > Sarcophilus > Sarcophilus harrisii. The sequence goes on from NC_045430.1 coordinate 245,081,315, forward strand.
ATTAGTCATGAAGTTCACTAATCCTAGGTCTCTGACACAGTAGGCCTCAAAGCCATGGGATGGGATTATTGAACAGTCCTACTTTTCAGACAAATTATCTCCCTCTCCCGTGGTTTCTGAGTGCTTGGGAGCCCCACTTCTCACTTCATTGGCCCTGAAAATGGGTTGGGCAGGAGATATTTCGAATGGCAGAATTCTTGCTTTTAAGTCTTGGAGAATTCCAAGAATAGAAACAGGATGACCTTCTCATTCAGTTCATGAAACTGGTGAATGGAAGCACATTAGTAATGTAGACAATAGGCTCACGGACTACGGGGATTAAGCTGAAGCTTTCTTTTGACAGCAGGGATGCTCCTGGACCAAAAGACATCTTTAGACAGAAATGAATTTCCCTTAAACATATGTGAGCTTAGTCCGGACACTTTACTGAGTGTATGGTAGGTCTTACATCAGAGCTATCAATTCATTATTTTTGGTCACTCCTTGGCTATTTGTAGAGTTGAAGTTGCAAGATAAGAGATTTCCATCAACACACAAATATAATAAACTCAAGAAGTGTCATTTTAATTGTGGATGCTCTGTATACGTGTGTGTACGTAATGCTTTTATTTATCCAATGTGGGTGGGGAAGGAGGATGTAGTTTACATAATGTCAGCTCCTTAAGAGCAGAGACTCATTTATTTTCTTATCTTTGTGTACTTAGAATACATAATACATAATGTGGACTTAATTGTACATAATATGGGCTTAATAAATGTCTGCTGAACTGAACTAAATTAGTTAAATAAATAAATAAGTATTCCAGTCAACTGAAGCTTACCCCTCCAAATGAAAAAAACATTTTTTTCATTCTCACTATTTAGAGAAAAAACCTTTATACCCATATTTACCTGCCTCTTGTAATAGCTAAAACACATCTGAGTACGATTAGTAACCTCAACTATAATCCCACAATATCCTTAAGATTCATTGATGATGACTAGAGCTTTTTGCCCCTACACTAAATGACCCAGACTGTGGTTGTGCCTTGTTTTTCTAGTTTTTCTGTCTTTTTCCTTTTGATGTCTGACTGTCACTTGTCCCTTCATGCTGCTGCCATTTTATTTTACCTTCCAGTATGCCAGGAAGTCAGATAATTGATCATCTTGGAACTATGTGTAAAATAATACTAAATAGTGTCTGAGGCATCAGGAAATACTCCTATCAATAAAAAAAGTCTATGAAATTTTGGGACAGAATGGAAGCTGACTCAGACTTCTAGTTGAAATGATCCAGGTTTAAAATCCTGTCTCAGATACGTATTAGCTGTGTGACCCTTATTAGGTCACCTATACTCTCTGTGCCTTAATTAAGTGATCTGCAAAATGGACTTCATGGCTTTTTAGATTCTTTTCAGCTTTAAATCTTAGATCATTTGAGCCCCTTCTTCTATCATTTCCATTTTCCTTCCTAATTCTTCTATCTTTGAATTCTTGGCTCTCTATAGATTTAAGGTTGCCAGATAAACATCATTATATATATATATATATATATATATATATATATATATATATACATATATATATCTCAACACATATATACAATCAATCAATCATTAATTGACAAGCATTGTAAAGAATTTACACACACACACATACACACACACACAATGCACAATCCACTAAAATTTATTAAGCACTTTCTATGTACTAGACACATATACATACATATACACATATGCATAAGCAGTCAAAAACATTTAATAAGCACTTACTGTGTACCAGGCAAATATATACTTTATATGCAAATCAGTCAATAAGCATTTATTAAATACTATGTACCATACATATATATCTACACAGGGTATCTTTCTGGAGTCCTGGTCATTACAGCTACTTTGAGAGGGAAAGGGAAGAGGAGAATAAACATTTATATAGTATCTACTATGCGTCAAGCACTACACTGAGCACTTTACAAATGTTATATTATTTGATCCACAAAGTAGGTACTGTTATTATTCCCATTTTGTAGCCGATAAAAACAGAGACAATTAGGCTAAGGGACTTATTGGAGGTCTTACCACAGGTAAGTGGCTGGACTTGAACTCAGGTTTTCCTGATTCCAGGTACAGTCCTCTAGCCACTGTACCATGCTTCCATGTGGGAAAGATATTCATGTGGATATAGTAATTCCATGCCTTAACTTCTGGTCATATCTATTGGTGTGTTCTCTCCTTTCAGAATTCCTTGGGTCGTGCTTCCTTTTAGAGTTAATCTGATAATAGTTGGAGAGGATGTGGGAAAACTGGGACCTGAATACCTTGTTGGTGGAGTTATGATTGATTCAACCATTTTGGAGAGCAATTTGGAACTACACCCAAAGGGCTATAAAACTATCTTTGATCCAGCTCTATTACTGCTGAGTCTGTATCCCAAAGAGATCATGAAAGAGGGGAAAGGACCCTATATGCAAAAAAAAAAAAATCTTCTCATTTTGTTATATTCCTGGAATACACTTTCAAGTTATTTTCCAAATTACAATTTCTGAATGAAATAACAAGAAAAAAAACTTTCTAAAAATTTTAAAGAATGGATAATATGTCATTTTGTAAGAGCTCTCCTGTGGCATAATGGATAGGGCAAATCAGGAAGAACTAACTTTTGATATACACTAGCTCTGCAACCACAGGCAAAATTCACCAAGCCTCCAAGGGCCCCAGACAACTTTTGAAGACCATAAGTTATTGCAGACATGTCAATCTATATCAGTGGAAAGCATCTCCACCAGAGGAATTTCCCACAATGATGAAATCACAAATTATGATCAAAAGGAAAATATGAAGTTATTTTGTTGAAAAACATGATATGACTATCCAATAGTTGAAGAATTGTCATATGGTTTCTGTTAGTTTTGATTTCCCCCAAATCATTTCATTGCTTATGTCTCCTGAAGTTGTGTTTGTCTTCAAACCAAATAGCCCAAATACTTTTTTATCCCCATCGGTCAGACATCCCAGGAGCAACAAGTGTCCAGTAGCTTCATACTGACAATTTTCCTCTACAGTCTAGGAGCATGCAATATGTGAATGACCAGGGGTATTCTCGTAAGATGTCATTGCAAAAATCTTCAAACAATGTGTGAATGTGTGCACGTGCATATGTGTATACCAGGGGAATCTGATCTAGTAAGAAACACTGTGAGTCTGCCCATTCTTCTAAAGAGAGATAATCCAGAGATCACACCATCTGCTAGAGCTTAAATTCAAGATTAGGGGTTTATGACGAGGTCAGCTGGAAAGATGTGATTAATATTCCATTTTATGATGGAAACGATAACTGGCTGATTTATTTTTTTCTTTTTCAACTGGCCTTTTCGCTTTGGAGATAGTTATCTTTTGAGCATTTTTGAGGAATAGAAGTTAGAAGGGATCACATTGATGATTTTATCCTTGTAGGGAATTCCCCTTATAGGAAGTCCCTACACCAATGCAAGTCAGCAACCATGTTTTAATTTTGAATCATAAAGAGTTGCTTTGGGGTAACAGAGAAGGGAATTGATTAGTCCAAGTTATTTAGGTAATATAAGTTTTAACTTGACCTGAAATAACCTGATTCCAAGGTCAGCCCTCTATCTACATTCTGCCACTCATTTTAAAAAATTGTATTTATTTTTAATTTATGGAATAAAACAAGCAATTCCATAGCATAACATAATAAAAAGACAATTGTACATGAAGCTACAAATAGATTATGTTAAACTCTCTATTCCTTTTAAATATATATAATAAAATTTTCATGTAACTTTCTTTTTTCTTTTTTTTCTTCCCTCTTTTCTACCCTAAAGATGGCTACCATTAGACACAAATAAGCGTGTATGTGTGCATACACAGATATATGTATGTGTGTATGTATTACAGAAATTTATTTCATTATATTACAAAATTATATTATTTTATTACATCTGTATTATATTACAGAAATACCACAGAAATTTCTATTTGTCAGTTCTTTCTCTGGATGAAGATAATGTCTTCCTAAAATTGGGACATTCATTGTTGACGGAATTGTGAACTAATTAGTTGACAATTCCATCAACAATGAACCATTTTGGGAAGCAATCTGGAATTATTCCCAAAGGTTATTAAATCCTTGATCCATCAATACCACTACTAGGTCTGTTTCCAAAGATAATCATGAAAAGGGGAAAGAACCTAACAGTTTGCCTCTCATTTACAACTCAAGGAGCATATATTTATATTGATACAAATATAGATAAGTATAGATATCTATATATAGGACAGGAGCTGTGCTCTCATCTATGGAAAGAGCATCTGATTTAAAACAAGCAATCTTCCTCTACCAATAGGTGCCATTGTAGATAGAGTGTTTAAATTGAAGTCTTTTAAAGAATTTAAGTCATTAGAAGTATTTGAATCCAAATTTTGCTTCAGACACTTACTAACTTTGTGAGCTCAGGCAAGTCATTGAATGCTCTCTACCTCAGTTTTACCCTGTGTAGAATGGGACCTGCCTCCCAGGGATATTGTAAGGTCCAAATGAGACAATATTTGTAAAGGGCTTTAAAAATCTCAAAGCCTGGGTGGCATTATTTCTTTGCTGTCTCTTGTGCTTCTCTTCCTCAGGTTGATTCAACAGCCTCTGATGTCTCCAAATAGGTCACATCTAAGCCAGCTTTCCTATCCCACAGTTCAGGGCATCATTCAAATATGTGCAACCACCTCCCCTTACTTATAGCTTGCTCAACTTAAGCTTACCGGCCACCAAGAGCCTTGGAAACGTCCAGCCTAGGGTGGTTATGAGGATCAAATGAAATGATTTGTACAAAAGGCTTCATACCAAAACACCATATAAGTGTCAGCTGTTATTAATGGTGAAGATAATGGAGCAGCTGGCCATGCTTCAGTGCTGATGGGCTTGCTGGTTGACACATGAGCTCAGTGCAGGTCCAAAAGTCTGAAGGATTTCCCCAAAGGTGAACCTGTGGGGAAAGTCTTGGACCCTAAGAATATATCATGCCCTCATGCCCATATCTCTAGTTTGGCTTACGGGAGGATCTTCCTCTCCTCCCACACTTCTCTCTTATTAGAATTGAGAATACAGGATGCGAGAAAAGAATCATTTCAAGAGCTGGCACATTTATTTTATTTTATTTTTTTACATCACAGGAAGACAGGATTTGGTTGGATGATCACTTTTTTCTTCTTTGTTCATCTGGGTGTAAATTTCTCAGCAGTTCCCTTGATAGGCAACTCCCCTTGGATGTTTAAAAAGGGAAATTTATTTTGATAAAGTTCCATTTTTATTTGTAACTTCATAATAATTATAGTAGCTTTAATGAGTTTCTGGGGCAAAGATAAATTATTACAAGGTGGTAAGCTTCCTGCTGATGGACTGCTTTGAACTGCTCTAGAGTCATAGATACAGAGCTCATCACTGAGTCCATACCTGAAGACTTTTCAGCCTGGTAGGACCTAAATGGAAGAACTCAGTGTCTTGTGGAAAAGCCATTGAGAGCCCAACATCACCGCTGTGTCACAATGAAGCATCAGAGAAAGACATAAATGGGTGAATTTCCCACAAATCAATTCATCAATACAATCTCTGAGATCATAGAGGGATTTTGATATATGACACTGATTGCCAAAATCACAATCTTTGAAATAATAAAAAAAGCATTTTTTATACCTTGTGCCCTTACTCTAATGTCAAACATAGATTCGAATCTCACCTTGAATGCTTACTACTTGTGTGACCTTGGTAAAGACACCTAAATCTCCCTGTGCCTCAGTTTCTTATTTTGAAAAATGAATGGGTTACACAAGATGGCCCTTGAGATCCCTTCAACCTCTAATATATGGTCCTATGATCTATCTGGTCTTCATAATGACCCTCTGACAAATTTTTATGACGTGCATTTTACTAGTGAGTTGATCTGAGAGAAGTTACTTGAAGTGATTTGGCCAAGGTAATTTGTGGCTAGTAGTAGTAGTGGTGGTGATGATAGTGGTGGTTGGGGTGATGATAGTTGTGGTAGTAGTGATAGTACTAGTAGAAGAAGTAATAGGAGGAGAGAAGGTAGAAGAGGAAAAGGAAGAGCAGCAGGAGGAGGAGGAGGAGTGGGGGGGCAGGGACTAAGATCTAAATCCAGTGATTTTAAGCTCAGTGACCTTTCCCTGATAGCACACTATTAATCAATCAATAAGTATTTATGAAATATATGTACCAACTTTTCCACTAATGAATTCATTTCAAGTCCCAAGAGAAACTAGCAAAATTTATTGTTCATGAAAACAAAACTCTGAATGGCACTGAAGTTCATGATAGAATCAACTAACTGAAATTTCTATTTCTAGTTTTCTTTGGTACCTCTCTAAGAGATTCTGCCATAGCCACAGGTATCAGTCCTGTCATGTAGTAGATTCTTGCATTCTGTTCTTTTCAAACTGCACCCGAAATGTTGCATTGATTTTTGGGTTCTACATTTTAGTAAAGAGAGTGATAATCTAGTTAAAGTCTAAATGATGTAATAGTAAAGGGTTTCAACTCTATGCCATGTGAAGCTTGCTTAATGAAACTAGAAGTGGTTAGGCTAGAGAATAAATAAAAGACTCCAAAGACATACCAACTGCCCTTATTTACCTGAAAGACTGTCAGGTTTATTTTTTTTCTTTTGCTCAGAAGGGCAGAATAAGGAGCCATGGGTAGAAATGCACAAAGAGACAAAATTGTATTTAATGTCAGGAAAAATTACATCGAATGATCCAAAGGTAGAATGGACATCCTGAGGAGGTAGCTCCCCAAATCATGAGTCCCTTTTTTTCCCTCAATAGTATTTTATTTTCCAAATACATGTAAAAATAGTTTTCAACATTCATTTCTGTAAGATTTTGTTTTCCAAATTTTTTCTCATTCCCTTCCCTCCCTCCCTAACTCCTCAAGACAGCAAGCAATCCAATAAGTTAAATATATACAATCCTTCTAAACATATTTACATATTTGTCATGTTGTACAAGAAAAATCAGATCAAAAGGGGAAAAACCACAAGAAGGTAAAAACAAATAAAAAAGGTGAAAATGCTATGCTTCTATCCTTATTCAAACCCCATAGTCTTCTCTCTTGATGCTGATGGCTTTCTACTCCCCAAGTCTATTGGGATTACCTTGAATCATCACATTCTTGAAAAGAACTAAATTTATCATTGTTGATCATCATATAACCTTGCTGTTACAGTATACAATGTTCCCCTGGTTCTGCTCACTTCAGTCAGCCTCAGTTCATGTAAGTCTTTCTAGGCTTTTCTGAAACTAGCGTGCTCATCATTTCTTATAGAACAATAATACCATTAAATCCATATACCATAACTTATTTAGCCCTTCCCCAACTGATGGGCATTTAACTCAATTTCTAATTCTTTGCTATTACAAAAAGAGCTACTGCAAACATTTTTTTTTTTGCAAATGTGAGTCCTCTTCCCTTTTTTATGATCTCTATGGGATACAGACCAAATAGTGACACTGCTGGAACAAAGGGTATACACAATTTTATAGCCCTTTTGGCACACTTCCAAATTGCAATCCAGAACGGTTGGATTGTTTCCCAATTCCACCAACAATGCATTAGTGTCTATTGATCCCTACTGAAAGTAGAGGTCTTCAGGAAAAAAATGCCAGAGAACCAATTTATTTGAGGTTTATTATTTTGGCCCAAGTTGGTTTCAATGACTGATGGGGTCTCTTCCAACTCTGAGAAACTACGATTCTGTTAAAGGTCTTAATTGATGTTCAGGGTACCCCTATTCTCCCAGTTACTGTGACTCCAAATTTTCCACTTCTCATTCTTGTTCATCCCCCATATCTAATCTATTGCCAAGTCTTGTTGATTTTACCTTAGCAACATTTCTTGTATTTGTCCCAGTCCATTGACTGGTTGACTGATAGAAACTTTTTGTTTGACATTGAGGTTACTCTCCACTCCTCTTTTAATGGACTCTCCCATCTCCTTAAGGCTGGTTTACACCAGAATTCATCCTGTTTCCTGGCCTATGGAGTATCCCAGCTGGCTGCCTAATTCTCCATGCAATGGATTGTACTGTGGGAAAACAAGCATCCCATGCAGATTTTCATAGCTATTAGAAATAGGCAGAGTCTGTTACATTACTGAGCCCATATCTCTGCCAAGGGAGTTCGGGCAACTGCTGCTTCCGTTAGAGAAGGTTCATCTGCTCCTGGTGATTAGCGAAGCCAAGCCCATTCAGATGGACAAACTAGAGTAGTGTTTCCTGAAAGTCCTCAATGGGTTTGCCAACTAGCCAGCCTTTCTCTGCTATACTCTTGGCTTCTTCACCTCAGTGGATGTCCTTTTTAAAAAGTGATGGTTCCCAGACTAGGATTTGTTTCCCCCTTAGGGGATACAAGAAGCTTGATAAGAAGGTCAAATTTAACTATTTGTTAAATGAGTGTTATATTGTGAAAATATTCCCAAAGTTGGTAGTGTTGGTGAAAAAAATTGCATATTAACTTTATTGTATAAGGTTTTTTGACCTTTTTCTAAGTATTATGGACCCCTCTAGAAGACCAGTGAAATCCAGGGAACTCATCTTAGAATACTTTTTAAGTTAAGGAAAAGGTTAAGGAAAAGGAAGATATATTTTTTCCCCATTCAAGTTCTCTGATCCCCTCCTCTTCAAAATCTATCCATAGACTCCTTGAGAGTCTGTACACGCCAATTTAGGAACTCTTGTAATAAAATGATATGCATAAATAAATCTATTTTATTTTATTTCTTTAAATGCATTTGTATAATAAATTTTAGAATTTGTTTTCTTTCATACTGAATAGGAGAAGGTTTTATTGAAAACCAAGGGGAATAAGGATTTTTTTAAAGGTTGGTAATCTTTATTCTAAAGTAATTTAAAATAATTTTTAGATGGATAGATTATGGAATATTCCCAAATACTATCAGATATCTTATTTTCTTTCCAAGGATACATTGTTAGATAAATGTATACACTTAATAAATGTTTCTTGATGGTTAATTGACTTACATATGAAGAAAAAGGCCACGTGGCTTTTTCAGAGACTGACCCCAGGAGCAAAATTTCAATGAACAATTTTATGCAAATAAAAAATACTTTCCCCTTGTCCTTTTTCTCTGCTTTTTCACTCAAAAGCTCTAGATGACCTTGGAATGGAATATCCTTCCTTCTTGCTCAAAGAAATACCTTAAATGAATTCCACCATCCTCAAACTTGTGTCTGGAAGAGATTTCTAATAGGATTTATAGGATTCACTGCTTCCTGGGATCAAAACCGAACTATACAGATCAAGGTCAGCCTCCAAATATGTTTATCGGTACAAAGGAATGAGTAGAGGGAAAGTGAGAACACAATGAGGGCAAAGGTTTGTAGACATGATGCACCTCTCATTAAAATCTTAACCTTTCAGAAAAGTTCTTTTTCATGAAATACCTTTCCCCCCTTCTGTCTCTCTCAATGACTGGAATATATAAAGGTCACTGAAACCCTTTCTCTTTCCTCTCTTTTAATAACCCCTTTATGTTCAGGTCAGTTTTCATCCATCTAAGCCCAGGCGGCAACTTTGGTTTAAATGACATTTCATGCCTGATAAAATTTCATTGGGTATTTTAACTTCTAATTTCTTTTATTGACTTATTGTGTAGCTGGAGGAAAATGTTTAGAAAGGGAGTGGGGGGGAGAACTCCAACAGGGATTTACTGAAGTCATGTTTCAGCGAGGAAGGAAATACCATTGACTTTATTACAGCTGCCTAATGTTTTCCACAAACTAGACATCATGCATTGTATCTTGGTGACCTACAATAGCAGCTGACTGCTTGCACATGATGGAAATGTAATTTAGGCTTACTAAGAATTAACTATTTAGCTTCTTTGAGGCCATATCTCCCTTCCAACCTGA